>NC_083101.1:74545568-74861393 GCF_949774975.1 Lagenorhynchus albirostris | reverse complement strand
TAATTATACACACTCCCTGGGAATGCAAGATAAAAATACTAGAGCTTCTAAAGTAAATAAATACATATAAACTTATATATTTAAACCTCTCCCTTTTAAAATTTTCAGTTACATGTATGTAATTGTAATGGTTCATATTAATTATGTATTAATTTATAAGTAAATAAAAATATGTAGTTGGACAGGTACTTAAAAAATGTTTTCACTGATAGGTTTATGTAAATAATGAAGTTGAGAGACCACTCTTTTAGACTATTATAAAGGATTGATGGTGGCCATAATGTATTCATTTATTACTTCAAAAAAATTCAATTTTATATGGGATATTTTCCATCATTTAGCAAAGATTGAACGTAAAATTGTGTGAAACTGTTTGAGTCCTTAAGGTGAGAGAGAAATGGAAAAACTCAATTTTTGTTCTTATTGCTTCTGTTGTTGTTCTGAGGTAGTACTGCACTAGGAGAAGGGAAGGTAGGTACGGAGAGGGACTAGAATAAAAAAGAATGAAGAAATCAGTTTGCAGTTACAAAGGGGTTGAGTTTTGCTGAAAAGAACTTTACAACCATGAAGGAATAAGTACAAGTTATAAAAAATTGAAAAGATAATGAGAAAAATGTCATCAGAGACTTTTATTGCACTGTAAAGGAAGAGAGAATGAAGATCATCAGTTAATTAAGTAGCATTTGTAGGCCAGAAGTTTTACCTGAAGAAGTCTGGATTGGCAGATGAGCTCTGTGCTGCCTCTTCCTTTGAAAACCAAAATTGCAGGTAGGAGTGTTAGAGAGCTGAGGGGAAACTGAAAAGAAAGTGTTAGAAGGCTGTTCTGGAGTTGGAAGCAGAGAAGCATGTGTACTACTGATTTGTTTTCAAAGTTTGAGTCTAATTCCTTTCCTCCTTGCCCTTGATTATCTCCTTGACTGGCTCTAACAAATAAGTATTCACAGAATGCAGCTTTTCAACACGAGTTAACTTCTTTAAAAGATTTAAAAAAACTTGTTCTGGGGAAATGTTATGCAGTTCAGCAATTGGTGAAGTAAGAAGAGATTGTGGTGTAACCATCGGTGTGGCATAAGAATTTACATTTCTTTTCTCATTCCTTTGAGCTTTTTCACAAGTTATTACCAGCAGTGACACCAACATGATCCTCCCTGCTTTTTAATTTGTCTCTTTCTATGAGTAGTAGTTGAATGAAAGGGTAAAAATTACATTTTATATGGAAATTAGCCCATACTGTTCCTGTACCTTTTGAAGGCCCCTCTGTTGCATTTGAATGTGAGACTTTTCTGGATTTAAAAAAAAAAAGTAAACTGATAAGGTTTTTGGATGCATAATGCTCTGTGTGTTTTTTATCAAGAATGAAATTATGAATTTGGTTCAGTATTGAGAGAAATGTTTATTTCCATGTTTCTTTAAATTGTACTCATTTTAAACATTCTATCTTGTGATGCATTTCATAGGATCCTAGACACACTCTCAGGGGAGCTACTTTGGAGGTTGCATACTCCAACCCTTCCTCAGATGTTTGGATCCTCTGCGTTTTTCAGCCACTATGTTCTCATCCAGTTCATTGGGAAAAGTACCTCCTTATATAGAAGTGCTGCTACCAAAAGAAAGATAGTAAATACTAGGCTTGAAATCAATTTTGTTAACAGTTCCTGAACTTTTTATACACCTCACACCTAGCCTATGATTTAATCAGCCGTTTTGGTTGCCACATCATATAGTTGATACGTATTGAGCTTGTAGTTAACAAACTTTATTTTTATTTTTAAAAACTAATACTTAAAATTTTTTTGAACAGCTTTAAATTAGGTTTACAAAAAATTGAGTGGAAAGTACAGAGCTCCTGTATACCCACTTACCACCGCTTCTCCCAGTTTCCCATATTATCATCTTGCATTAGTGTGGTAAATTTGTTAAAATTGATGAGGCACTATTAATACCTTATTACTAACTAAAGTCCATAGTTGCCTGTTTATTTACTTCTGTTATAACACTGCCCAATAATTAATAATTGTTTTCAATTCAATAAGCATTTATGAGTACCTAAATTTAGGTACTTAAGGTAAAGGATTGTGTCTTAGGATTCTTTAAGTCTTCACTGCTTGTCTATAGTGGGTACTCATATTCTTTTGAATGAGTAAGTGGATGGATAGATGACTAAAAGAATTCATTCTTTCTCTTCTGTCCTGTCCAGTATGTTCAAGGTTCTTAAAAAGAAGATAGAAATGAAATAGAATATTAGTTATATTTACCTATTAATATTTTACCACCTACCCCAAAGAGTGAGTTGCTTATAAGCTTGTTTTTCTTTCTGGTCTTAACAAAACTGAGCCATGTTTTGGTTTGTTTCCCTTAGCCTTTAGCTTTGTTTATATTGCTTGTATAGATTAATACCAGTCTTTTATATTAAGCATTGATCATGTGCCCTTTATAAAATATGTGGTCATCATAGAGATTCTTCTGTAGCTTATATTTCTTCGGATATTTCCTCATTTGGGTAATTAATGTTTGGTTAGAGTTTTATTTTTTTATTTTTTGCGGTACGCGGGCCTCTAACTGTTGTGGCCTCTCCCGTTGTGGAGCACAAGCTCCGAACGCACGGGCTCAGCGGCCATGGCTTACAGGCCCAGCCTCTCCGCGGCATGTGGGATCTTCCCGGACCGGGGCACGAACCCGTGTCCCCTGCATCGGCAGGCGGACTCTCAACCACTGCACCACCAGGGAAGCCCGAGTTTTATTTTTGAGCATCTTTCTACACTCTTGAACTGTCCTTCCTCATGAGATGATCTTTTTTCCAACCATTCTGAAAACATACAGGACACTTTATACTGCATTTTCCACCTTCATACCATATACTCTAAGGTGACATAGTTATTTTTTCCAAAGACTCTCACTACTTCCACATATTTTCTTTTATGGAAAGAATGAGGGTGAAACTGACAGTTTTCATTATTTTTCCTACTTCTTTAATGAAAGTGTTTTTAGTTTTAGGGTAGGATTTCTATGTTTTATGAAATGCACTACCACTTTTCTGGCATACTGATAATGACTGGCTGCTTTCTGCATGAGTATATAAAAGATACTTTTACATTATCTAAAATTAGAATCCAGTCTTTAGTATCTCATTGTAAGCTTATATTTATATTTAAACAAACTAAAGCAGTGTCGCAGGAAACGTGGCCTATCGTGAGGTAGATGATGAGTTTAAGAACACCTTCCTTGGATGGGCAGATTGTGGAGCACTGAGATGTTACTAGCAGAGAATATTTGAGTGTGATGCCCTTTTAAATTCATAAGTTCCAACAAATCTTTGGGGAGAACAGTTGCCTGATTTTAAACAGCAGTGCTTGTAAATACGCTACTCTGTCTTCATTTTTAACCCCATGTTTTATGTTTTGTATGTTTTCATATTAGAAGCCTGTTTAATCAAATGATAGGAGAAATGATGAATGACATTTAAAAATATGTTCTTCCTGTTTACTTTCAGATTACTAGAGGAAGGGTAGTCAGGAATCTCTCATGTGTTAGCCTGTTATTGTACCCCAGTGTGACCCCAAAATATTTACTTACCTGATCCATTGTAAAAGCCTGTTGTGTTTTTTATCCTGGAATGGTGATGTCTTCAGAGGCAGTAATTTTGGGTACTACCCTTTTCTGTATTCTCACGTCTGCGTTTTATTCTGTTAGGCTCACATATTGTACCGAGTTTAGATCTAATACTTTGCCTTTGTCCATTCTGTCCCTCACACTTGGAGTTTCCTCCCCTGTCAATATCACCTGTTAGATTCTTTTTTTTTTTTTTTTTGCGGTACGCGGGCCTCTCTCTGTTGTGGCCTCTCCCGTTGCAGAGCACAGGCTCCGGACACACAGGCTCAGCGGCCATAGCTCACTGAGGCCCAGCCGCTTCGCGGCATGTGGGATCCTCCTGGACCAGGGCACGAACCCGCGTCCCCTGCATCGGCAGGCGGACTCTCAACCACTGCGCCACCAGGGAAGCCCCACCTGTTAGATTCTAAGACCTACTTAATAATACATGTCTGTAAAGATCTCCTTGACTTTTCACTATTGCTTTATATACTGTGATATTCTATTATACTTTATATTGTACAATTTAGCATTTTAAAGTGTGATGTTCATATTTTAAGCATCCTCAAGCACCATGAAGGCAAAACCTGTGTCTTAAATCCTGCCACACATATTTAGTCTACACTACCTGTGGCATTTTGTAAGGCCTGCTTCTGTGGCCTTTACAGCACATATGTAAATAGATACTGAGTGAATATTTACTAACCTCTGGATTCGTGTTTCTTAAAAGTTAGGTTTACAGGCTAGCAGACAATCACTTAGCCAGAAGTTTAATGGATAGTTCAAGGGGTTTGGTAGAATACTAGACAGTTTTTCTGTATTAAATTGTTTGCATTTTCTTTTTTATGAGTAATAGTTGGTTAATGTCATGATTAAGTTTTGAATATGATGGTTAACATTATGCACTTAAAGTTAAATCAATAGTTTAAAACACTGCATGAAAAAAAATAGCCAAATCTGTTAGTTTTGCTGAGAGGAAGATTGAAGGCTTATCCAGAAAAAATTATTCTTATATATTAAAAGAACAGTTTTGTTTCTTTTTCAGAAAATAAAGTTTTGGCTTCTTGAAAAGGCTGGAACTCACTAAAAATGTTAAAAGTTATCAAGCTGACTTTCTACAGTTAGAATACATTAAAAATGTGTTCTTCATAACTTAAAAAATTTTTAAACCAAAATTATCTGTAGTCTAAGAAAAGAAATCCATGGAGGCATAGCATTGCTGTCCAATATATCATACGCTTTGTTACTAATGAGATTCCAGCAGATTGATAACGCCGGAGGCCTTGGAGAGTTAAGATTCTAGAGGGAAGGATGGTGAAATGTGTTGTTCTAAATGGCATAACCACTGAACGTGAATAACTTAAAATCAGATGAGAAAAACTAATTAAAATAGAAAAAGTAAAGTAGTTTAACCCTTCTAATAACCAACTCTATGTTTGCTTGATAGGAAAATTGGATTTCGATTTTCTCATTTTCTTTTCCATTGTGTGTGTGTGTGTGTGTGTGTGTGTGTGTGTGTGTGTGTGTGTGTGTATTAAAACCTGTTGTTACAGGTTTCTAAATAAAAATCAACTTTAAAAAACCTTTTTATTTGGGAAATTTTCAAGCAAAAATAGGAAAGAAAATAGGAATATTAATTCCCATGTACTCAGCTACGTCTTCAACAATTATCCACCTATGTCTAATCTTTTTTCATCTATATTCCTACCTGCTTCCTACCCGTTATGTTATTTTAAAGCAAATCCTACATCTTTTCAGTTGTATATATTTTAGTATCAATATATCTCTTAAAGATAAGAGGTGGGTTTTTAAACATAATCATAATACCTTAAAAAGTAGCATTTCTTAAACCATCAGATAATATTCAGAAAGTGTTCAAATTTAAACCTAGTTGTTCATTGGTGGGTATTGTGATATTAAGATTGATCTATTGGGTCAGGTGTTGTCAGCCTAATGGTTTTAATAGCTATTTAGTATTGTCTAGTTCCATTATTTCATTAGGGGTTACAGAACAGTGATAATGTAATTTTAATCCTGAGATATTCAGTGTTCAAACCTCTCTGATTGTCTTATAGTATTTTTAAAACTATATTTATAAGAATCGGGATCCAAATAAGGTCCCTACATTGCAATTGGATGATACTGAGTCTCTTTTTAATCTACTCCCCTTTCTCTCCCTTTCTCCCTCTCTTTGCAGTTTATTTCTTGAAGAAGCTGGGTTGTCGGAGTTTCTCAGTTTAAATTTACTGATTGCATCTCAGTGTTTTATTTAACATTATTTTTCTGTAAATTGATAATTAGATATAGAGGCTTGATCAGATTCATGTTCAAGCTTTTAACAAGAATATTTAGAAGAGCGTTGTGTCCTCAAGACACAGAGTATGTCATTACTCCTCTTTTTTGTGAGCATGTCCATAGCCATTGGAATGTATTGTCCACAGTGGCTGATAAGAATGCTCTTGATTTCTTGAGGCTATCTTTTCTTGGACATCTATTTTTTCCCTCCTCGGAAATTTTAAGAACTATTTTTTTTTTATTGTTGAGTTCTGATATTTCACAGGATGTGTCTTAGGTGTGATGCTCTTGGCAGACCCTTTCAGTGTGAAAGCCTTCTTTGTTTCATATCAGTTTTCTTCTCTTATTTCTTTATTTGTATTTTTGGGGGGTATAGTTGCTTTACAATGTTGTGTTAGTTTCTGCTGTACAGTGAAGTGAATCAGCTATATGTATACATATATCCCCTCTTTTTTGGATTTCCTTCCCATTTAGGTCACCACAGAGCACTGAGTAGAGTTCCCAGTGCTATACAGTAGGTTTTCATTAGTTAACTATTTTATACATAGTATTTTCCCTCTTCACTCCCTCTCTTCTTGCTTTCTGACTTGTTCTGTTGCTTTAAGTCTCTGCTCAACTGTTACTGTATCAAATCACAGTGATCACTTTGTATGAAAACATTCTGCTACTATCTTCTATCCTGATTTATTTTTTTCATAGCACCTGATGTTGATTTATTTATAGTGTCCCTCCTATGGCTTAATGGTAAGGCAAGGAATTTTTAAAATTCACTGCTGTTTCCTCAGTGTTTAAAACAATGTCTTGTACATAGTAGGTGCTCAACAATATTTGTTGAATTAATTATATTAGGTTGTTGGACTTGTGAGTCATTCATCCTCATCTCTTAACTTTTAATGCATATTTTAAATATATTTTTATTTTCTACATTTTGAAAGGTTTTTTTTTTTTTAAACATTGTCTTTCAACAGCCATTGAATGTTTGCTCTTGATAACTGTAATTGTAAATTATAATATTTCTTGTTCTCTGGTCCTTTTTCATTGCACCCTGTGCTTGTTTTATGGCTACATTGTCTACTTCAAACTCCATAAGGATACTAAGTAGACACCCCAACGCCTCATTCTCCTCCAGTAGAATATCTTCTGATCCCTAAATTTTCTTT
Organism: Lagenorhynchus albirostris; assembly: GCF_949774975.1. Classification (NCBI taxonomy): domain Eukaryota; kingdom Metazoa; phylum Chordata; class Mammalia; order Artiodactyla; family Delphinidae; genus Lagenorhynchus; species Lagenorhynchus albirostris. The sequence continues at coordinate 74,854,350 of NC_083101.1, read as the reverse complement.
ATGTCCTCCTTTGTTCATCTTGGTTCTTCATTTATTGTAGTTTTTCTGGTAGCTGGTTTGGATTTCTTCAATAGATGTTTAGTTATATTTCTCTACCAGATCTCTTTAGTGTAAGTGAATGGGGTAGGCCTCCCAATAGAGTGCTTGGGCATGTGTCAGGGAAGGGGAGGGAAGGAAGGAAGGGTTCAGTTGACTCAACTATTCTGAATGAGTTTAATTATCTTGCTGTATGTTCCAAAGCCAACTCTTCCCTGCTTCCAAGACTCTAAGAAAGAATTACACTTATCTGTGGTGTCTTTGGCAGTGATTTTGCTTTGCTTTTATTTTTCTGTCAATTTTATCCTGCCTACTTACATTTTGTAAAAATCCAGCAAAATTTCTTTTTAGATGATACCCTTTCTTATCTAATATTATAATTTCTTTTTTAAACTTTCTACAAGGTTATATTCTTAGAAATGGTTGAAGAAATACATATGTTCATAGAGCAAAATTGGAAAACTCAATTTCTTCTCTTCCCCTTCTACTTTTACTCCCCTCCCCAGAAGTAAACCACTATTAATAACTTATGTTATTTTTAACATAGTATGATTATTACTCTTTAGCTTACTTTTTTGACTTAACAATGTGTCTTGATCATTTTTGCATCTTGCCAATTTATTATTTTTTTCTCCAGATGGCTGAAATTCTTATTTTTTACTAATGAGTAAAAAGTAATATCTTAATGTTTTAATTTGTATTTCCCTGATGAAAAATTATGTTGATCATTTTTTATATGTTTATTGATCCTTTGTATTTCATATTTTGTGAAATGCTTAACCCGTTTCTATCCTTTGCCCATGTTTTTAGTTATTTCTAACAATACCCAGACGTTGTATATATCCTTACATTTGTCCTGTTAAAAAATGTATTTTGCTAATATTTTCTTATAGGTTTGCCCCGTCTTATAATTTTATTTGTAGTCTATTTTCTTTCTCAGAAGTCTTACGTTTTTTCAGCTTTGTTTGTTGATATTTTTCCTTTGTGGTCCTCCATTTTGTATTTTACTTAGGAAGGACTGATGCTTGTTATTTTCATTCTCAGTTAATTTACAGTTTTTTTTCTTTTTTATAAATTTATTTATTTATTTGTTTGTTTGTTTATGGCTGCGTTTGGTCTTCGTTGCTGTGTGCAGGCTTTCTCTAGTTTGCGGCAAGCATGGGCTACTCTTCGTTGCGGTGTGTGGGCTTCTCATTGGGTGGCTTCTGTTGTTGCAGAGCACGGGCTCTAGGCACATGGTCTTCAGTAGTTGTGGCACTTGGGCTCAGTAGTTGTGGCTCACAAGCTCCAGAGCTCGGGCTCAGTGATTGTGGTGCACGGGCTTAGTTGCTCCGCGGCATGTGGGATCTCACCGGACCAGGGCTCAAACCCTTGTCCCCTGCATTGACAGGTGGATTCTTTTTTTTTTTTTTTTTTTTGCGGTATGCGGGCCTCTCACTGTTGTGGCCTCTCCCATTGCGGAGCACAGGCTCTGGACGCACAGGCTTAGCAGCCGTGGCTCATGGGCCCAGCCGCTCCACGGCATGTGGGATCTTCCCGGACCAGGGCACGAACCCGTGTCCCCTGTATCAGCAGGCGGACTCTCAACCACTGCGCCACCAGGGAAGCCCGACAGGTGGATTTTTAACCACTGTGGCACAAGGGAAGTCCTAATTTACAGTTCTTATGCTATTATTTTTAAGTATCTCTCCTGTGACTTCAGTGGATTCTTGATAGGGATAGGAATTAGATATGTGTGCTCAATTTGCCATCTTTATCAGGAATTCAGACAGGTACTTAATTATTCCATGTACTAGGGTTTGTCTCTTGGCTTAATTTAATAACTCACTATCAAGAAGTTTCACAAGCATGTAGTCACTCATAACATTAGATATGCTTTCATTTTATGCCTTAAAAGTATTCTGATATGTTGAATTATTTGCAAGTGGAATATTATAGGCCCTATCAAGGTTTAAATGTAATATAACTTAAAAGTCCTTTTTAATGTTTATTACTCAAAATATTTAATAATTCTTCTATGTTTGTTTACTTTGGATAATTAAAACTTTTATTTTAACAAAAAGCAAACATAAAACATAAAATGTTTTCCTTTATCTAGCTTAGGGGAATCTCTGTAGCTTTCAAGCATTGAGGTTTGTTATAGATGATAATAAAAATACAGGTATTGCATTTTAGCTTTTCTATTATGTAGTACACTCCCATTTTTAAATACCGAAACTATATTAATTTTAAAGTGATTGAGTCTTTTGTAGTTGTAAATTTTCTCCTTGTCAGTAAAATATTTAAAGAGTGTTGGGTGTTCTGTTTAGTTGTGAGATATTTTCCCTTTATGGTTTTATCCCATGTTTATAACTACGCCTCATTAAATAATATAAACAGATATTTTCTCTGATAAATAGTTCCATTTATTCATCTGTGTTAGTGATGAATTTAGATAGTGATTGATTCATTTTGCTGTCTAGATACTGAATCTAGATGGATTGATTTGTTATTTAAAAAGCTTTGGTACTTGGGTAGAGTTTGACGGGTATGAATCAAGTTGGTAGCACAGAAGATAGCAGGAAAACAAAAGAAAAGAGAAATGATGAATGTATCCAGATCAGAGGAAAATGGAATAGAATGTATATTTGTGAGTAGTTGGCTAGGGGATCAACCATAAGAGATGAATGCTCAATAAATCCTTGTATTGCTTTTTCCCTGAAAAATATTTTAACTCTATTCTGTGTTCCTTAGCCAAATTCTTCAACTCCTTTAGTCCTTTCCCTTAAGTTATTTGATTCATTTCTTTAGTTATGCTGCTTTTTCTCTGAAGTTCTCTAAATGGTATGTAGTATTTTAAGGGCCACCCATGTTACATTAATTCTGCTCTTTTATATAATCTAGTAAGGAATATATCATACCCTCTTGTTTCTTTGTGTATATTTTAAAGTTACTTTATTTTTAAATTTTTAAATTTAATTTATTTTAATTTTTTTGGAGTATAGTTGATTTACAATGTTGTGTTAGTTTCAGGTGTACAGCAGAGTGATTCAGTTATACATAAACATATACATATATTCATTCTTTTATAGATTCTTTTCTCATATAGGTTATCACCTATATTCATACTCAATATGAATATTGAGTAGTTTCCTGTGCTATACAGTAGGTCCTTGTTGGTTATTTATCTTATATATAGTAGTATGTGTATGTTCATCCCAAGCTCCTGATTTATTCCTCCCCCCACCTTTTTCCTTTGGTAACCATAAGTTTGTTATTTACAACTTTGAGCACTCAAAGTTGTAAATAACCATAAGTTTGTTTTCGATATCTGTAAGTCTATTTCTGTCTTGTAAATCGGTTCATTTGTATCTTTTTTTAAAAATTAGATTCCACATATGAGTGGTATTATATGATATTTGTCTTTCTCTCTCTGACTTACTTCACTTAGTGTGATAATCTCTAGGTTCATCCATGTTGGTGCAAATGACATTACTTCATTCTTTTTTATGGCTGAGCAATATTCCATTGTATATATGTACCACATCTAAGTTACTTTAGTTATTTTGCTGCTTTATGACATCAGTAATTTGGGTCTAATTTTATGCTTGCTCTCTTCCCTGAGCCATTTTTTATTGTAATGTCTTTAACAGTCAACAGTCTGAATTCTTATTCTTAATATTGTCAATTACATTTGTATTATTTTACCTCAGACCCACCTGTCTTTTTATTTTTCTTGGTGGATTTCAATAGCCTTACTTTAACATCATGCATACAGTAAAACTGTTTTTATTTATTTTAGAGGAGTACAAACGATTTCCCTGAGATTGATTTGTTACTCTCAGACTCCTAAGCTCATGTAAAAACTTGAAGATGCTCTTTTGTAGAATTCTCTTATAATTTAAATGTGTACTCACTTCCCTGTGAACACACATGCACACACACACACATTTTCACATATGTAGAATGGGGGTGTGGAAGGACAGAACTTTACCACACTGACATTTTGAGGGCTTAGAATGAGGCATTTTAGGTTAAAGTTACTCTTTTAGAAAGAGTGTACAAGTTATACCCCTTCTGATTTGAGGATCATAATTGACAACAAAAAAACCTGCTATTTCTAATACTTAGGATGAGAGTAAATTATCTTTGAAAATGTATTCATATATTTGCAAGCTATACTTTAAAAGTGAGTCAGTAGAATGAAGAAAATTAAGAAATAGTGAAAAGACTTGAAGTATGATCCTAGATCTTTACATAGTTTGTCAGATTACATTGTACAAATCACTTACCTTATTTTCACATTTGTGAAGTGAAGTGCTTATGCTAAATCATTTCAGGTACAGATTCTACAAAGCTTTGGCATCCATGGTGCAGGTATAATGGGCAGATGGAACTTGTGAATGCTTTTACCAATACTGTGCTACAGAGAACTCAGTCACTTGGATTTGGATAATTTTTAATGTAAACTGAGAACACCAAATTTATAAGCCCCATTTCTTCAGTGAATAACATGTATAGCTGTTTCTGATTAAAAAAATAAAGCAAACCCCACCTCTGCCCTCTAAAAATGTTTGAAACAAACTCATAGAAAATATAATCAAAAAAAGTTTTTTCATAAAGAGTTTTCTCCTTTGAAACATTGAGAGGGTGTGTAGCAGAATCAAGGTCACGAAATCATTTATTTTAAAATCCATGGAGTAGAATTGTTTATACATTCTATTATCAGAATTTTCCATCTGTCAATCTATATTTTGTCAATAAGTTCTTCCTACTACAAGAAAACTAACAAAGCTAACAATTGGGGGATCATTACTTTCTTTTTAAAAGACATATTAGGAATTTAAAAGATAAATAAATTGGAGGTATAAGGGAGCACTCAAAGTTGTAAATAACTCATGGACTTCAGTAATGGTCCAGGCCAAGGTGGTTGAGGGCTACAATCTGTGTTTATATGCAAGTTCTTAGCATCAGTTATAGAAGTTTTATAACAAACGTACTTTAAAAATTTATGGCATGCTAACTTTATTAATTAAAATCCTCTTGGTGAAAAGTTATTTTACCTTAGAAAGTGGCCTTAGGCATTCTCCTTTAATTTATTGATTTAGAACAAAGTGTTTGAAAAAGTATATGAAAAGCTTTGAAATAATTGCAATGCACATGGTGTCCAGCTTGCCAGTGATATTTTTCCTTTTTTGTAGTTTATAAGGCAAAGTATTTAAAACTCCTTCTCAAATAGAATTTTGCTTCTTCAGTAATAAGCTATACTCTATCCAAAGGGTGTCAGCATTTTGTAATGTAGAGGCTTCACTGTGGTCTAAAGAGTTAACGATATTTTAATTAGGAAAATTGATCAGGGACATCCATATGATGGTGTACATTTCCTAGTGCTTCCATATTCTTCTAAATTAGAATGAAAAATACATTAAAATTTACATTAAATTAGATCTGTTTTCAAAGTTGAAGGGGGGAACCCTGGCGGTCCAGTGGTTAGGACTCGGTGCCTTCACTGCTGGGGCCTGTGTTCAATCCCCGGTCAGGGAACTAAGGTCCCACAATCTATGCGGGGGCGGAAAAAAAAGGAAGGGAGGGAGGGAGGAAGGAAGGGAGGAAGGGAGGGAGGGAGGGAGGGAGGAAGGGAGGGAGGGAGGGAGGGAGGGAGGGAGGGAGGGAGGGAGGAAGGAAGGAAGGGAGGAAGGAAGGAAGGAAAGAAGGAGGGAAGGAAGGAAAGAAGGAAAGAAAGGGCGGGAGGGAGGGAGAGAGGGAGGAAGGGAAGAAGGGAGGAAGGAAGTTGAGTCAGGGGAACAGGGGTTGGGATGGGGTTTATGGAATGTATTTGGGACTCCATGGTGGGAGGTGTGGGTCACAGCAGCCCTTTCATCATAAACAGAAAGGAAATTTTGATCAGGGCATTTAGGTTACATGGTTCTTTGCCTTTTTTTGTTTGTTACAGGCAAAGGGGAAGATAGTGATGTACTCAGTATAAATGCAGATGCTTATGACAGCGACATAGAAGGCCCATGCAATGAAGAAGCAGCTGCTCCCGAGGTCTCAGAAAATACAGTCCAAAGTGAAGCTGGTCAGATAGATGACCTGGAGAAAGACATTGAGAAAAGTGTGAATGAGATTCTGGGACTGGCAGAGTCTAGCCCAAAGGAACCGAAAGCCGCCACCCTGACTGTTCCTCCACCAGAAGATGTTCAGCCTTCTGCACAGCAGCTGGAGCTGCTAGAACTTGAGATGAGGGCAAGAGCTATTAAAGCCCTAATGAAAGCTGGTGATATAAAAAAGCCAGCCTAGTTTATTTAAATTGTATCTGAATATTAGATGTGTTTGAACAAAGCCACATCATATAATTTTGTATCTAAAGTTTATTTGGGGTCTTACATGATATTTCTCATGTAACTCTTATTAGATAAACTCATTTTAGGCCTAAAATACATGTTTTTGTTGTTGTTGTTACTTTTGTATTATATATGTTATTGTTTTCTGAATTCATGGCAAATATCATTGGGTAACCGGGATACTTTGTTAGATGAGTATTTAGCTATATCTGCAAATTAATACCATAAAAGCCATTAGCAAAGAGTCATGGTATTTTTTTCTTTATTTTGAAATGTTTTGACATCAAACCAAAAAGTTTATGAAAGATTGACCAAGCATGTTGCCTTTAGGCTACCTGTATTTTGCGATAGAATATTAAATTATTGCTCCTAGGTTTGTTAACAATTTAAGAAATTTAGTTATGCTTATATGCACTTTTAAAATATATACTGCATTGAAGATGCCTTCTATGGGTGTGGACTTGCTAGTAAAAACTGAGTGACATTTTTGTTACAAGACTTAGAGATCCAAAATGGCTGAGAAAAGCTTTCTTTATAAAAGAGAAAAAGGACTTAATTTAAAGCATTTTTTAACAATGTAGAAGTAATTGCCCAACTTTAATTCCAGCAGACAAGTTATTCTAACAGGTATTTGATATTACTGGACGCTTAGTTCATTTTTTTTTCCTTCAATAAAAAGGGAAGGGCTTCCCCGGTGGCGCAGTGGTTGAGAGTCTGCCAGCCGATGCAAGGGACACGGGTTCGTGACCCGGTCCGGGAAGATCCCACATGCCGCGGAGCGGCTGGGCCCGTGAGCTATGGCCGCTGAGCCTGCGTGTCCGGGGCCTGTGCTCCGCAACGGGAGAGGCCACAACAGTGAGAGGCCCGCGTACCGCAAAAAAAAAAAAAAAAAAAAAGAAGGGAACACATTTTAATTTACATTCCAAGCTATTAGGAAAAGGAGACTATTTCATCGTACAGCCTTTCATCCGATGTTTTTGCTTGAAGATCTGATGTGCTATAATTAAAATAATTAATTTTAAATTAATGAATTAAAAATAATAAAGACTATCATTCTGGATCTGAGGACTTTTGATACATTTCCAAAAATGAAACTAATTTCAGGAAGCTTTGATAAGTTGATGTAATAATTAATCTAATTTTGTATAGTTTTTGTAAATAACATCCTGCCACAATTATGGATGCTTGCCCCATCACTAATTGTAGTTGTTTGATACCAAAATGAATTTAGGCGGAGACTCTTAAAATAAATTAATTTTTTTCTAAAAGATAAATCTGGAACTGTTGTTTTTATATTTGCTAACAAAAACAGTATATTTTATTTATAAGCCATGTTCTGTTAATGTTGTATGAGGATTTTCCTTATACACAAAACTTACAGGGATTGTGTCTTACTAGCTGGCTTCATTATATGTAAATTTTAGAGGGTTTCTTATGAAAATAGTATTTATGAAACACTGGAGTTGCAGTTAATAAATTCATTTTTGTTGTTCCTGAACATGCCTTTAAATAATCCTGTCATTTTTTTTCTTGTGGAGTCTTTCTAATGAAGGACAGAGGCCTATATCATTTGAAATGCTTCTCTTAGGCTGATAAACATGGATATGATTTAAATAGTTCTCATAGTTACTGCTTCAAAATGAAAAAATCAGTTTCTATTTCAACTTAAAAGTTAAAATAATAACAAAGTAGTGCAGAATAAACTTTATTGCTGCTTATTAATTATAAGATGCAGTAGGTGACTTTTGTGTGATCAAACATAGGCGTAGAAAAAGGTCTGAGTGCTTTGTAGCTGATTAAAGTCACCACCTTCGTGAAGCATTGTGTGTCTGCTGTATTCACTGTGCAGAATTGTTTAGAGGACATTTGACTAGAGGGAGTGTTTGAGGTAGAATGAACTGAACAAATCAGAGGCTGCTTGGATTCTTACCTTGGAAAATCAACTTTCTCACTTTTTTTTTTGTAATGTTGAAAGACGAGAGGTTTTTGCAAATGAATGGCTTTAGAGAACAGGAATAAGGTTATTTTAGAAATGGGAAAGGTTATTTTAGATATGGGAAAGGTTATTTTAGATATGGGAAAATATCATATATTGATCTGATGCTGTCATTTAAATCATCAGCTCACAGGTATTTATTGACTACCTCACAGGTGTTTAGTCTTGTTCAGAATCTTAAACTGTTATGGTGTAGGAATGTTGTGGTATAGATTTTAGCATGGAATAGACTGATGAATAAACAGATGAGCCCTGCTTCGTTTTATGCCTAATTCTTCCCTTTTGCCAAGGTAAAGAAAAATTTTAGGCCATGTTTAATTAGTGATTAAGAGGAAAAAAAATGGGCAGCCTAACTTTCCATCCAAAGTCAGGTAATTCTGATATTTGACTAGGAACTTGACCCAAGACTTGAATGATAGGTGGCAACTGGTAATAATGGGTCCTCTGCAATAGGCCTTGGCCCGCTTTTTGATGTTCCTGTTAATTCAGAGACTCAAGGTATATCCTAAAAACCTATCACTAGGTTACCAGTGTGTAGCATAATAATTATGAAAATCACCTAACACTCTCAAGTCCTTTGGTTGAACACCATCAGTTCCTTAAAACTATAGGGCAGTATATCTTTTCCTTGTAAATCTTGTTGTCAAAACCTACTTTCAGCAAATCGTTAGATCCTAGGGCATGATTAGCTATCTGAATAAAGGTGTTCTGAGTCATTTGAATAGTAATACAAATTGCAATAAAATATGTGTTTTCAATGCCATTTTCCAGGTAGATAAAGCAGGAGTGAACCCACAATTTAAGCAAAATATAGATGGCAGCCTGAAAGTTTTAAAAATTCTCAGTTCCATTTCATCATAAAAAGTAGGAAAAGAGAGTTTGTTTATAGATACTTTTCCTTTATTGTATAATGACTAATTATTTGAAAGTAAAAGACCAATATGCTTTAACTTAAAACTAATAGATATTTTTACATTTTTTATTTTCAAGTAGTCTCCCTTTTTAAATAAAAAGAAAAATGCTAATGAATATATCAGTAGGAACTCAATTTCCTTGATATTTAATTATTATTTTAAAATGCATTGTGATAAAATGACAAGAGTGTGAGAGTTAACAGAGGGTTCTGATTCTGCCCAAACCAGCTGTGTAACTTTGGACAAGTAACTATAAAATAGGAGAGATGAATCATTAGCAAATATATAAGGTTTCTTTCTGCTGTAACATCCTGTGATTCCAGTAGAAAATACCATAAAATTTGTAAAACTTAGGGAACTCTTTTGAGTTCAAGTATTTTTTAGGGCTTCCCCTCCTCTTCCCCCTATTCAAAATGAAACAGTCTAATCTTTCTTTGTCCCATAGGGTTGCTAGATATGAACAATAATCCAGTTTTTTTTTTCTTCTACCTATTTTTTTCACTATTTATTTATTTATTTATTTACTTATTTATTGTTGCTGCCCGCTGGCTTTCTCTAGTTGTGGCAAGCGGGGGCTACTCTTCATTGTGGTGCGTGGGCTTCTCATTGCGGTGGCTTCTCTTGTTGTGGAGCATGGGCTCTAGGTGTGCAGGCTTCAGTAGTTGTGGTGCATGGGCTCAATAGTTGTGGCACACGGGCTTAGTTGCTCCGTGGCATGTGGGATCTTCCTGGACCAGGTATTGAACCCATGTCCCCTGCATTGGCAGGCAGGTTCTTAACTACTGTGCCACCAGGGAAGTCCTACCTATTAGTCTTTATTGTCAGGGTCACTTGGTAAGTATTGTCTAGAATTATTCACTTTGGCCTATAAACTTAGGTTGCTATCTTTAACTTATTGCTTTATTTATTTATTTCAAAATATGTAGATAGTTTTAAGTCAAAAAATTTTTTTCCAAGGCTTATTATAATGAAAAACAGTACTGCCTTCCCTATTCTTTTTACACCAGCTCTTGCTACTGAGAGGTAACCACTTTCAAATCTTTTCGCCTTCTTAAAATTTTACCTTTGTATTTCTGAGTAACATGGTTTTTTGCTATTCCTTGATATTTCAGTCTTAGATTTTATTTATTGATCTATTTTGGAATATGAAAATTAAGCTCTATTCCTTCTCCCTGTTCCCTAAAAATGTAGCTTCCTCTCTCATCCTCCCAATTTAGTGCAGTTACATCACAGTTTTGGTTCAATTAGCATTCAATATTTATACTCTTTTGACTGTGTAAATGTTATTCACAACTGGGTTGTGTGGTATCTGTAATTAGATTTCCTTTTTTGTTCCAATTTTTGTTTTAAGCCGTTTGGAATTAATTTATAATGACCTTATTCTTTCATTTGCTCAGTGTTCTCTGTAGTAGCAGTTAAATTGTACCCTAACTACCTTCCAGGAGTTTCAGTTTCTTAGTAGGTTCAAACATATCATGTAATCTAGCTTTGTTTTTTTCTTTCTTTAAAGACATTTCACCTGGGGCTCTCTGTCCTATGCTAATCTGAATTGGTTGCTCTTCACCTCTTTCATGCTGGATATCCCATTTCCTGAATCCTGTCTTCCTCTTTTCGTTTATTCCCTCATTTTGGTGGTGTACCTCTTCCAGCAGCTTCCTGTGAAAAACTGCATAAAGAATAAATAGTTTTGATTCATTGGTGTGACTCAACATGGCTCAATTCTATCCATATGTTCAATTGAAACATTATGTGAGTGTTGACATTAGGCTGGAAATCATTGCCCTTTTCAATTTTACAGCATTACGCCAGTGCCTTTTAACTTCCACTGAAGCTATTGAGAAGTCATTTGTCATTTTGATTCTTGATACTTATGTGTGTCCTGTTTGTTTCTCTTTGGAAGCTGTTAGTATCTTATCTTTACTCCTAATATTCTGAAATTTCTTGATGATGTGTTAAAGGATGGATCTTTTTTTTCATCCTTGAGTTCATCATTGATGGACTCTTTTAAAAGGGAAATTCACATCATTGAGTTCTGGGAAGATTTTTAATATTACTTCTTGGATAAGTTCCTTCCCTCTAATTTTTTCTAATCTCTATTTCTAGAACTCCTTTTATTAAGATGTGGATATCTAGGCCTAATTTTAAAATTTCTTATTCTCTTTTCCATGTTTTTCTTCTGCTTTCTTATATATTTTCTTAATATTCTCTTCCAGTTCTTCCAATGATTTTTTTCTCCTATCATATTTTTAATATCCAAAAGATTTTTTAATTCTCTGAATATTCCCTTTTAAAAGTAGCAGTATGTTGTGTCTGTAGGGCCATGGCTCCACTCCATGGTGTTCTGGTGACCTTGTACATATCCCCGTAGGCCATGCAGTCAGAGCTTGAACCTCCTGGCCTAAGTCTTGGTGCAATGCCCTGTTATCTTCCTAGGAACGTGGTCAGACAGTCAAGTCTTGTGAGGAGCCGTCACAAGAACATTTTCTCATCGGCCTTTTCTTCTTGAGGGAAGCTCCCTATTTTTCAGAAGGATGTCTTGAGGCAATTTTCCCATCTGCCTCCCTGGTTCCTTGGAGACTTGAGACTTTCTATCTTGCCCCGCTTAGGGCACAGCTGTAGGCTATAAAATTTCTTAGCTGCAGCCTGGCGTTAGCACCTCAGCAGCAGTGTCCCGTTAATCCTGTTGCATCTGGTTCCTTTTACTTTGGTGTCACCCTACCCAGAGGCCATGGGGACTTGGCCCCTTTGACTACGATGTTTTCACTGTGTAAGTAATAAGCTGCCTGCATCTAAAAAGAGCTTGTTGTTTTTCGTTAATGGCTAAGTCTGTTGGGCCTTGCTTGACCCTTGCCTTGGACTTGCGCTTGATAGTTTCGTGGACGAAACATTTTTACCTGTCTGAGGATGTTAATTTTAGTGGTTGTTTTCAAGTTTTCTTCTGCTTTTTTGCCTTCTAGTTCCTTCAATTTAATTTTTTTCTTATTTTCCTCTCTAAGGTTGTCTCGAATTTCCTTCCATCTGTGGTGATGTTTAGCTGCTTTCATGAGTAAGACCCTAAAAAGCTGATTGGAAGCCCTGTTTATGGATGAGGCTCGCTAATTGGTACAATTCACTTTTCTTTGGGGCTGCCTGAGGATATCCACGGTTTGCTCTGAAGGCTTTTTCCTGAATGCCCTTAGCTCTGCTTGGTATGCCTGAGTTTAGAATCTCATGCTTCAACTCTGCCAGAGTTTTCTGTGGAGTTGGTGAAAGAAGGGTTGCCTGTTTGTGAAAACAACTTTCGCGTTTTCCCCTCTGCACTGTCTTTGGAGGAACCCAGGATCTTCATTACTTGGGTTTGTGTTTAGAAGCAAGTTGCTTCTTAGTTTCCTACGGCCCTTCGGGTTGCAAATTTCTTCACCTGCTAAGTCAATTCCACTCATTTGTGCTTCAGCTTCCAAAATTTTCTTACCATTTCGGTGGACTTTCATGAGAGAGCAGTGGCAAATGTGTTTGTTTAGTATACGTTTAAGCAGATGTGACTTGAATTTTTAACTTGTTTTTGCTTTGGTCAATTCTGAGTTTTTGTTTTTCTTAAATCCAAGCTTAGATTAATTGGTTTCAAGTGGAAAGGTGTGACAGAGAGTAGACAAGGATGATGGTAGACTAGAATCTGTGATACCTGAGGCTGGCTTATATAGGTCACCATGTGTTTTTCTTCTTTCACTCTAGTAATTTTTAAGAGAATATGTGTTGGCGTTAGTTATTGTGCTGATATTTTCAAATATGCCGTGTGCTCTTTCATTATGTAATTTCACATTCTTTTTAATTTTACAAATATTTACTTGAGTTCTTATTGTAGTATTTGTTCTTTTGCCCTTGCTTTGGTTTTCTTCTGGATTTCCTGTTATTTGCCATGTGTCTTTGCTTATCTTCAATACATGTCACTTTCTTGTGAACCTTTTTTATCCGCATTTTGAGTTAAATTTTTTTCCCTTTTCACCTGTTTCTCTTAAGGCACTATCTGTTATGTTTATTTGCTCCTATGTTTCTTCTAGTTTTGTTTTCATTTCTGGAGTGACGTTTTTCTTTCATTTCCAATTTCTCCCTAAATTCTGTCTCCTCATTTCTAATTCTGATTCATATTTCATTTTTTATGGCTTGTATCTTTTTTGTAATGACTTTAATCTCATTTTAAAATACAAGGTAATAGTTTTGATATGTTCTGTGGGTCTTTCTGGTGTACTTTTATTGTCTGGAGGGATGTTATTCTTTTCCTTATTCTCTGTTTTATTTATAACAATATAGCATAGGATTTGATCTTGATTTTTTTTTTTTTTTTTTTTTGCGGTACGCGGGCCTCTCACTGCTGTGGCCTCTCCCATTGCGGAGCACAGGCTGCGGATGCGCAGGCTCAGCGGCCATGGCTCACAGGCCCAGCCGCTCCGCGGCATGTGGGATCTTCCCAGACTGGGGCATGAACCCGCGTCCCCTGCATCGGCAGGCGGACTCTCAACCACTGCGCCACCAGGGAAGCCCTGATCTTGATATTTTTGTTTCTCATTTTTAGTGAAGCTCATTTTTCTGAACTTTAAAAAGGAACCTGGTTCAGATTAGCTTTTCTATCTTCATACTCCTTTTGGTTTGCAGTAGTTGTGGCATGCAGTAGTTGTGGCATGTGGGCTCAGTAGTTGTGGCTTGCGGGCTCTAGAACGCAGGCTCAGTAGTTGCGGCACATGGGGCTAGTTGCTCCGCGGCATGTAGGATCTTCCTGGACCAGAGATTGAACCCGTGTCCCCTGCATTGGCAGGTGGATTCTTAACCACTGCACCACCAGGGAAGCCCCTCCTTTGTTTTTTGTTCTCTGCTGTTCAAAATTGTGCTGCCTTGCTTTCAGAGCTCTGTTCCCCTTTCCCACCTTTACTTGAACTCCTCTTTCCATCTGTTGATTTCCTCTATCCTGATCAGTTTTGATTCTACCACCAAGTGATTCTTTTTAGTGGGACTCTCTCCTAGAAGGGAGCCCTGGCTGGTCCGTTTCAGGAGTGCTTAGGGTCTAGAGTGCTCCTGCTGCTTTGAGACATTATTATCCTCACATTCACCTGCTATTATGAGAGGCAAAACCCATCCCACCTTCAGTTGCTGTCTCAAATTGCCTCACCTGATTTCTACTTATTTTGAGCGTCTCCTATTATCAGGTCTGTTAGATGCCCAGTTGGCTTCCCTTTGTTTTCTCCTACAGAAGTGCTGATATTATGAAGGTCATAGGACTTGTTAGGGGTTTGTTCTACCTACTTATATTTTGAGGTTGTTGCATACCTGTACTTAGTCTTGTTTTAAATGTTGTCCATGGTTTTCGGGTTTTCTTTCCATTGCTCTCCCTGGGTTTATGGAGAGATTCAAAAACTCTTGCTTTTGCTACCACTATCTTCCCAGGGTACCCCTGTGTTTTCATTTTAAGACATGTAGTCAGTCTTCATTGTATACAAATAAAAATGTACTTTATATAAAGGAGAGCTGACATATCTATGAGATATCTTATTGAATTATTTCAAAGAATTCTTAAAATTATTACATTAATTTTATCAGTTACTTTTAAATTTTAAAACCAAAGCTTGATTGTTATCTGGTAGAAGCAGTTGTTACCCTGAATGTAAAACACGTTAGTACTGCTCCTTAATAGCAAAGGGAATTAGCTTTATTAGGTATATTCTTATCATAGTTATTGTCAGTTGTAAGATCTTTTTTATTCTCTTAAGATTAAAAGTCATTTGTACAAAAATAAAAAGATATGACATTATGATTCAGAGAACCAATATTTTAATGTTTTAAAATTTGGGGGGAAGATAATTCACTCTGTCACTTTTAAAAGATAAATTGTTTCTTATTCTTTGAATAACTTATATTTATTCATTAGTCTTCTGTTTTAGTTATCTTCTCTGCCTGGAACGTATTTCCTGAGGCCAAAAGAGAGCTATGAGTTTTAGTAACTGATTTTTTTCCCTCTAAATACATTTGGTGGAGGATTTTAAATAAGATTCTATCTTTAGTGTGATATTTAAAATCACCATATTAATGAAAAATTGGTACTATCGTATGCCATGTTTATCAATCTATTATAACATGGTCACAAAAACCAAAAAAAACTCTGCCTGAAAAGAGATTCAGAAAGTGTCAGTATCATTATTACATAAAGTTTTTCTCTGTCTTTTAGTTTAAAAGATAGCTTGATGTGGTTGATTACTGTAACACAATTGTTTTGGTATTAAATATCTGTGTAATAGCTTATTTGTGGAATTTTTCTATTAGTAAACATGGAGACTATATTAGGAACACTTAAGATATCAAATTAAAATCCGATTATGCCTTTGGCTTATTCACGATTATATAAATTTTCTTGTTTACATCTATGTCAAATATGCAATATGTAAAAAGAGAAAAAAGGTTTATTATGTATATTTTATTTACAGCCAGATTTGAAGGTTAAAATACTGCATTTTCCAATCAGGTTTCATGTTTTATAGTTCTTGCTATTAACATTAAAATGCATAAATGGAATTCTTATGCATTCTGAAGTCTGCAAAAAGATTTTTGCTGCACACTAGTTGATCAAACTGCTGCTATAGTCCCATGAGAAAGAACCAAAGATGATAACTGTAAATACTGTATGTTTATGAAACTGTGGAGGACAAGTAATCATCCCTCTTTTTAAAAAAAATATATGTTCATACAATTGACTATGCTCTTTTCAATATACCTTCAGATATCATCTTTTTCCATTTAATCTTTAGATACTTTTGTCAAAACTTAATGTGAATATTATCTTTTTCCACTTAATCTTTAGACTCTTTTGTCAGAACTTAATGTGAATTTTAACCTATGGTAAAAATCAGTCTTATATAAATGCTTATTGTTTTCTGTGTTCAGTAAATGAAATCAATCCCTCCCAGTTATGGAACATGTTTATATCGACATGTGACATGTATAAGAACTTGGTTTTCATATTTCCACTTATATATTGATTTTTTTTTTTTTTTTTTAGGAAAGACTGCTAGTCTTTAGTGGAGGAGAGACATTTCATTGGCAGTTTTTTTTTTTTTTAGGAAAGACTGCTAGTCTTTAGTGGAGGAGAGACATTTCATTGGCAGTTTTTTTTTTTTCCCCTGAATCTCCAAAATGAACCTTTATTAGTGCGTTGATTTGGAATTCAGAAGCTTTTAAATTGTAGCTCAAAGTATTTAAACATTGTGAGTTGGCAATCTTAAGCACACTTTACTGTGAATTAGTTTGAAATTATTATTTTTTTTTAACATCTTTATTGGGGTATAATTGCTTTACAATGGTGTGTTAGTTTCTGCTTTATAATTTGTCTTATTAGCTAGATATTATCAGAAAATAGAGTTTTGACTGGTAAGAGAAGGAACTTTATATTTAGAGCTTATGGATCTAACAAATGGATAGGAGACCATGGGTTGCAGCTACCCACATTAGCTTGGTTGGTGTGTCTGTTTTGAAACAGCCCTACTGACCAAAATTTTTAGTAAATCTTCTTTGTTTGCTTTTCTTCCCTTTTTTCTTCCACCTCGCTATAAATATTAACTCTTTCCTTTGCTCTTTTTTCATTTTCCTGCTCTGCATTTTCTTCCTTAACTGATCATTATTTGAGAAAATTTTTTAAATTCTTTGTTGTATTCTCAATCTATATATTTAAAAAAAATGTCAAAAACTTTATGTTTAGGAACCTGTTTTTCTTTGAAGTATATAATTGAGAATTTTATAATAATTGAGAATCAGAGAAACAGAATTTTTGATTGGATGAGATATTAAAGATCTAGTTCAAAATACCAACAAATTGAATGTCTATTTTTGTATATCATCTTCAAAAAACTTCATTTTTGAATTAGTGTTTTACCATTACAAGAAAAGATTAAAGCTTTTGGTCATGCCACTTCCTTCCCCCATTCCCCACAATCATTTCAGTGCATATGTCACCCAAATATTAATTCTCTTCCTCCTGTTTTATCCACAGCTTCAGTTTAAATTATCAAAAGTACATGAACATTAGGTGATTTTGAGTTCAAAGTTTTCTTTCTCTTTTTTTAAAGCTCTGTTTCCTAATTTCTCCTTTGCAGCATTAGAGCTTTATTGCAGATAACTTGGACAAAAGAGAAAAGCATAGAGAGGAAGCTCAATGTCTAGACGTAATCTATTGGGTATTTTACCTTGTTCTCCAATGTTTAAAATCATTGTCTGTTGATCAAATTAGCAGTACAAAACACACACACACACACACACACAGTGTGTTGTCAAGATACTCAGTGTTGTCAAGAGTACAGAGCTTCCTTGACTTACAATGGTGTTATGGCCTGATAAACCCATTATAAGCTGAAAATACTGTAAGCTGCAAGTGCATTTAATACACCTAACCTACTGAACATCAGAGGTTAGCCTAGCCTACCTTAAACATGCTCAGAACACTTACATTAGCCTACAGTTGGACAAAATCATCTCACACAAAGCCTATTTTATAACCAAGTGTTGAATATCTTACGTGATTTACTGAATACTGTACTGAAAGTAAAAAACAGAACGGCTGTCTGGGTACAGAATGGTTGTAAAGGTATCGGTTGTTTACCCTTGTGATCGCGTAACTGATGGGAGCTGCAGCTCCCCACCACTGCCCGGCATCATGAGTATCATATACTGCACGTCGCTAGCCTGGGAAAAGATCCAAATTCAAAGTACGGTCTCTAGTGAACATGTATATTGCTTTCACACCATCATAAAGTGGAAAAATCCTAAGTCGAACCATCATAAGTTGGGGACCATCTGTATAAGGAGTAAAAACATAAAAGGCAAACGATCTGGAGGAAAAAGAGCATGTGTACAAATGAAAGCCATAGGGTGGATATTCTTAAGATATTAAGATTTAATACATATAATCAAGAAATTACAAAGTGTTAATATCGTAGAATTGTGTGTTAACTGTGGTTGCTGATTCTTCCAGCTCAGAGAATATTGGAGGGGTAGGAGACAGCGCTGGGAGATGTGCGGAGTAAGCACATCCAGTAGGAGAAATGACAGCTCACCATGAAAGAAGTGAAAGAGCTCTGGTTCCGTGGTCCCTGGAGACCATTTAGTGCAGGGGCAAATAGTTTCACACTCAAGAGGTTTTGTTTGCTCTAAGTATCACACTACGGTGTGATAACTGATGTGTCTAATGATGAATCCGAGTCTGTAAGAGATGGAGTTCCCGTGGAATTGTTTGCAAATTTAAGTTTTGTTGTAAAGTGTAAAAGCAGATGTTTGGGTATAAGAAGACTGTATATACGGGCAGCTTCTTTTCTTGATTTACTGGATAAATGAGACGTCATCTTTAGGTAACTATTTGAGAACATCCTGTTATATTCTCTTATCTCCGCTTTGAGTCCTAGCTGCAGTTAGAATATATGTAATTTCTGTTCACTGAAACAATAGAATAGAGAAAATGGACTTGAGTATTCCTTGGTAGATGGCCACATAATGTCATTTGAAGCATAAAACATATTTATCACTGAAAACTGAAATTAGCCCCACAACTAGGGGGCTGTGTTTGACACTTTAAAGGTATAAACTCAGTGAGGAACATAATTAGGGATAACAGGCTTTAATGCTTGGCAGGAGTAGGTGGCGCATTTACTTAACATACAGTGCTTAATATTACTCTCTTGACAGATTCTCCAAATATCATTTTTTTCCATAGCAACATGTTCCCCCCATGTGTCTGATACTTGATATGAACAAGATTTTTAACAAATGGTTGATTCAGTTAAATGAGAACCCTGTGGTATGGTCAAAGTGAAGTATTGTATACTTTGTATGTAACAAGTGTGAATATTATAACTTACCTGAAAGTTAAGAAATCAAGTCAATAATTCCAACTTTTTTTCCTTTTTTTTTTTGCGGTATGCGGGCCTCTCACTGTTGTGGCCTCTCCCGTTGCGGAGCACGGGCTCCGGACGTGCAGGCTCAGCGGCCATGGCTTACGGGCCCAGCCGCTCCGCGGCATGTGGGATCTTCCCGGACCAGGGCACGAACCCGCGTCCCCTGCGTCGGCAGGCGGACTCCCAACCACTGCGCCACCAGGGAAGCCCCAACATTTTTTTTTTTTTAACATCTTTATTGGGGTATAATTGCTTTACAATGGTGTGTTAGTTTCTGCTTTATAACAAAGTGAATCAGTCATACATAAACATATGTTCCCATATGTCTTCCCTCTTGCGTCTCCCTCCCTCCCACCCTCCCTATCCCACCCCTCCAGGCTGTCACAAAGCACCAAGCCAATATCACTGTGCCATGCGGCTGCTTCCCACTAGCTATCTACCTTACTACGTTTGTTAGTGTGTATATGTCCATGACTCTCTCTTGCTTTGTCACAGCTTATGCTTCCCCCTCCCCATATCCTCAAGTCCATTCTCTAGTAGGTCTGTGTCTTTATTCCTGTCTTACACCTAGGTTCTCCATGACATTTTTTTTTCTTAAATTCCATATATATGTGTTAGCTTATGGTATTTGTCTCTCTCTTTCTGACTTACTTCACTCTGTATGACAGACTCTGGGTCTATCCACCTCATTACAAATAGCTCAATTTCGTTTCTTTTTATGGCTGAGTAATATTCCATTGTATATATGTGCCACATCTTCTTTATCCATTCATCCGATGATGGACACTTAGGTTGTTTCCATCTCCGGGCTATTGTAAATAGAGCTGCAATGAACATTTTGGTACAGACTCTTTTTGAATTATGGTTTTCTCAGGGTATATGCCCAGTAGTGGGATTGCTGGGTCATATGGTAGTTCTATTTGTAGTTTTTTAAGGAACCTCCATACTGTTCGCCATAGTGTCTGTATCAATTTACATTCCTACCAACAGTGCAAGAGGGTTCCCTTTGCTCCACACCCTCTCCAGCATTTATTGTTTCTAGATTTTTTGATGATGGCCATTCTGATTGGTGTGAGATATCTCATTGTAGTTTTGATTTGCATTTCTCTAATAATTAGTGATGTTGAGCATTCTTTCATGTGTTTGTTGGCAGTCTGTATATCTTCTTTGGAGAAATGTCTATTTAGGTCTTCTGCCCATTTTTGGATTGGGTTGTATGTTTTTTTGTTATTAAGCTGCATGAGCTGCTTATAAATTTTGGAGATTAATCCTTTGTCAGTTGCTTCATTTGCAAATATTTTCTCCCATTCTGAGGGTTGTCTTTTGGTTTTGTTTATGGTTTCCTTTGCTGTGCAAAAGCTTTGAAGTTTCATTAGGTGCCATTTGTTTATTTTTGTTTTTATTTCCATTTATCTAGGAGGTAGGTCAAAAAGGATCTTGCTGTGATTTATGTCATAGATTTTCCTGCCTATATTTTCCTCTAAGAGTTTGATAGTTTCTGGCCTTACATTTAGGTCTTTAATCCATTTTGAGCTTATTTTTGTGTATGGTGTTAAGGAGTGATCCAATCTCATACTTTTACATGTACCTGCCCAGTTTTCCCAGCACCACTTATCGAAGAGGCTGTCCTTTCTCCATTGTACATTCCTGCCTTCTTTATCAAAGATAAGGTGACCATATGTGCGTGGGTTTATCTCTGGGCTTTCTATCCTGATCTATTGATCTATCTTTCTGTTTTTGTGCCAGTACCATACTGTCTTGATTACTGTAGCTTTGTAGTACAGTCTGAAGTCATGGAGCCCGATTCCTCCAGCTGCATTTTTCGTTCTCAAGATTGCTTTGGCTATTTGGGGCCTTTTGTGTTTCCATACAAATTGTGAAATTTTTTGTTCTAGTTCTGTGAACAATGCCAGTGGTAGTTTGATAGGGATTGCATTGAATCTGTAGATTGCTTTGGGTAGTAGGGTCATTTTCACAATGTTGATCCTTCCAATCCAAGAACATGGTATATCTCTCCATCTATTTGTATCATCTTTAATTTCTTTCTTCAGTGTCTTATAATTATCTGCATACAGGTCTTTTGTCTCCTTAGGTAGGTTTATTCCTAGATGTTTTATTCTTTTTGTTGCATTGGTAAATGGGAGTGTTTTCTTGATTTCACTTTAAGATTTTTCATCATTAGTGTATAGGAATGCCAGAGATTTCTGTGCATTAATTTTGTATCCTACTACTTTACCAAATTCATTGATTAGCTCTAGTAGTTTTCTGGTAACATCTTTAGGATTCTCTATGTATAGTATCATGTCATCTGCAAACAGTGACAGCTTTACTTCTTTTCTGATTTGGATTCCCTTTATTTCCTTTTCTTCTCTGATTGCGGCGGCTAAAACTTCCAAAACTATGTTGAATAAGAGTGGTGAGAGTGGGCAACCTTGTCTTGTTCCTGATCTTAGTGGAAATGCTTTCAGGTTTTCACC
Organism: Lagenorhynchus albirostris; assembly: GCF_949774975.1. Lineage (NCBI taxonomy): Eukaryota > Metazoa > Chordata > Mammalia > Artiodactyla > Delphinidae > Lagenorhynchus > Lagenorhynchus albirostris. Next base: position 74,832,702 of record NC_083101.1, on the reverse strand, counting down.
ATTGAGGACGATGTTGGCTGTGGGTTTGTCATATATGGCCTTTATTATGTTGAGGAGAGTTCCCTCTATGCCTACTCTCTGTAGGGTTTTTATCATAAATGGGTGTTGAATTTTGTCAAAAGCTTTCTCTGCATCTATTGAGATGATCATATGGTTTTTCTCCTTCAATTTGTTAATATGGTGTATCACGTTGATTGATTTGCGTATATTGAAGAATCCTTGCATTCCTGGAATAAACCCCACTTGATTATGCTGTATATCCGTTTAATGTGCTGCTGGATTCTGTTTGCTAGTATTTTGTAGAGGATTTTTTCATCTATGTTCATCAGTGATATTGGCCTGTAGTTTTCTTTCTTTGTGACATCCTTGTCTGGTTTTGGTATCAGGGTGATGGTAGCCTCGTAGAATGAGTTTGGGAGTGTTCCTCCCTCTGCTATATTTTGGAAGAGTTTGAGAAGGATAGATGTTATCTCTTCTCTAAATGTTTGATAGAATTCACCTGTGAAGCATCTGGTCCTGGGCTTTTGTTTGTTGGAAGATTTTTAATCACAGTTTCTATTTCAGTGCTTGTGATTGGTCTGTTCATATTTTCTATTTCTTCCTGATTCAGTCTTGGCAGGTTGTGCATTTCTAAGAACTTGTCCATTTCTTCCAGGTTGTCCATTTTATTGGCATAGAGTTGCTTTTAGTAATCTCTCATGATCCTTTGTATTTCTGCAGTGTCAGTTGTTACTTCTCCTTTTACATTTCTAATTCTATTGATTTGAGTCTTCTCCCTTTTTTTCTTGATGAGTCTGGCTAATGGTTTAAATCACTTTAAATATGTCCTGCCAGTCCCTTCTGGCTTGCAGAGTTTCTGCTGAAAGATCAGCTGTTAACCTTATGGGGATTCCCTTGTGTGTTATTTTCCCCTTGCTGCTTTTAATATGTTTTCTTTGTATTTAATTTTTAACAGTTTGATTAATATGTGTCTTGGCGTGTTTCTTCTTGGATTTATCCTGTATGGGACTCTCTGTGCTTCCTGGACTTGATTAACTATTTCCTTTCCCACATTAGGGAAGTTTTCAACTATAATCTCTTCAAATATTTTCTCAGTCCCTTTCTTTTTCTCTTCTTCTTCTGTAACCTCTGTAATTCGAATGTTGGTGCGTTTAATGTTGTCCCAGAGGTCTCTGAGACTGTCCTCATTTCTTTTCATTCTTTTTTCTTTATTCTGCTCTGCAGTAGTTATTTCCACTATTTTGTCTTCCAGGTCCCTTATCCATTCTTCTGCCTCAGTTATTCTGCTATTGATCCCTTCTAGAGTATTTTTAATTTCATTTATTGTGTTGTTCATCATTGTTTGTTTCATCTTTAGTTCTTCTAGGTCCTTGTTAAATATTTCTTGCATTTTTCTCTATTCTGTTTCCAAGATTTTGGATCATCTTTACTATCATTATTCTGAATTCTTTTTCAGGTAGACTGCCTAATTCCTCTTCATTAGTTAGCTCTGGTGTGTTTTTATCTTGCTCCTTCATCTGCTGTGTGTTTTTCTGTTTTCTCATTTTGCTTATCTTACTGTGTTTGGGGTCTCCTTTGGAGGCTGCAGGTTCGTAGTTCCCGTTGTTTTTGGTGTCTGTCCCCAGTGGCTAAGGTTGGTTCAGTGTGTTGTGTAGGCTTCCTGGTGGAGGGGACTAGTGCCTGTGTTCTGTTGGATGAGGCTGGATCTTGTCTTTCTGGTGGGCAGGTCCACGTCTGGTGGTGTGTTTTGGGGTGTCTGTGGACTTATTATGATTTTAGGCAGCTCTCTGCTAATGGGTGGGGTTGTGTTCCTGTCTTGCTAGTTGTTTGGCATAGGATATCCAGCACTGTAGCTTGCTGGTCGTTGAGTGAAGCTGGGTGCTGGTGTTGAGATGGAGATCTCTGGGAGATTTTTGCCATTTGATATTATGTGGAGCTGGGAGGTCTCTTGTGGACCAGTGTCCTGAAGTTGGCTCTCCCTCCTTAGAGGCACAGCTCTGTCTCCTGGCTGCAGCACCAAGAGCCTTTCATCTACACGGCTCAGAATAAAAGGGAGAAAAAGTAGAAAGAAAGAATTAGTAGAAGTAGAAAGAGAGAAAGAAAGAAAGAAAGAAAGGAGGGAGGGAGGGAGGAAGGAAGGAAGGAGGAAAGAAAGGAAAAAAGAAAGATAAAGTAAAATAAAATAATATAAAATACAATAAAGTTATTAAAATTAAAAAATAATTATTAAGAGAAAAAACAAAACAAACAAACAAACAAAATGGATGGATAGAACCCTAGGACAAATGGTGGAAGCAAAGCTATACAGACAGAATCTCACACAGAACCATACGCATTCACACTCACAAAAAGAGGAAAAGGGGAAAAAATCATAAATCTTCCTCTCAAAGTCCATCTCCTTAATTTGGGATGATTCCTTGTCTATTCAGGTATTCCACAGATGCAGGGTACATCTAGTTGATTGTGGAGCTTCAATCCGCTGCTTCTGAGGCTGCTGGGAGAGATTTCCCTTTCTCTTCTTTGTTCTCACAGCTCCCAGGGGCTCAGCTTTGGATTTGGCCCCGCCTCTGCGTGTAGGTCGCCAGAGGGCGTCTGTTCTTTGCTCAGACAGGACGGGGTTAAAGGAGCCGCGGATTCCGGGGCTTCGGCTCACTCAGGCCGGGCGGAGGGAGGCGTACGTACGGAGTGCGGCGCGAGCCTGCAGCGGCGGAGGCCGGCGTGACGTTGCACCAGCCTGAGGCGCGCTGTGCGTTCTCCCAGGGGAGTTGTCCCTGGATCCCGGGACCCTGGCAGTGGCGGGCGGCACAGGCTCCCCGGATAGGGGGTGTGGATAGTGACCTGTGCTCGCACACAGCCTTCTTGGTGGCGACAGCAGCAGCCTTAGCGTCTCATGCCTGTTTCTGGGGTCCGCGCTTTTAGCCGCGGCTCGCGCCTGTCTCTGGAGCTCCTTTAAGCAGCATACTTAAACCCCTCTCCTCACGCACCAGAAAACAAAGAGGGAAGAAAAAGTCTCTTGCCTCTTCGGCAGGCCCAGACTTTTCCCGGACTCCCTCCCGGCTAGCCGTGGCGCACTAATCCCCTGCAGGCTGTGTTCACGCCGCCAACCCCAGTCCTCTCCTGGCGCTCCGACTGAAGCCCGAGCCTCAGCTCCCAGCCCCGCCCGCTCCGGCGGGTGAGCAGACAAGCCTCTCGGACTGGTGAGTGCTGGCAGCACCGATCCTCTGTGCGGGAATCTCCCCGCTTTGCCCCCCGCACCCCTGTTGCTGTGCTCTCCTCCGTGGCTCCAAAGCTTCCCCCCTCCGCCACCCGCAGTCTCCGCCCATGAAGGGCCTTTCTAGTGTGTGCCAACTTTTCCTCCTTTACAGCTCCCTCCCACTGGTGCAGGTCCCATCCCTATTCTTTTGTCTCTGTTTTTTCTTTTTTTCTTTTGCCCTACCCAGGTACGTGGGGAGTTTCTTGCCTTTTGGGAGGTCTGAGGTCTTCTACCAGCGTTCAGTAGGTGTTCTGTAGGAGTTGTTCCACGTGTAGATGTATTTCTGGTGTATCTGTGGGGAGGAAGGTGATCTCCGCGTCTTACTCTGTGTCTTTATATTTAAATTGTGATTCTTGTAGGTAACATATGGTTGGGTCTTACTTTTTTTATCCAATATTACAATCTCTGACTATATTTTTTAGAATTTCTTTGCAGTTTATTTTTTATACATATTATTTGCACATACTGTATGATATGTAACACTATCTCTCACCTTTTAGATATCTTCCACACTATATTTCTATCATTTCTTTTATATTGACAGTCTTGTTGATATATAATTCACATACCATAAAGTTTACCCTCTTTTTCTTTTTTTTTTTTTTTGGCTCTGCCACTCGGCTTGCGGGATCTTAGTTCCCCGACCAGAGATTGAATCCAGGCCCCTCGCAGTGAGAGCACTGAGTTCTGATCACCAGGGAATTCTAAAGATTACCCTTTTAAAGTGTGCAGTTCAGAAACTTTATACCTATTAGCAGTCACTTCCCATGCACACCTTCTCCCAGCCCCTGGCAAACATTAATATACTTTTCTTTGTATGGATTTGCCTATCCTGGATGTTTCACATAAATGGAATCTTACAATAGGTGGCTTTTTATATCTAGCTTTGTTGTTTTCAAGATCCATCCATGTTGTAGCATATGTCAGTACTTCATTCCTTTTTTATGGCTAAATAATTTTCCATTGTATTAATATATCACATTTCATTTATCCATTCATTAGTTGGTTAATTATTGGGTTATTTCTACTTTTTGGCTACCGTGAATAATGCTGCTATGAACATTCATGTACAAGTTCGTGTGTCAACAAATGTTTTCATTTCTTTTGGCTACATACCTAGGAGTGGAGTTACTAGGTCATATAGTAACTCTATGTTTAACTTTTTGAGGAATTCGCAACCTTTTTTCCAAATGACTGTACCATTTGCCTTTCCTACCAGCAATGTACTAGGGTTCCAGTTTCCTTGCCAATACTTGTAATTGTCTGCCTTTTTAGTATTTTAAAGATGTTGCTTCACTGTGGTCTCGTTTGCTTGTTTCCAATGAGATATCTCCTGTCATTATTATTCCTCTGTATATAACATGTCTTTCTCTGACTGCTTTTACAGTTTTCTTTATTACTAGTTTTGAGCAATTTGATTACAATGTGGCTTTATGTAGTTTTCTTCATATTTCTTGTGCTTGGGGTTCACTGGTATTCTTGGATTTGTGAGTTTATTATTTTTATCACATCTGGAAAATTTTCAGCCATTATTACTTCAAATAATTTTTATTGCCCTCTTTTTCTTTTGGGAACTCCCATTACATATATATAGAGTACTTTAAGTTTTTATCATAGCTCACTGCTGCTCTGTTCATTTTTTAAAAGTCTCTTTTCTCTTCATCTCTCAAATTCACAATCTTTTATTCTGTAATATCTAACCTGCTGTGAATCCCATCTAATACTTTCTCATATTTTACATTGTAATTTTCAATTTAAGAAGTTTGATTTGCATCTTTTTATGTTTTTCATATCATTGCTTAACATTTTGAAAATATAAAAAATAGTTATAGTAACTTTTTAAAAAGGTCCTTGTCTGCTTATTCTGTGTCAGTTCTGAGTTCGTCTCAATTGATGAATTTTTCTCCTACTGATGGGTCACATTTTCCAGTTTCTACACAGGCCTGGCAGTTTTTGATTGAATGCCAGACAATAGGACTTTTACTTTGTTGGATGCTGGATATTTTTATTCATATAAATGCTCTCGAGCTTTTTTACTGGGACATCGTTAAGTTACTCGTAAACAATTTGATCCTTTCCATTCTCGCTTTTAAGATCTGTTAGGCCCAACTGGAACATGCTTATGCTCGGTGTAGTTTGTCCTCATTACTGAAGAAAAGCCCTCTGTGTATTTAGCCTAGTGCCCTGTGAGTCATGAGGTTCCAGTCTGGCTGTTGTGAACAGGCACTGCTCCTAGCTTCGTGTGAATGCTGGGCCTTATTACCTCCTGTCCTTATAGTGGTTCTTCTCCTGGCCTTGGCAGCTTCCTTGCCTGCATTCCCTGTTCAATCCCCGCTGAGTATTTGAGAAGGCCTCTGTACTTCTGCAGAGTTCTTTCTGCGTCGCTCTCTTGTCTCTGGTTTAGAGTGCAAGTCAGAGTTTGTCTTCAGTGCAGATTTGTCTTTGGCTAGTTTATTCTGACTTCTGTTCTTTAGGGTGTTTCTCTAGTCTTAATAAATCTAGATTTATCATACTCCCTTCAGATGATCTGAAGCCTTCTCTCTCTGCCTCTCTTTACACCTATTTTCCTCTATTCCCTCACCCTACATAGCAAAGAACTGTCTTTCTATTTATCTTATATGATGTGTTGTCTGATTCTGGAGACGTACTCATTTCTGTGTTTCATAGAAGTAGAGAACTGAAATGTCAATCGTTTATCCATGTTTTGTTATTACGCAATAGGATACTTGCCTACGTAAGTGTATTAGTTAGTGCAGCCGTCAACTGGTAGTTATTTGTGTTACCCTCATTTCCTTTAACAGTGTGAGTTATAATTTAGATTGTCAGTTTTCCCTCTTAATTTTAGAGGTAATTGATACTGCTAATAAATTTTTTAGAAATTTCTTTTAGGCCTTCTTCATTTGCAATGAAATAACTGTATTGCCATCTGTTTTCCTTAGTATTATAGGTAATGAATTTTAAGGAGAGTTGAAATGATGGTAACTTTAGGCCCTTATTAAAGTGGCAAAGAAGAATTATTGGGGAGTAAATGTACAATTCTATGAATAACTGTTTTCTGGTTGTAAAATAATGTTTATTCATATAATGTTTAAGTAATACAAAGACAGATGGTTAATAACTCCTATCTGCAGCCATAAAAGTAAAATAAGTTTGTTTAAAAAAATTTTTTTTGTCAAATGGACATGTGGGCAATTAATCTGTTGCCATCTTTCCATTGAGAACAAATTTAAAATGGTATAAAAATATTCAGAAACAATTTCTTAGTCATGGAACATAGTTTCTTATTTTGCTTCTCATTGGTACTTCTCTGTTCTTGTTGGAACTGCTGAAGTATTGAAATACTTCAATAAAAAGGGGGTGGACCTCCCTTTTATCCAGGAATAGATTTTGTGGCAGACCACTGAGCCAGCAGTTATTTTGACTTTCCCTGAAAGAGATGAAGTTCCTAAGAATTTATTATATATGTGTTTTGCCACTGAGTGAGCAAGAAAAATACATACCCATCAGTGCTGACTGGATGGTAATTTCTGAAACATGATGCCACCGTCCTCATAAATAACAGTGTAACAGAATCACGGAGAATTTGGCAGAGATCAATCTCTAGATGGATGAGTTAGTCTGCAAGCAAAGAGCTACTCAACTTCTCTTGACTTTTAAGAATGCTCTGTGGATTTTCTAATCCAGACCCTTGGATTTCAGTGAGTCTCTGGAGATCAAGAAATTTTTACAGACTAACAAAGACTAACTGGTCAACCACTGAGCGTTGGTGTGTGGAGGTACATTGTAATTTCAGTGAGAGATGCCCCTGTGCTGCTTCTAGACACTCGACTCCACTTGCTATCATGGAAATTTGCCATGACTGTTTCGTGAGTTGAATTTTACCCTGATGTCGTGAGATGAGAAAGTATAGATTTCATCAGTGAAAACCTCACCAGATCTGTGAAAACCTGCCAATAAAATATTTGTGTAGTTTCATTTTTGGTGTATTTATGAGGCTGGGTTATGTGGTGTCTTTGAGATCATCTATCTATCTATATGTCAATTGCCTTGTATAAAAGTATAACCTTGGTAGCCAAAGACATTTCCTGCTCTTGCCATGTTTCTCTATAAATATGCTGCAGGGACTATAAACTTGTAGTTGTTTGATAGGTATGGTGCCTAATAGCCCCTGTTTCCCTGTTTGGAACCTAGCAACATTCCCTGGCTCTATAAGTGAACAAAGAGATGATCTAAAAGCAAGTGAATATGATTTGAATTTTCAAGTGAGATATGGACCCAAGCAGTCCTTTATGCATCTCTGCATATGAGGAACGAGGAACCAGGAGATGCCTGAAATGGTCCCTAATGTGCCGTCAGCTATTATCTCGGGCTTTTGGCAGGTGTAGGCAGGCAGGGTGGTTAGAAGTTTGAAAACAGAGTTGAAAAAATTATGTCACATTTTTAACAGCCTTCATACAGGGTTTGCCTCATTGCACTGCTTTTTACTACCTCTGTACATTTGGACAAGCTGAGGTATTTTTTAAAAAAGATTTTTTTTCAGTATGGCCCTTGGCAGGGGCAAAGCTACTGTATGGGGAATGTTAACTAATTTGGAATGGATGTCCTCAGACAGAGCTGTGAAATAGGCCAAGTGCCTTTCTGGCAACCCATTGCCTCTTTTGAAGTGTCCTTCCTGCTGAAGGGATTTGTGCCATCAGTGCTGCCTGGGCCCCAAAGAGGGAAGAAATCCCATCAAACAAAGACAGTGGGGACTTAATACATTACACATACCAAGAGCAGTGACATTTTAAGAGAGAACCCAGGGAAATGGCAATGCTAGCCATAAAGGTAATGGTAATACTAATAATGATAATGAGTTACCTGTATCAGGCACTGTGCCAAGTACTCTATATACATTGTCCTCCAGCATGAAACTAGTGGGGAGTGATTGTTCTCCCCATTTCTTAGATGCCACGCCTACAATAACACAGGAAAATAACAGAGCCAAGGTTCGTTTGTCTGACACCAAAGCCAGGCTCCTTCCTTTGTGCTGTGATTTTCTACTATGAATGGCTGGTAACTGGAATTTTGGATATCACAAGGGGACATGATTTTAGGATAGGGACCTTCTTAGCTTTCTCAGATTGTGGAGAGACAAAGTTAATTCTGGAACCAGAGATTTTTTCACACCCCTTACAAATGGTTTCCTGGCTCCGAGGATCTGAATAGATTAAAACGTATGCTGGAGCTATGAGCCAAGAAAATAAACAAAGTGCCTTGATGGTGACAGGAGGTTTTGTCTAATCACTGGAATACCACCCTGGGGAAGCATGGCGCCCACGGGCCATCAGCCACTTTGCCCCTGTTTGTTCCTGAATGCCATTGGTGAGCTTCTGTGAATGTCAGGGGAAGCAGCATCTCCCCACTTGAGTGGCTGCACGCAATGGGTAAGAGCATCATTAATCATCGATAGAGGCATTTTACATTTTCTAGCTGTGCTCCAATAGCATAGAAGTCACTAATCATAGATGGTGCATGAGCAAGTGCCAAGTAGGTATTTTCATTTAATGGGAAAGTGAAGTAAGGGCAGATAATTGGTAGCTGTATATACACCTCTTTTTCAGTCAGTGGTCTATTTTATGTGAGGGATAGTAGGTTTCTCACATGTCAACTCCAAATGACAATAAGGCCTGCTCTGAGCTCTATGTTACAAAGGATTCTGAGAACCCACCTGGAGGCCATGATCTATTAATGATGGCTGCCAAAGGTGCAGGAAGAGCTAGTGAGTCATGAGTTTGCCACCACTTGTTAGATCAGTAAAATATATTCCAAAAAGACCCTCAAGTACCGGGTAGTTTTCTCAGAGTATAACCAAATACTAATTCTGCTCTGGTGTTGGACCTCTTGGTTCTAACCCTGGCACCTTTGTGACCTTTGGCCTCGAATTTCTCTGTGCCTCAGTCTTCCTCATCTATGAGATGGGGCGTAATAATAGTATTTAGCTCAAAGAGGTCGTTAGTTTAAATAAGCTAATATATGTAAATTTCTTAGAACAGTGCCTGGCACATTCAGAGTGTTCAATAAATGTTAATTATGATTAATACAAAAATGGTTTGAGTACCTATTATGTATAGGCACATTCTGAGTTTTGTGCCACACCTCTCACCTAACATCCTGCCCAATTTAGGCTAGTGTTTATTGAAAGTGCAGCTTGATTCTCACTTGGTATCACCCTAAGGACCAAGTGAATGAGAACTGTCTCGAAGCCAACAAATCCTGTTTTGGTCTAATACCAAAATTTTAGAACTGGAAGGTATCATAGAGATCATGGAATGTACTTCCTTATTTTATATAGCTGAAGAATCTGAAGCTCAGGAACATTGAAAAGACATCTCTTTTTGTGACTTAGGCATTTATCTTATTTGTTAATGAAAGAATCATAGGCTGTTATAGCAGATTAGGGTTTATGTTTCTTTCATGTATCACATGAAGTCGTTATGTGCACCGTGTTGCCTCCTTAGAAGGAGATATTTAGGATAAAAGAGGAAAGTCGGGCACTAAAAAGGAATTGGACCCAGGAAGGCTTGATCTTTTCGGCAGTAGAGTGTGTCTGGCTGAGACAGGGCTCTTCTGAAAGGGATGAGCTGCAGGATGTCTTGAGCCCCCTGCAGGGAGAACAGCGCCAAGACTTAGAACACCTCTGCTGTGAAACCATATAATGAAGGATGGAGGTTTTACGTTTCCAACACCTGATTCCTGATCCCACTGTCCCTGAGAAAAGACCCTGACTTATAATGTGCAACACAATATGGAATATGAAAATCTTAATAAAAACGTGTGTGTGTGTGTGTGTGTGTGTGTGTGTGTGTGTGTGTGAAGCGATATTGTCTGTAATTAGATTGTCTTCAAACTTGGAAACAGCTTAAAAGAACTAAAGCCCAAACAGTCACTTCAGCAATCCAGGAAGGAGGTAGCAATTTACTGTTGACCTTGACCACAAATTCTCTATTCTAGCAGTGAGGCAGATGACAATTTGCCTAAGATATGTTTAAACAGTGAAGAGCTAAAGACTCTTGTTTTTGTGTGTGAGAGAGAGGAAAACGCAATATTTAATTTGGGACATTCATTTGGAGAACTCTGAGGATTTGAAGTAGAGCACTATAGGTATAGAAAGAATTGAAGAATAAAGATCTAGAACTCTCTTTCTCCCCTCTCCCTCCAAAGCTCTTCTGGAAGCTATATATAAAGGGTCACATTAGCTGCTCTTTTCCATTGATACTGGAACAAGACAGAGGCTGAGATTTTACCAACGGGCATTTAAGTAATAAATTAAGAATTTGTTGCATGATATCACAGTTGCTAATGCCAGAAGAGAAACTAACTTTTCTAGGAACTTTTCCCCTTATCTTTTTTGAAAAGGTTAGTTCTAGTGTTGTAGCTTTGTAGACACAACTGGCTTCAAATCTTGGGTCCTCTACGGTTAGCTATAATGAATTGAGTCAAAGTTACTTAACACTGTTTAGTCTCAATTTTCCAAACTGTAAAGTGGAGTTAATAATACTCACCTGTAGGGGTCATTGTGCGATCTAAATGGGATAACATGAACAGTACCTAGTATGTGGAAGCAGCTAAATAAAGGTTACTTCTCTTGCCATTTATTTGGAAGATATATTTGAAGTAGTTGAAAAGAAATGAACAAGGTCATTGATTGGCACACCTAGATATGCTATGAAATTACATGAGGACTTTAAAAAAACTACTGAACTACTGAATCAGAATCTCCAAAGTATAGCCTAGAAAACTGTAATTTTTATAAAACTCTCAGATAATTCTGATGCCAAACTCAGTTTTAGATCAATAAACTACGAGAACTCTTGAAATTCTTTGTATTTTATTATCTCCCATCATCATTTAAAAATCAATTTAGTTAGGCAACGAATATTAACCAGTGTTAGAATCATCTGTACTGAGTTTAGAAATACTTCTGATCATGGGCTGAGCCGTAGAAGACACTTGAATTGCTTTGATCACATCTCACTTTCTGAAAGCCTTGAAATAGTCTGATTAAGAATTATATGTAAAAAAGTTCATTCCACAGATATTTATTTACCACCTCCTATACACCAGACACCATGCTAGGTGCTTATAATTGGTTAAACAGGCAGAACTCCCTGCTTTGTGAAGCTTAATAAAGTTAAGCTTGTTTGTGTGTTTTTAAGACCTGAGCAAATAAGCCTTTGCTACAATTATAATTTTAACCTTAATATATAGCCAAACCGGAAGTTTACTGCCATGCACATCATACTTCATATTTATTTTTTTCATGTTTTCTAACATTTTGTTATGAAAATTTTCAAACAAGTAGCAACATTGTAAGAATTTTACAGTGAACACCCACATACCCAACACCTAGATTCTACTATTAACACTTTACTGGACTTGCCTTGATACTTAGCTATCAATCCCATAAATAAACCCATCTTAGTATTTGTGATGTACTTCAAAGTAAATCTAAGACATCAGTGTACTTCCCCTAAATACTTCAGAGGCATATCATTAGCATCAGAGTTTAATATTTGTTGACATTTTTCTTTTGATGTAACATTTACAATGAAATGCACCATCTTAAGTGAACATTCGCTGCATTTTGGCAAACGTATATACACATATAAGCTATCAAGACACAGAACACAGAAAGTTTTCTCACTCCCCTTCCTAGTGAATCCTTCCTCCAAACCCCAGCAGCAACCTCTGTTCTGAAGTTTTTCCACTGTAGATTCGTTTCGTATTTTCTGGCATCATGTCAATGAAATCATACAATATATACTCTTTTGTGTAAGACTTCTTTTGCTCTGCATAATACTTGTGAGATTTATCCATGTTCTTTCATGTGTCAGTCATTTGTTCTTTTGTGTTGCTAGTTTCATTGCTTACCACCATGTATTTATCTGTTTTTCGGTTGATGGGCACTATGACTCTTTCTAGTTATTGGCTATATGAATAAAGCCATGATAAACATCACAAGTCTTTTTTGTGAATGTATTTTCATTTATATTGGGTAAATACTTCTGTGTGGAACTGCTGGTCATAGGGTACATGTATGTTTCATTTTAGAAGAAACTGCCAGACCTTTTCCCAGCGTGGTTGTGTCATTCACCCCACCGTGGACAGCATTGCTCCAGGTGCTGCGTCCCTGCTTCCATGGGTAGCTGGTGTCAGTCTCTTTGACTATAGCCCTTCTGATGGGTGTGTAGTCCTGTCTCCTTGTGGTTCTAATTTGCATTTTTTTGATAACAAGTGATGTTGAGCGCTTCTTTCATGTGCTAATTGGCCATTCTGCTATATATATTTTTGATTCTTCAAATCTTTTGCCCATTTTTAATAGTTTTTTTGTCTTTCTATTGTTGAAGTGCCACAGTTCTTTGTATATCCTGGATAACAGTCCTTTGTTAGATATATGTTTTGCCAATGATTCCTCCAAGTCTGTTGGATTGACTATTCATTTTCTTAATGGAGTATTTTGATGAGCAAAAGTTTTTTAATTTTGATGAAGCCTGTTTTTGTTTTCTTTTGTGGTTATTGCTTTCTGTGACCTAAGAAATCTTGACTACTCATGAGTCATGAACATGTTCTCCTATACTCTGTGGTAAAAGTCAGATAGTTTTAGCTATTATGTTTAGGATATTTATTTCACTTTTTCACTAATTTTCACAATTTTTCAAAAATGGATCTCCTAATCTATGTAAAATAATATCCAGTTAAATTTCTTATATATAAACAAATAAATGAATTTTATTCACTGTCAGGGAGGGGGAAATTTCCCCCTCTATCCCTTCTTGAGTTCTGTGGCTGTACTAGTAATAAAATTGGCACAAGACAGATTAATAGGAGAAACAAATTTTAATTTTTGCACACAGAGACCTAAGAAGTGACCAAAGCAAGCAGCTTTTATACTATTTAAACAAAGAAACAATAACTTTTTAAAATTGAAGTATAGTTGATTTACAATATTATGTTAGTTTCAATTATATAGCAAAGTGATTCAGGTATATATACATATATTTTTTTTGTTCAGGTTATTTTCCATTATAGGTTATTATAAGATATTGAGTATAGTTCCCCATGCTATACAGTAAATACTTATTGCTCATCTATTTTATATATAGTAGTGTGTATCTGTTAATCCCATATGCCTAATTTATCCCTCCCCCACTCTCTTTCCCTTTTGGTAACCATAAGTTTGTTTTCTATGTCTGTGAGTCTGTTTCTGTTTTATAAATAAATTCAGTCATATTATTCTTTACATTCCACATATAAGTGATATCATATAATATTTGTCTTTTTCTGTCTGACTTACTTTACTTAGTATGATATTCTCTATGTCCATCCATGTTGCTACCAAGGGCAATATTTTATTCTTTTTTATGGCTGAGTAATATTCCATTGCATATATATACCACATCTTTATCCGTTCTTTTTTTTTAATTAATTAATTTTTGGCTGCATTAGGTCCTCGTTGCTGCACGTGGCCTATCTCTAGTTGCAGCGAGTGGGGACTACTCTTTGTTGCAGTGCATGGGCTTCATATATTTTTTTTTTATACAACAGGTTCTTATTAGTTATCCATTTTATACATATCAGTGTATATATGTCAATCCCAATCTCCCAATTCATCACACCACTACCACCACTGCCCCCCCACCGCTTCCCCCCTTGGTGTCCATACGTTTGTTCTCTACATCTCTGTCTCAATTTCTGCCCTGCAAACTGGTTCATCTGTACAATTTTTCTAGGTTCCACATATATGCGTTAACAAATGATATTTGTTTTTCTCTTTCTGACTTACTTCACTCTGTATGACAGTCTCTAGATTCATCTACATCTCTACAAATGATCCAATTTCATTGCTTTTTATGAATGAGTAATATTTCATTGTGTATATGTATCACATCTTCTTTATCCATTCATCTGTCGATGGGCATTTAGGTGGCTTCCATGACCTGGCTATTGTAAATAGTGCTGCACTGAACATTGGGGTGCATGTGTCTTTTTGAATTATGGTTTTCTCAGGGTATATGCCCAGTAGTGGGATTGCTGGGTCATATGATAATTCTATTTTTAGTTTTTTGAGGAACCTCCATACTGTTCTCCATAGTGGCTGTTATCAATTTACATTCCCACCACCAGTGCAAGAGGGTTCCCTTTTCTCCCCACTCTCTCCAGCATTTGTTGTTTGTAGATTTTCTGATGATGTCCATTCTAACTGGTGTGAGGTGATACCTCATTGTAGTTTTGATTTGCATTTCTTGAATAATTAGTGATGTTGAGCAACTTTTCATGTGCTTCTTGGCCATCTGTATGTCTTCTTTGGAGGAATGTCTATTTAGGTCTTCTGCCCATGTTTGTTTAGGGTTGTTTGTTTTTTTTAATATTGAGCTGCATGAGCTGTTTTTATATTTTGGAGATTAAGCCTTTGTGCGTTGAGTCGTTTGCAAATATTTTCTCCCATTCTGAGGGTTGTCTTTTTGTCTTGTTTGTAGTTTCCTTTGCTGTGCAAAAGCTTTTAAGTTTCCATAGATCCCATTTGTTTATTTTTGTTTTTATTTCCATTACTCTAGGAGGTGGATCAAAAAAGATCTTGCTGTGATTTATGTCAAAGAGTGTTCTTCCTATGTTTTCCTCTAAGAGCTTTATAGTGTCCGGTCTTACATTTAGGTCTTTAATCCTTTTGAGTTTATTTTTGTATATGGTGTTAGGGAGTGTTTTAATTTCATTCTTTTACACGTAGCTGTCCAGTTTTCCCAGCACCACTTATTGAAGAGACTGTCTTTTCTCCATTGTATATCCTTGCCTCCTTTGTCATAGATTAGTTGACCATAGGTGCATGGGTTTATCTCTGGGCTTTCTATCTTGTTCCATTGATCCATATTTCTGTTTTTCTGCCAGTACCATATTGTCTTGATGACTGTAGCTTTGTAGTATAGTCTGAAGTCAGGGAGTCTGATTCCTCCAGCTCCGTTTTTTTCCCTCAAGACTGCTTTGGCTATGCGGGGTCTTTTGTGTCTCCATACAAATTTTAAGAATTTTTGTTCTAGTTCTGTAAAAAATGCCATTGATAATTTGATAGAGATTGCATTGAATCTGTAGATTGCTTTGGGTAGTAGAGTCATTTTCACAATATTGATTCTTCCAATCCAAGAACATGGTATATCTCTCCATCTGTTGGTATCATCTTTAATTTCTTTCATCAGTGTCTTATAGTTTTCTGCATACAGGTCTTTTGTCTCCCTAGGTAGGTTTATTCCTAGGTATTTTATTCTTTTTGTTGCAATGGTAAATGGGAGTGTTTCCTTAATTTCTCTTTCAGATTTTTCATCATTCGTGTATAGGAATGCAAGAGATTTCTGTGCATTAATTTTGTATCCTGCAACTTTACCAAATTCATTGATTAGCTCTAGTAGTTTTCTGGTGGCATCTTTAGTATTCTCTATGTATAGTATCATGTCATCTGCAAACAGTGACAGTTTTACTTCTTCTTTTCCAATTTGTATTCCTTTTATTTCTTTGTCTTCTCTGACTGCTGTGGCTAGGACTTCCAAAACTATGTTGAATAATAGTGGCTAGAGTGGACATCCTTGTCTTTTTCCTGATCTTAGAGGAAATGCTTTCAGTTTTTCACCTTTGAGAATGATGTTTGCTGTGGGTTTGTCATATATGGCCTTTATTATGTTGAGGTAGTTTCCCTCTGTGCCCACTTTCTGGAGAGTTTTTATCATAAATCGGTGTTGAATTTTGTCAAAATCTTTTTCTGCATCTAATGAGATGATCATATGGTTTTTATTCTTTAATTTGTTAATATGGTGTATCACATTGATTGATTTGCGTATATTGAAGATTCCTTGCATCCCTGGGATAAATCCCACTTGATCATGGTGTATGACCCTTTTAAAGTGTTGTTGGATTCTGTTTGCTAGTATTTTGTTGAGGGTTTTTGCATCTACATTCATCAGTGATATTGGTCTGTAAATTTCTTTTTTTGTAGTATCTTTGTCTGTTTTTGGTATCAGGGTGATGGTGGCCTCATAGAATGAGTTTGGGAGTGTTCCTTCCTCTGCAATTTTTTGGAAGAGTTTGAGAGGGATGGGTGTAGCTCGTCTCTAAATGTTTGATAGAATTCACCTGTGAAGCCATTAGGTCCTGGACTTTTGTTTGATGGATGATTTTTAATTTCATTTAATATGAAATTCAGTTTCAATTTCATTACTTGTGATTAGTCTGTTCATATTTTCTATTTTTTCCTGCTTCAGTCTTGGAAGGTTTTACCTTTCTAAGAATTTGTCCATTTCTTCCAGGTTGTCCATTTTATTGGCATAGAGTTGCTTGTAGTAGTCTCTTTGGATGCTTTGTATTTCTGCAGTATCTGTTGTAACGTCTCCTTTGTCATTTCTAATTTTAGTGATTTGAGTCCTCTCCCTCTTTTTCTTGATGAGTTTGGCTAATGGTTTATCAATTTTGTTTAACTTCTCAAAGAACCAGGTTTTAGTTTTATTGATCTTTGCTATTGTTTGTTTCTATTTCATTTATTTCTGCTCTGATCTTTATAATTTCTTTCCTTCTGCTAACTTTGGGTTTTGTTTGTTCTTCTTCCTCTAGTTCCTTTAGGTGTACGGTTAGGTTGTTTATTTGAGATTTTTCTTGTTTCTTAAGGTAAGATTGTATTGCTATAAACTTCCTTAGAACTGCTTTTGCTGCATCCCATAGGTTTTGGATCATAGTGTTTTCATTGTCATTTGTCTCTAGGTATTTTTTGATTTCCTCAGTGATCTCTTGGTTATTTAGTAATGTATTGTTTAGCTTCCATGTGTTTGTGTTTTTTGCAGGGTTTTTTTTTTTCCTGTAATTGATTTCTAATCTCATAGCATTGTGTTCAGAAAAGATGCTTGATATGATTTCAGTTTTCTTAAATTTACTGAGGCTTGATCTGTGACCCAAGATGTGCTCTATCCTGCAGAATGTTCCATGCACACTTGAGAAGAAAGTGTAATCTGCTGGTTTTGGATGGAATGTCCTATAAATATCAATTAGATCTATCTGGCCATTTGTATCATTTAAAGCTTGTGTTTCCTTCTTAATTTTCTGTTTGGATGATCTGTCCATTGGTGTAAGTAAGGTGTTAAAGTCCTCCACTATTATTGTGTTACTGTCGATTTCCACTTTTATAGCTGTTAGCATTTGCCTTATGTATTGAGGTACTCCTATGTTGGGTGAATATATATTTATAATTGTCATATCTTCTTCTTGGATTGATCCCTTGATCATTATGTAGTGTCCTTCCTTGTCTCTTGTAGCATTCTTTATTTTAAAGTCTATTTTGTCTCATACGAGTATTGCTATTCCAGCTTTCTTTTGATTTCCATTTGCATGGAATATCTTTTTCCATCTCCTCACTTTCAGTCTGTATGTGTCCCTAGGTCTGAAGTGGGTCTCTTGTAGACAGCATATATATGGGTCTTGTTTTTGTATCCATTCAGCGAACCTGTATCTTTTGGTTTGAGCATTTAATCCATTCACATGTAAGGTAATTATCAATATGTATGTTCCTATTTCCGTTTTCTTAATTGTTTTTGGTTTCTTTTTGTAGTTCCTTTTCTTCTCTTGTGTTTCCCACTTAGAGAAATTCCTTTAGCATTTGTTGTAGAGCTGGTTTGGTGGTGCTGAATTCTTTTAGCTTTTGACTGTCTTTAATGGTTTTGATTTCTCCATCGAATTTGAATGTGATCCTTGCTGGGTAAAGTAATCTTGGTTGTAGGTTCTTCCCTTTCATCACTTTCAGTATGTCCTGCCACTGCTTCTGGCTTGTAGAGTTGCTGCTGAGAAATCAGATGTTAACCTTATGGGAGTTCCCTTGTATGTTATTTGTCGTTTTTCCCTTGCTGCTTTCAATAATTTTTCTTTGTCTGTAATTTTTGCCAATTTCATTACTGTGTGTCTAGGCATGTTTCTCCTTGGGTTTATCCTGTGTGGAACTCTCTGTTCTTTCTGGACTTGGGTGGCTATTTCCTTTCCCATGTTAGGGAAGTTTTTGACTATAATCTCTTCATATATTTTCTCGGGTCTTTTCTCTCTCTCCTCTCCTTCTGGGGCCCCTATAATGCGAATCTTTTTGCATTTAATGTTGTCCCAGAGGTCTCTTAGGCGTCTTCATTTCTTTTCATTCTTTTTTCTTTATTCTGTTCTGCAGCAGTGAATTCCACCATTCTGTCTTCCAGGTCACTTATCCGTTCTTCTGCCTCAGTTATTCTGCAACTGATTCCTTCTAGTCTATTTTTCAGTTCACTTATTGTATTGTTCATCTCTGTTTCTTTGTTCTTTAATTCTTCTATGTCTTTGTTAAGCATTCCTTGCAATTTCTTGATATTTGCCTCCATCCTTTTTCTGAGGTCCTGGATCATCTTCACTACCATTATTCTGAATTCTTTTTCTGGAGGGTTGCCTATCTCCACTTCATTTAGTTGTTTTTCTGGGGTTTTATCTTGTTCCTTCATCGGGTACATAGCCATCTGCCTTTTCATCTTGTCTGTCTTTCTGTGAATGTGGTTTTTGTTCCACAGGCTGCCGGATTGTAGTTTTTCTTACTTCTGCTGTCTGCCTTATGGTAAATTCACGGTGCATGGGCTTCTCATTGCAGTGGCTTCTCTTGTTGCAGAGCACAGGCTCTAGGTGTGCGGGCTTCAGTAGTTGTGGCACGTGGGCTCAGTAGTTGTGGCTCACAGGCTCTAGAGTGCAGTCTCAGTAGTTGTGGCGCACAAGCTCAGTTGCTCCATGGCATGTGGGATCTTCCGGACTAGGGATTGAACACATGTCCCCTGCATTGGCAGGCGGATTCTTAACCACTGCACCACCAGGGAAGTCCCTCCATTCATTTATTCATGGACACTTAAGTTGCTTCCATGTCTTGGCTATTGTAAACAATGTTGTTATGAACATTGGGGTGCATGTATTGATATCTTCTCAAATTAAAGTTTCCATCTTTTCCAGATATATGCCCAGGAGTGGGATTGCTGGATCATATGGCAACTCTATTTTTAGTTTTTTTAAGGAAACTCCATACTGTTCTCCATAGTGGCTGCAGCAATTTACATTCCCACCCACAACGTAGGAGGGTTCCCTTTTCTCCACACCCGCTCCAGCAATTATTATTTGTAGACTTTTTGATGATGACCATTCTGACCCCTGTGAGGTGATACCTCATTGTGGTTTTGATTTGCATTTCTCTAGTAATTAGCGATGCTGAGCATCTTTTCATGTACCTGTTGACCATCTGTATGTCTTCTTTGGAGAAATGCTTATTTAGGTCTTCTGCCCATTTTTTGATTGGGTTGTTTGTTTTTTTTGATATTGAGTTGTATAAGCTGTCAAAGAAATAATTTGTGAGGAATTGACAGGACAAAGACACTTAAGTTTTGGGTGCTTAATTAGTGAAGAATCTAAACAGAGTTTGGTCTTGGGGTAGTAAATTAAAGAAGTAACAAGGTTTGTTTATAGAAGCTTCTCGGCCCAAACTCCTTGTATCTGCGGTAAGGCTGTCTTACTTCCAAATGCAGGGTGTGCACTTTTCACATGAGAGATTTATTTCCTGCTTTCAGGGAGGCAGAGGAACATCAGAGTTTCCTCCTTGGGTCCTCTGCTTCTCAAGTAACTTCAGTTCAAAATAATCAATATGTCATTGTGGCATGTTTTGGGGTGTCCTGCTGTGAGCCCCAACATCACATTACAAGAAACCCATTACAATGTCTTTCCAGAGAAAATATGTGTAAACATGGGATTATTGAAAAGATCAGACTATCTTCCATATTCATGCTTTGTTTTCAAGCATATCATTTAAGAATAATAAAGGATTCTCTGATTAAAGAGCAACCTTGACTTAAAGAGGTTTGAAATATATGTTTGTTTAGTTAAAAGAAAATGGACTGTTCTGTGCATTTATAGGTAACAGTGAGGGGCAGGGAGACAAGAATAGCATCCACACGCTGGGCTTCGTCTGCTCGCACGGAATTTGGGAGGAAAGTGAGAGCAGAAACCACATCCTCCTTGATGACACAGGAGAGAGAAACTTACTCCTCCTGTTCCCAGTTGTCCTCATAACTTGTTCTTTTCTATCTCATATGTTCAGATCTGATAGTCAGATGATGACTCTGGCCACCCTGCTTCAGGCAGAGTGTCACCTGTGTTCCTTTACAAGGCCTGGCTCCCAGCTGTTATCTGGTGGAGGAATCTGACACTCTGATAAATGAACAGGCCGTTGGATCGTCTATCCAACAGAGGGCAGTGGCTCATTGAAACATTTGCTCTGAAAATAGATTTTCTGAAACTTTCCACTTAAATAGCTGTGGATTAACTTTTAGTGAGGCCAACATAGTGGAAACTAAGCAGAGCGTATAACCCCAGACTGTTGGGCAGCCGCACGTGGTCACGGTTCTGCCTTAATTTGCTGCATATTACTTCCTTTGAAATTTGCAACCAGATTCTAAACTATTCACCTTTTAATGTCTGGAAGTGCTGAAAGCATTTGGCCATTTGCTCACCTTTTTTAAGCTGAACAACCCAGGGAGGGTAAGACTGTATTTGCCAAAGCAGAGTGTACGTCTCTGAAAGTTTAGACTGGTACTTCCAAAATGTTCTTCTAACCTAGACAAGCCATAGAAGGTTAGCGATCATGTTTTTATGCAGTCCAATAGTGAAAACATTCTATGTTATGATGCCTCCCCCCAAAGCTTTTTTTATGAAGTTAAAAAAGTTTCTAATATAAAGGTTGTATTATCAACAAATGCTGGTTTGAAAGAACCAAATAGGATTTTGAAGATTACCCTTCTTTAACAATGTCTTAAATTTTTATCTCCTTATACATTCCTCGTTGCTTTCTTTCTCAAGACATTATGGTTTATTGTGTCTCCACTAGGTGCCTTGCATGTGATTTATACAGTGAATGGCCCTGCTTTTGGAGCAAGTTAATGATATAATATCCCCATTTATATTCAGAGCAGTCAACACTTTCTAGCTCCCAGAATAATAAAAGCACCTGCATTTAATATGCGTGGAAGAATGGGAAAGCAAACAGCAGATAAGGCACAATCAGGTAAATGTAATCCGATAAAATATCACAATATTATAGTAGATCAGCATCTGGTAATGACTTGAATTTTGAAAGACTGACAAACAGCGTGGCCTAAAGCAGCCAGGAAAACCTCTTTCAGAGCAACTCTTCCCGGAGCTGATTGCTCCTCTCATGTGTTTTCTGCCAGATCGTGCAGGTATGGTTTCTTATTTTAATTCTTCTAGGACAGCATTGTGCCGCTGGAAAAACACTGGCAATGTTCCTTTTTGAGCCCAGATCAGAAACAAAAACAAACGATGTCTCTAAAATAAAACCTGGCATCTCCCAGCAGTTATCTCAAATTGATCCAAATCAATTTTATTAAAAAAAATAAAGCTTGTGGTGATAGGCAGAGCTTTCATTTCCATCTCTGTAAACTTGCCTGCACAGCGTTGACATTTTATTCTTATTTTTTTAAAAGCAGGGAAAACTTAGTTTATTCGAAGCTTATTTGTCTCTGAGAGCTTCTTCACTTTTGACCCTTGGAAGCTAGTAAACCTAGCTGTCTTGGCCTTGCACAAGTCCTAATGTAACAGAACCATAAGGAGTCAAAGAGAACGCTTCAGATGTACAAAAGTAAGAACTGAACAAACCTGGTTTGTATAGTGGAATTTAGTAGTTTTCCTCTCCTTTTAAGTTACTCTTTTTTTTTTTTAGGTTTTTAAATTGAAGTATAGTTGATTTACAATGTTGTGTTAATTGCTGCTGTACAGAAAAGTGATTCAGTTTTATATATATAATCTATATATATGTGTGTGTGTGTGTGTGTGTGTGTGTGTGTGTGTGTGTGTGTGTGTGTGTGTATATATATATATATATATATATATATACTTTCATTTTATATTCTTTTCCTTAAGTTACTCTTTGATGGAGGCAGGTGAGCTCTTCAATTAATTCACTTCTCGGTACCGCAGAGGCAAGGGAGGGTGGCGATGGGGTGCAGAAGGGCTCTTTGGCCCACAGTCTGCCCCAGTGCTGGCCTCTCTTGTGGGACGATCAGGAAGTGTCTTTGCTTGTACCTGCTGCCACTGGACTAGACATCAAATGTAGAAAATGGCATCGACTGCTCCATCTTCTGAGAAGGGCTGTATCCACCCTCTTGTTCCTTAGTTCTTATCCTTCTGTTCCCTGTTCTAAGGGTGGTAGCCCTGGGCATGGCCAAGGGATGTCTATTTCAATGAAACTTTCATAAATATAAGTATGAAGGAGATAAAATAACTGTCCATTGCATTTAGAACAACCATATCTTTATGGAGATCACTCTTCCTGGAATGTCTTTGTCTCTTCACCTGGTTTAGTCAGCTCGCACTGTGATAACAAAATACCATAGACACAGAAATGAATTATCTTACAATTCCAGAGGCTGGTAGTCTGAGATCAGGGTGTCAGCATGGCTGGGTTCTGGGGAGGTCTCCCGTCTTGGCTTGCAGACCATGACCATCTCCAGTGGTGCTCACTTGACCTCTTCTTTGTGCATCCACAGGGAGAGAAAGAGCAAGCTTTCTGATGGCTGTTCTTATAATGATACTAATCCCATCATGAGGGCCCCACCCTCATGACCTCACCTAAGCCTGTTTACTTCCCAAAGACCCCATCTCCAAATACCAGCACTTTGGGGGTTAGGGCTTCACCACATGAATCTGAGGGGGCGGTGGTACAGGTCAATTCATAGCATCATCCAGTTGTATTATTGTGGCAAAGTTACTAAGGCTGAGACAAAGAGAGCTACTGTGTGGCCAACAAGGCTGACATGAAGGATATTAGTAGCTCGGTCCACGATGGAGCAAATGTCAATGAACCAGAGCCCTTGATGGCCATATTCTTCATCCCTTCTTCAAACACACCCACACCCACACTCACTCATCCCTGCCACACCCACTTGCACAAGAGAAAGCATTTGTGTCAGGAACAAAATGGGAAAGCCACGGCTTCAGGATACTTATGGTGTCAACATTCTCTTGTATTTTTCTATCACACTTTTCACCCTTGCTATAACATGGACTGATCACTGATTTCAAAATGACAAATGAACCCACTTGGGAGGCTCACTCACTCAAGAGTTTTCAGTTATATTCTGAATATAAAGGATGGCAAAAGAACTAATTTTCAGACGTCTAATGACAGGAGTAGAAAGTAAGAAGGAGTTTGTGGAGCATCATGGGTTTATTATAACACACTATTTCCAGAGCATCCCATTTTATATAATGCTTTTTTTCACAGAATTCATCATTCAATGCTTTGGGGAGGTGGGCTGAGATTTACACTGTACAGTTGAAAAATGTGAGCTTCTCCAAGGTCATGAGAAGAGATCTGGATTGTCAATTTAAACATGAACTGTACAATATTGAAAATGGAGAACACCTTCCTCAACGGTTCATTTGTTGTTTGGTTGGTTGGGTTGGTTGAGGTTTTTCTGCACTTTAGTTTTGGCTCAAGAGGACAAACAAAGCAGTCTGTTGTTATCTTTTTTTAATATTTATTTATTTATTTTGGCTGTGCCGGGTCTTAGTTGTAGCACGAGGGATCTTCGTTGCAGCATACAGAATCTTTAGTTGTGGCATGCAGACTTCTTAGTTGTGGCATGCGGACTCTTAGTTGGAGTATGTGGGATCTAGTTCCCCGACCAGGGATCGAACCCGAGTCCCCTGCATTGGGAGTGTGGAGTCTTATCCACTGGGCCACCAGGGAAGTCCCTATTGTTACTTTAACTTGTCATTTAATGAGTCTGGGCCATGAAGAGCCATGGCCATGTCAAAAAAGAGATATATCACTACCTGATTTGTGATAGAGACGACCTTAGACAAAGCCCAGTTGAGGCTACTTCAACCTCCAAATTGAAAACATTTCTGTTTCTGCTTAAAACCACATTAAGGGGTATTTTGTAAATAGTGATGGTGATATTGCAACCAGACAAATTCTTCTCTGGTTCCACATGCATTCCTCACCCTTTCATCAGAGCCCCTGACCTGGAGAGCCAGGCTACGGCAGTAAGTAAGCAGTAACACAGTTGTTTGAAGTATAGGGTGAGCATTGAACCATCCTGGGTGTTTCAATATAGACTGTGCTATACGTAATTGGGTATGAAGCATAAGCCTCTCTGACTTAAGACTGTGGCTTATGTGTTTTGCTACCACCATCTCTGTTTTGGGCAGATAAAGTACTGATCTTTTAGAAATGATAGTGGAAATAGATTGAGGAGAATAAAAAGACTGGGGAGATATATGGGTGTGATGGCCTTCACCCACACACAAGAAAAGAAGAATCATTACTTGAAGAGAGAATTTGTATTTTAGGTAACAGAAAAATATTTCTTACTTTTTCAATTATATTTGAGTTGTTTACCTTGACCCAGAAAAATACCTGAGTTTGCCTTTGTTAAATGCACACCCCAAATCTAAACTTGGTACATTTCAAGCTTCTGGAATTAAAAAGATTAGATCTTCATGCATGTTAGTTCTTAGGAATTCATGTAGCTCTATGCTTCAACTTTCTCATTTCAAAAGCAGAAACATATTATTTTTATGCCACATTTCATAATCCACTCATTTCTTAGCTGAATTCTCCAGATACTTGTCAGAAGATTTTTTTCCTTCCGTGATGAGGCACAAATGTTTAATAAATCATTGCTATCAAGACATTACAAAATATGTATATAAATAGATTTCTTTTTTTAAAAATTATTTTATTTATTTATTTTTTGGCTGCATTGGGTCTTTGTTGCTGCACACGGGCTTTCTCTAGTTGTGGCGAGCAGGGGCTACTCTTCGTTGCGGTGCGCGGGCTTCTCATTGCGGTGGCTTCTTTTGTTGCGGAACATGGGCTCTAGGGCGTGCGGGCTTCAGTAGTTGCAGCACACGACCTCAGTAGTTGCGGCATGTGGGCCCTAGAGTGCACGGGCTTCAGTAGTTGCAGCACACAGGCTCAGTAATTGTGGTTCGCGGATTCTAGAGTGCAGGCTCAATAGTTGTGGTGTACGGGCTTAGTCGCTCTGCGGCATGTGGGATCTTCCCGGACCAGGACTCAAACCCGTGTCCCTTGCACTGGCAGGCAGATTCTTAACCACTGCACCACCAGGAAAGTCCCTATAAATAGATTTCTAGGGAACAAGTATATGCATAGTTGGAAATGACAAATTGTTAAATATCAGAAATGACTAGTGGAGAAAGCCCATCTGAAAAAAAATGGTAACTTAGCTGAGTAATGAGTGCTCTGATTAACATATTCTACAAATCTATCAATACTATGGCTCAGCATGTCCTTGTTACTCTGTAAAATTAATAATGACAAGTACCAAGACCCTTTTAATATTGTAATAGTCTAATAGGCCCAGGCAAGCATGCAACAGAGAAGAATGTAAATCATTTGTCAGGGTTGCTGGGTGGTCTCCAGAGAGTCTGCCAGGTGGGAGAGCTAACTCCTCATAAAGCTTTCTTAACTTCTTCCTGCCTTCATTCACATCTCAGCAACCAGTTTCAGAAAATGTACTAATTTTGAACAGAAGGATGTGCTAGTACAAGGCAAAACCCGTAGAGTATTTAGCATTCTTTATGCCCACAATGTATTTTAAGAAATACTAATGTTCGGGCTTCCCTGGTGACGCAGTGGTTGAGAGTCCGCCTGCCGATGCAGGGGACATGGGTTCGTGCCCCGGTCCGGGAAGATCCCACATGCTGCGGAGCGGCTGGGCCCGTGAGCCATGGCCGCTGAGCCTGCGCGTCCGGAGCCTGTGCTCCGCAATGGGAGAGGCCACAACGGTGAGAGGCCCGCGTACCGCAAAAAAAAAAAAAAAGAAAAGAAAGAAATACTAATGTTCATGTCAGTGTATATCCTTAAATGCTCTGTCATCTGAAAACTAGTAAGAACTCTTACAAAGAATATATGTACATGAGTTTGAAGAAATAGGCTTTCTCTGATTCTAGCACTAGCAGTCTCCTTGTTCTTGTCATCTCCAAATTCATCCTTAGTAGAAATGGCATAATGTGTATAAACTACTTGAAAGAATAAAACTGAATGAAATGAGCAAAGAAGGGAAGAAAAATATTCAGTAACATGTGTAAAGTACCCATGGTGGTGCCCAGCACAAAGGGGGTACGTATAAAGCAGTGTTCGTTTCCTGCTCTTTTTCGCTTCAAGGAAGTGGTCCATTTCCTCAGGAACTTTCGCTTCACCTTCCTGTGTGGCCCACATGTATTTTGCAGCTCTCATAAAGTTTTCCTTGGAGTAGACTTTGGATTTGAGGATATATTGATAGTTCCCCACTGTAATAGCATGTCCCTATAATTTGATGCTCATTGACGTTGTTCTTTAGAGAGGAAGCATCAGTGTATTGAGGGCTGTCATCATCGGGTAGTTTTGAAGGATCATTTGTTGAAAGCCGTACAGGTCCAGGGAGGAGAGACCAAATATTTTGGGGTTGGAATATCTAATCTAAATACCACAATGGATCTATAGAGCAAGGGGGGGACAAGCCAGAAGAAGAGAGGCCAAATTCCAGAAGAAAAAGAGGGAATAAAGGAATTTTTTCCAGGAAGCCAGAATTTGTATATACACCCCAGGACTAGCACCCCCAGATGTAGGTTTTGTGGCAGCCTCTGGCATCTCTCCAAGACCAGAATTAGCTCTGTTCTTGGAGTCTTCTTATACCTCAGCTGGCAATGACTCATTTTTAATCACCTGATTATACTTAGAGCTCAGAGATAGGAAATATTTCTTCTCTCTCCCTCTCTTTTATATTTTCTTACAACTTAAAAGAGGTTGGTTTTTATTTTGGTCTTGACTCTGCTGCCAGTTTGCCTGACTGATTTTTCTCACCGCAAGTCCCACCCAGCTCTCACTCCTGTATATGCTTGCTGTATTTTCTGTATTTTCCCTTACCACCTCTCACTAAGCTATTGTGCCAGGCATGTATTGGAACCAGCCACCTTCTTTTTTGGCTCAGCGGCCATGGCTCACGGCCCCAGCCACTCCACGGCATGTGGGATCCTCCCGGACCGGGGCACGAACCCGTGTCCCCTGCATCGGCAGGCAGACTCTCAACCACTGCGCCACCAGGGAAGCCCCAGCCACCTTCTTGTCCCTGCCTTTTGACCAACTGTTCATCCTCAGGGTCTCCTCCAGCATCACCTGCAATGAAGTTTTCTCTTCCTTTCCCACCATCTCCTGTCTAATGAGCTCCATTTTCTTCATTTCCGCAGCACAAGCATTGCAATCTGTACCTGTAGGATTATGCTTCTATGCAGGCATGCTCGTCTTTTTCACTGGATTGTCAGCTCCTTGGCAACAGGGTCTGTGCTATTCATTTTTATATGCGTGGTACATAGTAGGTGCTGATGGCACATTTGATAAACATTCAGTACATTCTCTTGTGTTTCATGCAACAAAATAATTTGAAGTTAATAGGCAGCTTCTGACGTGCAAGATATTAATGAAGAGATTAACTGCTTGTATTTTATTGTTTGTTGAAGACATGGAAGGCTACATATGTTTAATAAATATGGGAAAAAGTTATTGACTTGGTGAGGTTATGGGATGAACCATCCTGAAGGATGGCATGATGAGGTAGGACAAGAACCCTCGTCTCAGGTTCATAAGCCGGCATCCTAGGCAGAGCTTTGCCATAGAATCTTATCATAGTCCCTGGAGACTTGCCTTTTCTTGACCTAAGTTTCTCATCTTGTAGAATGGAGAGACAGGATGAGATAATTTTTTAAGAACTCCACGTCATTCAAGCTCTGAAACTTTATCATCTATCATAATAATCCCGGTTAGGGATTGTCATTAGTTCCAAGAAGCCCCATCTCTCTAGCCCCCAAATAAGGTACTTAAATTTCTTATACCTTATTCAGATTTGGGGTCCTCTAGGTACTTTTTCTTACTTCCCTCCTTCTCCTTCCTCTAGAACTATAGTGTTTGCCTTGAAGCTGCAGGGTAGTTTGAATGTGGTGTTATATGGTGCCCCTGTTCTTCCTGTAGGGTGACCTCGTTCCCCGCTCCATGGCCTCATTACACCAGCCCTCATACAAGCCTTGGCCCCTCTCCAGCTCGGCCTTACCTCCTACTGGCCCAGATAAGATTTTAAAACCTCCTTGCATTTTGCCCTATCTTCGTTTTTTGTGTAAAAGCCATACCACCATGAAAATCTGTGGCCATTTCACCATTAGCTCACCTACTTTTTTTTTTTTTTTTAAGTTATTTATTTATTTATTTTTGGCTGTGTTGGGTCTTTGTTTCTGTGCGAGGGCTTTCTCCAGCTGTGGCAAGCAGGGGCCACTCTTCATCTCAGTGCACGGGCCTCTCGCTGTCGCGGCCTCTCTTGTTGTGGAGCACAGGCTTCAGACGCGCAGGCTCAGTAGTTGTGGCTCACGGGCCTAGTTGCTCCGCGGCATGTGGGATCCTCCCAGACCAGGGTTCAAACCCATGTCCCCTGCATTAGCAGACAGATTCTCAACCACTGCGCCACCAGGGAAGCCCTCTCGCCTACCTTTTATCTGTTTGTTTGTTATTTTTCAGAACTCTCCCATTTTTAATATGAATCAAGTAGTAAATACTGTTTACAGAATGGTTACTATATACATGCCAGGTATTGTGGGAGACATTTACTTACATCTCTAATCCTCGTAGCATCCCTAAAGGGCCGATATTTTACATTAATTTTAGAGGTGAGGAAATTGATTCTCAGATTGTTTAAAGAAATCGCCCAGATTGTCTAACTCCAAAGCCAGTGCTGTTTCCATTGCATTAGGCTACATTTCAGCATATGTAGGTCCATATCAATTTTTGTTGTTTTGTTCATATCAGTTTTTTATTTGTTTCAGTAACAGTATTATATCACCAAAAAGAAAAACATTTCACCACTTTATGACACATCAACTTGCTATTTTATATTTCTTATACACTAGTCTATTCTTTGTTTATATTCACACATATTTTAAAGAGTTATGATTGTAATGTGAATGTAGGCCGTATTCTAAAAATAAGAATTCCATACCCATTTTCTTTGTTGCTCTCTTCTGTATTGTCATTTTAATGGCTGCCTAGTTTTCATCAGATTGGTTTATCAGAGATTAAAAATTTTTTTTCTCCTGTAGAACATTTAGATTATTTCCATTTTGGGCTGCAATAAATTGTTATAATAATGATGCTTATGTAGTTTTTTAGATTAATGGTAATGCATTGGCTTTTAAAACCTTTTTTATCATGAAAATTGTGAAATATTCATAAGAGTCTAGAAGGGACCTGCATCTACCTATCACTAGGCTTCAACACTAATCAACCTTTTGCCCATCTTGTTTAATCTATTTCCCCACCTTTTTCTTGAGGACATTAAAGAAAATTTCAAGTAGCTTGTCATTTCATGTGTAAATACTTCAGGATAGACTTATAACTGATAAAGGCTTTTTCCTAACATCATCTAATACTCAGTCTGGTTTAAATTGCCCTGATTATCAGGAGTGACTTTTAATATTTGGTTTGTTCAAATTAGGATCCAATTATGGTCTACAAGTTGCAATTGGTTGTTACATCATTAAAATTTTATTCATTCCAAACAGTACACACAGACACAATTTTTTTTTAATGGCATCAGTTTATTGGAGAAACTATGTCAGAAGTCCTGTAGAGTGTCCTACATTCTGAGGTTGAAGTTTCCTTAAGGTTCATTTAACTTGTTTCTCTATCTACTACAGAAGTCTCTTGATATCTGTAAGGTATTGGTTCCAGCCCTCCCCCCAGACACCAAAATGCATGGATGCTCAAGTCCTTTATATCAAAAGGCATAGCATTTGCATATAACCTACGCACATCCTCCTGTACACTTTAAATCATCTCTAGATTACTTGTACTACCTAATACAATGTAAATGTTACACAGATAGTTGCTAGCCATGGCAAATTCAAGTTTTGTTCTTTGGAACTTTGTGAAAAAATGTTTGTTCAAATATTTTCCATCAGCGGTTGCTAGAATCCACAGATGGGGGACCTGCAGATGTGGAGCACCGACTGTATATTGGTTTTAACTGGCATTTAGATGTTGAGAGCCTAATAAGATTGTGGCTCGATTTTGAAGAAAGACTACTTGGTTAATAAGGTCCTTTTCAATTTGAGTTCAAACTTAGCACACCTCTCAGAACATTTCGCCAGATCATAAGCTTCTTTTCTTTCTTGCTCTGTTAGAAAGCCTCTTGTACAGGCGGTTTATTAAAATAAAAGGCCACTTGTGTCAGATGCACGTAACTGGATCCCCGTTAATCCCGGCCTCTTCTGCGCTGGGTACTGGATCTAGTGTTAACATTAACCAAATTCATTCTAGCCCCTTCAATCTTGGTAGAAAACTAGGAATTGCCTGAAATACTTTTGAAAGCTGTTAGAGACCCAAGAAAAACCTGGATTTGAAAGAGGAATAATTGAGAAATGAAGAAGGATGCCTCAACCTTAGACATTGAATGTTCTGTTCACAGGTTAAATTCAAGGAGATTGGGCAGGACCATCACAATGATGCCTTTGCAGGTTAGGCAAGGGTTGAGATACACAACTGTTCCTGCTTCTATACTCTGAGCTTAGGGTATAAATAAGTTTTCTTTTTTTTAGAGTGTTAATGTTGAAGGTCATCATAAAGCAGTAAGTTCTCATGAGTCTGGTTCCATCATCCTGAATCCCTGGGTGCAATGAGGAAGCCATGGCCAGAGCAGGGGAGTGGGGCACTTCCCTATCTCGCGATAACACATTCCTCCTTATAGTTTATTTTATTTATTTATTTTTTTGGCTACACTGGGTCTTTGTTGCTGCGCGCTGGCTTTCTCTAGTTGCAGTGAGCAGGGGCTACTCTTCGTTGCGGTGCGTGGGTTTCTCATTGCGGTGGCTTCTCTTGTTGCAGAGCATGGGCTCTGGGGCTCGCAGGCTTCAGAAGTTGCAGCATGTAGGCTCAGTAGCTGTGGCTCACGGGCTCTAGAGCGCATGCTCAGTAGTTGTGGTGCACGGGC
Organism: Lagenorhynchus albirostris; assembly: GCF_949774975.1. Lineage (NCBI taxonomy): Eukaryota > Metazoa > Chordata > Mammalia > Artiodactyla > Delphinidae > Lagenorhynchus > Lagenorhynchus albirostris. The sequence goes on along the minus strand of NC_083101.1, from coordinate 74,801,340 downwards.
TTAGTTGCTCCACGGCATATGGGATCTTCACGGACCAGGGATTGAACCTGTGTCCTCTGCATTGGCAGGCGGATTCTTAACCACTGTGCAACCAGGGAAGTCCCTCTCCTTATAGTTTAGATGCGGGATTTGAGGCCTCTCTTCAGGGCCACATGACACCTAATGTTTCCACCAAACAGAGCAAAGGGATGTCCAGGAATTGGGAGAGGCAGACCAAGTCTCCTTTCTCTCTGCGCCCAGGAAATTGGAGGGCGTATGTGGCTTTCTTTTTAGGTCATTAGGCAAAGTCAGATCTTCCATGTCCTGGTTTGCTTGACTTTTCCAACCCACTACATCTTCATACTCTACACACTCATACTCTACAGGTAAGACCTAGCATTACTGGGCAAGTAGACATATGTTCCCACTGCAGCCTTCTCTGGATTCCCTGCAACTGGAAAGGCTAGATCGAGGCGCTATTACATTTTTCCCATATGTGCCAGAGGCAGTTATGCTATTGTGTAATGGGAACAAGGATGGAAAGGGCTCATGACAATAGCTTCAGGGAGAGAAGAACTGCGAAGCACTTTATATAACAGGGCGATTTTGGGGACTAAATTCAAGTATCTGAATTTTTCTCTTTTATCTTATTGGACAGGCTCTGGAATGGTGACTCTGGATTTTAACTTTGAGGGCGTAGGAATACAGAGACTTTCTTCATTCTTTTAGCTGCTGGGTTGTTCATTTGTTTTTTTCATTACCATTGTATGGTATTGGCAACCTCACTGGAAGGAGTCACAGAAATTGTGAATTTGAAAATGGAAGAAAAAAAAAAGACTCACCATTAGGTTGTCTCATGCTATAAAACTCTGTTTAAAATTATATTCTGCAACTTGATCTTTTCCCAGTTTAAGCTTAGTGCTAACCATTTTTCCTCTTTATTTTTCTTAAGAAATGGCTTTGGTGTGTATCAGGTATTACTTTGAATCCTTGTTACTCTTTTGTTTTTTCCTAATTGTACCCAGGTGTGCCTCTTTGGGCATAGTAAGCAATTCTTTCTCTTCCTTATTTAACCTTTACAATATTTAGAGGTTTTTAAATTGCCACTGTGGCAAACTGCACTATTTGTACCATTTGTTCTTTGACCATACGATTCTTTTTACTCTTTTGATAATTCTATAATATGTGTGCAAGGTGTAGTGTGAATACAATGAATAATGTGTGTGCAATAGAGTATTGAATTCCTCTAAATGAGAGGAGAGAACAGTGTCTGACTTCTTTTGGTTTTGAACAAGTCATGTAAGGAAGAGGAATGAAATTGAAAGGAGGATGTTACTTCAGGCTGGAGTTTATACAGCTAACTAATTTTAAAGACCTCTTTCAATATTATGGTCCAGTATTTCTCAGACGTAGCAAGACCTAAGCTAAAAAGTGTAGTACTTTATTAGACTATCCAGTAATTAGTTAAGCATACTTAGAAGACAGAAGCTAATGTATAAGATTCTATACTAAATGGAAGGCAACTGTATCATGGCTCTTAGATCATAGAACTTTATAGCTAAAAGAGGTACTAAGAAGTCATACTGTTTCACACTCTTCCCTTGTCCATAGTGAAACTGAAGCTCCTGGGTTTTTCTAAGTCCCCTGGCTACTTAGTTGCTGAGCCTAGTTAAGTCCCCGCCCCCTCCACTCACTATGCTTTGTTTAGTCAGCACCAAGTAGGAATGACCTTGAGAACTGCAAGCTGCTTTTTGCATTTTTAACCTTTATGTCATGAATTATTTATTACTTTTACACTAAATGTTACTTGGATGTTCAATATTGTTGCTTATTATTATTTGGCAGATACTAGATAAATCAATGTTAAGTTCCTCCAATATGATCCCAGACTATGAATCCTTTAGCTGTCCACTCTGAAATTGTAAAAGCAGTGACTAACTCCATCATGATGTTTTGTCTGAATGGTCATCAGCATCTAAAATATACATGTTCACCAGTGCAGGGAGGCCAAAAATGAGTCAAGTAGTAGATGAAGAATGTTGCTAATTATTTCCAAGGTCAATGACAAACCTTTTGTCCCTCGGACTCCCAGAGGGAAAATGTAAATAAGGCAGCCCCTAAAATGGAGAATCAGCTTCTGACTTGATACCTGGCATGGATCTAACTCTTTGCTAGAAAAGGAGAGTTTCCATTCCATTCCTCCTCTGTGTGCTTATCCAGATTTTGTCTTTTTCTTTCAGTGTCTTCCATTTGTTTAATTCTTTTGATTGTTTTTTAAACCACTTTATTGAGGTATTGACATACAAAAAGCTGTGCATATTTAATGTGTACAACTTGATGAGTTTGGAAATAAGTATACACTTGTGAAACCATCACTACAATCTGTGCTTTGCACCTTCCCATCACCTCCAAAAGTTTTCTGCTGCTCTTTTTACTTTTTTTTCCCCATATATTTAAGTCTTATCTCCTGACACTCTACATTTGAAAAAGACCTCTCTGTAATCCATGGACACCATTTGCTTTTTGTTTTATAGTGTTAATTTGCTATATCCTAGGCATTCCCTGTAAATGTATACAAGTTGTAAACTGGGTAATTGGTATATGCTACCTAGCAGTGTTCAGTCTACATTCATTTCCTTCTATTGCATAAGTAGTTCTGGCTTTTATGCAAACAAAGGAGTACATTTCTATATACAGTATATGGATGAAGCTAAAATGAAAAACAGCTTGGCTATCAGACGTGAATCCAATGTGCTATACAGACTAATCCATTATTTGAGTATATGTGGGATGGCATGAATTAATCTTAATCGTGTTTATTCTTTAAAAAATATCAACAGTTAAAAATTGCATATCTTATTATTAAAAATGGTTTTGGAGCTGAGATGTAATCTCCTAAATGAAGGAATAAAAATAAGAGCAGGATGATCCAGCTAACCATTTTTCTTCCTAAAACTTGAAATAAATGGAGATCAAGAATGTTAGACATCTTTAAATAAATCAGAGGTCTTATGACATTTCTAATACTTTATTAACAAAATTTTGATTTGATTTATCTATCTAAAATAACCAGCAAGGTATTCCCTAAGTGCTGAAACATAAATTACAAACACGAAAACTTGATTTATGTTAATGGTGGATAATATGCGAGACATGGCAAGTTATCACGGACTTGGCAATATTCCTTTAGGCGGGGGATGGAATCACAGAAAAGTACTGAAGAAAGTGCTGCCTTAGGCTCCATTTGTTGATATATAGATGACAGCTGTCTTCTAAGAAATGGTATAATCCTGATGATGTGAACTTCACTTTTATTCCAGACACCTCCAGGTTAAGTGAAATCTGCTCAACAATTCTGAGTGTCTCCGTGTCTCTGTGATGGATAAGAAACATTCAGACCTCTGGAAAGGATGGCAGAGGAGTATTAAAAAAAGGGTCTGCATAGGTAATTATTGGATCTCTCTGGTCTCTTACCGAATGTTAACGTTTGCATATTTCTCAAAGCACCTTCATTTCTATCACATCTTAGACCTTTAATGATGCTCACTGCCAATTCCCAATTCTGTGTCAATTCAAAATATGTCTTCTGTATCCTTTACCTGGGCTGCTAAGCAAGCATCAGTAGGGGGAAATCACATGGTTCTGCAAACTGGCACCAGTACACATCTTTATTTTCCAACCTCAGGGACTTGTGTTTTTCTCCTGCACCATCTCCCTGTTTTTTGTATGGCTGTCCTCTTCCGATTCTTAAGGTCTCACCTTCAACGTAACTGCGTCAAATAATCCTTCCCCGATCTCTCTGCCTAACTGGGTCCCCCCTCACCTGGGGCCTGTTCATTTATTTCATGACACTTTGACTCCTTATATTTCTTTATTTAGTGTTTGCCTGACTTTTTGTCTCTACAACTAATTTCTTGTGCAGAGGGACAGCATCTATTTTATTAATTACTGTGGTACAGCACTTCCTAGCATGTAGTAGGCACTCAGGAAGAATTTTTGTACAAATAAATAAGTTGTAAGATTGCTTTTTTTTCTCTTTAAAGAAAAGTCATCCCTAATTTTAAAAAAGTTTAAAAAGCACTCCTTTAAATGATTGTTACCATAAGCCCAAGAGATATTCTTATAGATGTCAGGTTGCATATACCTTTCAAATCAACTTCTCATGTGTGGTTAAATAGTTAAACAGACTCTTGTATTGTGAATTCGGAACATGTAGCAGTTGCTAAGTCTTTACAACAGTGGTTTTCACCCTCCCTCTGTTTGCAGATGTGCACAGACTGATGATGCTCTGTTGACACATGCCACGTGGACACACCCAGTTGTATATGGTTCCCAGAGCCCTGGCTGTTTTTGCACCTCTTTCTTCCCTGCTCGAGAAACCATATTGAGAGTGACTGAGTGTGAGTATAAGGCTATTAGAAGGATTACCTTGAATTTGTTCTCATTTATATGAAAAGTACAAGACAAACCCATTGTAAATTTTGGATTAAAAAATAATAATAATGAATGGTTTGCTACACACCTCACAATTAATCAAGACATATCAGTGCGTCATGACATGTGATCTTTTGAAGTGGTGTTTCAGAAATTAGTTCCAAACCACTGGGGAGATTTTTACTGCTCATATAACTTTTGGAGAAGAAGAAAATGCATGAGTTGAGAGTGAAAAATAGCAAACCCTGTGGAAGAGGAACTCATGGAAATAATAATTGCTGTAAAGTGTATACTGTTGCTTATAAGGTATTGCCTCTGAAGGCCTCCCTCAATGATTAACACAAAATACTTATTTAAGTTGCACCATATAGATGTAAATATTAGACATCTTTGGCCTAAAAATGCAATTTCATATGGCTCAAACTAATTAATTTGTTAATATTTTCTATCATTCATCTAAAATACACTTGGAAATGAGCCATAAGTGCTTGAAAGAAAAGTGGCACAACAGTGGATTTTTTGGTGTCCCTTTTGGTGTCTTCTTTCTCAGGACACGTCAACCAACCAATGAAGCTGTTGGTCTTAGTTGCACATCCTTAGCCCAGCACTGGTCTACGTGCTCTCTGGGGAACACCAGAGAAGCCCAGGATAGCTCTGACCCATAAGAAGTTATAGTCTAAGTGGAAGAACAAGATACATCTAGAAAATGAGACAGTTTATACATGCTAAATTATGCAGCCCTTACAAATAAAGAATGGCTTTTCTGCCACTATGGTTCCACTGTGGCTTGCCATACATGTATTTAAAGTTTTTTTTTATTTTGAAAAATAATTTTATATTTATAAATGAGTTGCGGTGATAGTACAGAGAGTTTCCATATAGCCTTATCCTCGGCTTCCCCAAGTGTTAACGTCTTACATAACCATGGTACAGTTATCAAACTAAAGTACTACCATTGCTACCTTCCTATTAACTAAGCTACAGACTTTATTCAGATTCCATGTTTTTCCATTAATATTCCTTTTCTGTTCCAGGATCCAATCTGCTGAGGTACCACATTACATTTAGCATATATGTATTTTAATAATGGATAAGATATAAAAGTAAGGAGGAAAGCATTTTATACATATTCAGATATCACTGCTGTTGGTATATTCTCTTCCTAACACACACATGTAAACACATACCACACACATTTCAGGATCAGACTGAATATCTATTTTTGTACCCTATTTTTTATCATGTAACAAATCATAAATATTACCCTATATTATTAAATTAGTATTTGAAATATGTTTGATGTATACATAGTTTTTATCACATGGATTACCAGATTATTTAAAAACTTTAAAAAATTGAATAAAATCAATTTGTAACATTGTACGTATCATTACCAGATTATTGAATGCTTGTTTCCATTTTTACTCCTACAAATGACACTGTGATGATTTTCAGTGCACGTGAGCTCTGGGCAGTTTTCGTATTTCTGCAGGCTGATCATAAGGAAAAATATATAAAGTGAAGGTCTGTGGAATTTCCCCTTTTATTATATTTTAAAATTCAATAGTAGCACGTTTAAACTCTACTGAAATCTCTACATTGAAAATGAAAATCTCCCCCTGCTCTGGTAGATTTACTTCCCTGAGGAAAAGAACATATCACGAGGTCTCTGGCTTTAGCCTGAACCCGTGCAACTGAAATTATTAGGGGTGTTTCCAGCAACTGTGTAAAAATGTAGCTTTAATCCTCAGCTTTTCATAAGTGGTCAAAGTTCCAATGAGTTCACAGGAAGACTATTTCAGCCCTATGATCTTTTGATTTGTGACCAAGGGTGGCACTGGTTGAGCATTTCCTGTGCTTGTGGTTGGCTGGCTTTTTTTTTAGGATTTTGCTGCTCATTTGTCACCGAGGAGTCAGTTTCATTACTAGGTAGACATCAACATCAGGGAAGAAGGTCCTCTGATTGTCCCTGCCTTCAAGAATAGATAATTCATCCGTTCCCAGGACACTAAGTCTTTTAGGGGCAAACTCCTGACCTAACTCCCGTTGGTCATGAGAGCATCCAGGAAGCATCTTGGGACCCCTTAACTGCCAAAGCCGCCAGCCACAGTGGCTTGACTGGTCACGGAGAGCTCACTGCTCATGTTGGGGCTTACCACTACCAGTGGACAGAGCACGGGTAATGGAAAAAGTGTGGCTCTGGGCTTCCCTGGTGGCGCAGTGGTTGAGAGTCCGCCTGCCGATGCAGGGGACACGGGTTCGTGCCCCGGTCCGGGAAGATCCCACATGCCACGGAGCAGCTGGGCCCGTGAGTGATGGCCACTGAGGCTGTGTGTCTGGAGCCTGTGCTCCGCGACGGGAGAGGCCACGGCAGTGAGAGGCCCGTGTACCGAAAAAAAAAAAAAAAAGTGTGGCTCTGAAGCTAGTCAGGCCTGGGCTCAAATCCTAGCAGGCAGGATCCAGTACCTATCAGGGACTCCCAAGTTTAAGCAAGGAACTGAACCCCTCTAACCTGAGCTTTCTCAGCTGTGAGCATGCGATTGTTACACAGGCAGTTGTATAATTTGAACAAGATTTGAAAATGTTTGGTACAGTGCCTGGCATAGAGTGTGTCATCGGATCAAAGTTTGTTAAATGAAGGGATGGATGAATGACTCGCAGAGCCAACTGAACACCCTTTTTAAAAAAAATAGGGGTGTGCCCACTTGTGATAGAAAGCATAAGAAATATCAATGCAATGAGTTAAATGTCAATTTCATTTCTTCCCCTGGGTGGCAGACAACATACACCACCTCCAGCTAGCTAACATAGAAGGAATTTATTGACAGGACACTCAGGTTCTGAAATCTAAGAGTTAAAGCAGCCAGTCTTTGGTTGGGTTGGAGCCAGGCAATGTCAGGGACCTCAGAAGCAGGAAATTATGGACCTTTTCTCTAGGATACTGACATCTATAATTCTCAGCTTTAGTGACCTGCTGTCAGATGGACCGACTCTGGCCAGGAAGGCAGGGTCACGTGGTCCAGGCATGACTGCGGGGGGTTCCTCCTTTGTAAAAGGGGCAATCCCCAGGACAAGGGGAATATTGGAAACTAACTGAACATGCACACGTGTTTTCATTTCTCTTGGGTGAAAACCTAGGTATAGAAAGGCTGGGTCATATTGTAGGTATATATTTAACTTTTTCAGAAACTGCCACCAGTTTTCTAAAGTGGTTCTACCATTTTACATTCTCACCAGCAATGCATGAGACTTCCAAATGCTCCATATTCTCACCTACACTTGGTACGTATCCAGAATTTATTTTTTTAAAAACCTCTCAAAACTTAATACTAAGAAGACCAACAACCCAATTTTTAAAAAATGTATAAAAGATTTCGACAGAGAATTTGGCAAAGAAGATGTAGTCCTTAGAGAAATTAGTCATTAGGGAAATGAAAACTAAAACCACAACTGACATGCTTATTTAAATGGCAAAGGTTAAAAGGGAGCAAAAATTTTACATTAGTATGATATCCATTTTATGGATGAGAAAAGTGATGTTCTGGGAATTACATAACTTGACTGAGGTTGACCAGCTATTAAGTGGTAGAATTTGAATTTGAACCCAGGTCTGCTAACTCCTGCTTAAACCCGATGCTATTCAAGCAGTAGTCCTTTGAAGGAGGCTTCAAAAGCCAAGGTTGGGGGCTTCCCTGGTAGCGCAGTGGTTAAGAATCCGCCTGCCAATGCAGGGGACACAGGTTCGAGCCCTGGTCCGGGAAGATCCCACATGCCGCGGAGCAACTAGCCCGTGCTCCACAACTACTGAGCCTGCGTGCCACAAGTACTGAAGCCCGCACACCTAGTGCCCATGCCAAGAGAAGCCACCACAATGAGAAGCCCACACACTGTAAGGAAGAGTGGCCCCCACTCACCGCAATTAGAGAAAGCCTGCGCGCAGCAACGAAGACCCAAAAATAAATAAATAAAATAGATACAACATTAAAGAAATAAAAAATGATTTTTCTTTTAAAAAAACCAAGGTTGGAAACGGGGGAACTCACTTCTTACTAAGGAATACAGTTTCCATTTCCTCTCCTGATGGGGCAGCCTATCACCAGTCACAGTGGATATCATGGAACTTCAAGTCTGGATATCTCTTTTGCCTAAAGGATAACATTTATGTTTTCCCAACATCCAGAGTTGTCTAGATGCCTTTTGAGAGAAGAATTCAAAGTGTAGAATGCCCACCAAAACTTCATCAGTCCAACAGAGATAGAGGCCTGTTGAACCATGATGATGAAGAATGTGTTTTTCTTTTTTTAAAAAAAAAAAAGAATGTGAGTTTTCTGGCTCAGAGAGATATGAGTTTGAATCACAGATCTGCTATTTTTTTTAATTAATTAATTTATTTATTTTTGGCTGTGTTGGGTCTTCATTTCTGTGCGAGGACTTTCTCTAGTTGTGGCAAGCGGGGGCCACTCTTCATCGCAGTGCGTGGGCCTCTCACTGTCTTGGCCTCTCTTGTTGCGGAGCACAGGCTCCAGACGCACAGGCTCAGTAGTTGTGGCTCACGGGCCTAGTAGCTCCGCGGCATGTGGGATCTTCCCAGACCAGGGCTCGAACCCGTGTCCCCTGCATTGGCAGGCAGATTCTCAACCACTGCGCCACCAGGGAAGCCCTGCTATTTCTTGATTACGTGATCCAGGACAAATTACCAAACGCTTTGAGCTTTGATTTCTTCATTTGTGAACTTGGAACGATACTGACATTACAGTGTTTTAAGGGTTAGAGGAGCTGATGTATAATACATAGGTTACCACAATGTCCTACAGTTAATAAATTCTCAAAACACTGTTACCATGTCACAAATAATAATGTGCAACCACACTAAGAGTAGGTATATTAATCGTCTCACTCACTACAAAGCCTAAATGAAACACTAACTCATCATTACCTAACATCTTACATCCCTCCAGGGACTTGCTCCTTTATTTAGGAAATGCTAATCCACCACCAGATGATGGCATTAATTCTATAAGGATTATTAAGAAGTCAGTGAGATATTTATCCTTTAGTTGTCAACGTTAGACATAGTCTTTGGAGGGCGTATCTCTGGCTGCTCTTGGGCCACATCAGCTCAGTGTCTGTGCGGTGTTTTTACAGTTCAATTATCAGATATGCAGGGATCCCACGGAGTAAAGAAATCAATGTAATGAAAGAGCTCTACGCAGCCCTGTTACTTATGCTAAGATAGCAAAGCCTGGCTGCGGTTCCGTGGCTTATGAACCTTATCAGGTGTGCACACTCGGCATCCTTCCTTCATCCTTTACTGGTTCTAACTCCACCAGCTCTTTTCCCAGCCCCTGGACATGCTACTTTAACTACCAATGAAGTGTTTTCCTCTGTCCTACTGACTTTTTTTTGAAATACAATTGATGTTTTCAGTCAGTACTTAGGGACCACAGTGAAGCTTCCTCCAAGCACTTGGATGTCAGATGATGAGGAAAAACGAGCCATTTTCTCTCTGGATGCCTCCAGCAACTTTCTCTCAGGTCGTCCAGTAATGAGCTGGCCCGGCAGAGAGAGCCAGAAGTTATACTGGTTGGCACCAATTCTGATACACAAACTTCCCAGAAGATGGGCATTGAGAAGAGAATGTTTTTTCACACTGGCAAGGTTGTGCCTCATTTTCAGAGCAACAGGGTTAGGTGATCTCTGTCACCTCCCAGCTATAAATATGTGAGGTGGTGGGTACCAGAAGATCTCTCTCCTGGAGCACAATTTAAATTGTCTCCAGCTATGCCCACTTAAGCAAGACGGACTCAACTTAAGCCATATGATGGTGGGAGACTAGGTAACTGCCTACATTCTGTTCCTTGAGCCCAAAGGCACCTAAGACAATTTCTTCTTAGTGTGTCATTGTGGTGTTTGACCCTAGATCTCTTGCAACAGAAAAATAATGCTTTTTTTCTTTCGTAACTTGACTTTAAAAAAAGCACATAACACTTTAGAGTGGAGATACTGAAATTCAACTCCAAGGCCTATAAGATATGCCTATAACTCATCCAATTAATCCATTTATTCCTTTTAAAAAAATTATGGTAAAATACACAAAACATAAAATGTATCATCTTTACTATTTTTGAGAGTGCAGTTCTGGGGTATTGAGTACATTCATATTGTGCAATCATCACCATCACCTAGCTCCAGAATTCTTTTCGTCTTGCAAAACTGAAGCTCTATACCCATTAAACAATAACTCCACATCATGCCTCCACCACCCCACTTGCAGCCTCTGGCAACCACCATTCTCCTTTTGGTCTCTATGTATTTGATTAACTCTAGGTACCTCATGTAAGTGGAATCACACAGTATTGGCCTTTTTTCCCCCTTTCATTCTTAAGATATAGTGATAGAAGTTAGCCAGTTACTTTCTAGAAACTTTGGCAATGGAATTCCTATGGAGTTGGGGGAATCCTGCTGTTTATCTTAATGCCATTAAAATGTGTATTTCTGGATTTCTTCTGATCCCAGGTTTATAAAGCAACCCTCTTTACAGTATATCTTTGTACAGTAGAATCATGTAGCTGCCTCCCAAGCATTTATCCCAGCCTATTTACACTGTATAGATTGTATTGTAGTTTGGCCATCCCTTAACTCCAGAGATTGGCTGTAAACCAATTTTCACAAACCCATACTCTTTGTCACAGTGATTGATTCAGGGATAAAAACTGACCTAGACCTAAACTAATCCTCTGGCTATAGTGATTAGTTCATGGATAGGTACTTATCTCATTTATTCCAGTCAAAGTAAAGTTTAGGACCTTTATTTGATGGTTGGACAGAAAGAAGCCATCATTCTTTTACTAAAGTTGAATAGAAAAATGCATATCATCTTATTGCTGCTGACAACCATTTTGCCACCATGGAAAGGGTGTCAATATGATGGAAAATAGAGCCAATATATCAAAAGAAATTTAATTCTTGGTGATAGCCTTAAGCTGCTGGATCAAGCCTTGCCTGGAGTACTTCCTAGCACAGACCTTTTGGGTTATATAAATCAATCAGTAAATTATTGTTTAACCCAATTTGAGCTGGATTTTCTATGACTTGTTTTTAAGTACATTCTAATGGCTTTCCATAGAGATCTGTGAACAGAACCAGAAAACAATGGTTAAATGGAATCCATGTATTCCCTTTGATACTAATTTCTCTTTGTGAAAAAATACATTGGTCTTCTGGTTTTACACATTAGTTTCTTTTGCTTGTTTAATATGAGATGTGGGTTCATTCTCAGGATCCTGAAAAAATTTAGTTTTTGACTTTGTCCTACTGGGAACCACGGTCTACTTTCAAGATAGTGAATATCATTCTGTGGAGGCATCTTGGGAAAAGACCTTAGCGACCATGCACAGTCTGCCTTGAAGGCACTCCTTGACCTTGAGCTTCTGTTTCATCCCTTTAAATTTCTGTAGCCACTGGAAATTCTTCTGGACATCAGTGAATGCTCTAAAAGTAGCAGTGCTAGTCCCACCATTGGCCACTTGGTCTCTGACACTTGGCCTCACAATCCCGGAAGCCTCCTACTTAGGTGCTATTGTATTCTCTGGCCAGCAAAGGGGAGCCAAGTCTTCCTGCAAAGGCCTGAGCCCTTTGCATGTGACCCATGATGGAGGTGATATCATGTAGCACAGTGCCTAGCAAGTATGTCCTGCATTGACTCTGAATCTGAGAGGTCCCTCTAGTTCTGTCACTGGCAGCCCTGAGAAGGCTGGAAGACACCAAGTTCAGTTCAGTGAAGGCTCATATTTTTCCTTGTCCTGTTTCTCAGCTCTTCCGACTTATACAGATCCCTGGCTGACCTTTCTGGTAGCGTAGTTGTGTGTTCTCAGTATTTTCCCCCTTCCTGCTCCTCTTAGAGAAATCTATGCATCATTTCTCTTCTTCTGCTGGCCCTGGGTAAAAATATATTACACCCAGAATAGAAATAACACATTAGCAGTAGGGTTGTTCACACATGGTGTGCTCATGAAGCATTTCTTTCTAATGCGACTCAAAATGCAAAAAGAAGATGCTAACAAAAGATTGCAATTACACCAAAAACCTGAGTGTTTATTGTTTTCAGTTTTACCCTAGAAGTTGTGGACTCCTTGAATTCAGGGAAAGTTGTGGATGAAGTGATGTTCAGACATACTTAGGGAAATGTCCATGGACACATATTCTATTAGTTGTGGCTAAATGCAGAGCTATTTGCCCTGTCAGCATCATGACAAGACGTTCTTGGAATTCCAGTCTATAAACATTTACATGCAGTCACTCTAAACGTTTTGGAGCAAAGACTTGTATTTTCTCTTTTCCAGTGACGGAAGCATTTTTTAACAGAGCATCCTGTGTGAACTGGTTGAACAGAGTGCCATGAAAGTCTTTAATAAATTATAGGTGGATTTATGGGTTCTGCTCGGGACCATTGTAGGTTGGCTGAGTTGAAATAAAATGGCACATATTCATCCAGAAGGTTCAGTGGGTCCTAGGTATTAGGAAAAGGAGATTCATGAGTGGAAGCTATTTTTTTTTTCACCTTATAGTCAGTCTTCTTACTCTACATGGACAATTGTCTCTAGGATTGAATAGTCCCATCACATTAAAGTGCCGTATTATTAAGTTACTTAGGAAAGCTTCTTCAGAGAAACTCAATTTACCTTTTGCAAAATCATATCAGTGAGCAAACTGAGAGTCTGCCCCACAGTTCCAACAGGAAAGCATCACAGCAATCTAAGGTGGATGGACCTCATTTATATGCGTAACATCTCTAAGAACAGATATTCACAAGGTCTCTTGTGACTAGTGTTTTCCACCATGTATTACATTTCCTACTTCCTGTGCTTTCATTAAGAGGAGCAGAGGACTGCTGATGGAATGTCAAAGCTTCTGCTGACTTGGCCACTTGCAGGGATGTCGTTGGCTTTGTCGGTCCATTGTGACTTTCTGTACTCATTTATAAATAAACCTCTTGTGAGCTGTGCTCATGAGAAAAATGTGAAGATGAGTGGGAGTTAGGTTCTAAATTAAATAGGAGTGTTTCCTTAAATCAGGGCCAAAGTATTAGCAGAAGCAGTGGTGTTTGGAAATTATGGCTGAAATAACTGGGATTCTTGAGGGAAGGTTCAGAAACCTTGAAGGTTATCTGTACTGAATGTGTATATTGAAAGTTCCACCTCTTGCCATAAGCAGTTACATGGACCTAATTTCTAACTGCATGATGTTGACCTGCTTTGTGCCTCTTCTTCCCTTGACGTGGTGCTTCTCTTCAGCTCTCTCTTCGGTACGGTTGATAACTAACATGGATATTCGCCATCTGTCTTCATTGAACTTGTGTGTTCAGTTTATGCTGCTCAAGCTGTCGATGTAACCAGTCACACCACTCAACTAGTGACTAATCTTTGTGAAGCAAAGCAAGGATAATTTTATCTAAAAGAAAATTTTCTTCTCCTTTTTTCCTCTTCCAGATGATCACTGAGATGGCTAGAATTTATATGTTGTTTGTGCACTTGGAGAGCTCCCAGTAGATAGTGAGAAGGACAAGGAAAGAGTAAGGAAGAAAAGATAGTGAGCAAACTCTTTGTTGGCAAAAATAATATTGCTGTGTTGCTGCCTCCAAAGGTCTGTGTGATGTCTCCACTTACCTAGTAGCTTGTGTGCTTTCTGGTGAGTTTCCGTGAAGGTCCTACTCCATGTAGGAAGGCCAACAAAAGGGCAATTTCCAATGCATGGGATGGAATTGTCTCTCTTTCCTATAGAATCAAGTTAGAAAATGAATCTCGACATTTATCAGGGGGTGTCATAACACTGGAGACCATCTCATGCAAGTAGGCAGCATTGCTTTTAAGAGGCTCTTGTGAATCACACAGGGAACTCTTTCCTTATAGAAGTGCTAGAAAAGTCATCTTCAAAGAGATGAGGATGTACACTGGCCCCTCTGCCTGGAATACCCTTCCTTTTCTTGACCACCTGCAAAATCCTGATCTTGTCAAGCAGAGCACAAGTGTCTCTGACCTCTGTTTCCTCTGTAGAATTGTGCCCCTAGTATATTTAGTTCTTAGTTTATTGAGTTCTTGCCACTGTTATAACACCTTTTAGAGTAGAACAAATATCTGTTGCCTGCTTTATGTTGGGAACTGGCTACGTGCTTTAAGGGTGACTCTTCATAACCACCCAAGTATTATCTCCATTTTACAGATGAGGAAATGAGGTAATGTATGAAAAATGGTTAGTATCTAGCATAAAGTAAAGATGTAAAATAAATTATTAGAAGTAATCAATATTATGTGTTTACATATTGACCTAATATTCCTTTGAGATAAGGGCAGAGTCAAATTCTTTGTAGTCCTAGCACCTAACAGAGTGCTTGGGGCCTAGTAGGTGCTTAATAAATCTTAGTTAAAGGTGTGAGTAATTGGCCAGTAGATCTGAATCTTCCTAAGAGTTTAGAGTAGAGCGAAAGTGATTCAGGTTAGATAGAAAGCAGAGCTTTATATCTCTTATAAGGTATTTGTCTAATTATAAATATAATAGAAGGGCGTTGAAGAAAATTAGGACAATACAGAAGAATATATACTTTTCACAGTCATCTATCACTCAGAGAAAATAATTTTCCTTCCATTCTTTTCTCTGTGCGCTTTTACTCTGATATCATAATATATATGCAACATTGTATGTTGCTTTTGTGCTATTCCAATATTATAAGTATTTTCCATGTCATCAAAAACTTTCAGTAAACTTTACTTCTAATTGGTGTATAGATAAATATGTTTATTATATGAATTTACTTATACATTCCCTTTACACTGAACATTTAGGGTGTTTGTAAATTTTTACCATAATAAATAACACTGTAATGAACATCTTCGGGCATATATAAGTTTTGTGCACATCTTTGATATTAACTGTTGGTATAGGGATTTCTACAGATTGAATTAGTGGTCAAAGTGTATCAATATTTTTAGGCTCTTGGTACATATTGCCAGTTTGCACCCAAGAGAGGTAATAACAGTTTATTCATACATTAGCTGTGTCTGAGCACACTCATGAACATTATTATTACCTTTTACATCTTTGCTACTTTGATAGACTAAAAAAGACATTGAACCAGGCTCAAAGGCTACTTAACTTTATGATTCTATTTATATGACATTCTGGAAAATGAAAAACTGTAGGGAAAAAAATTGGATCAGGGTCTGGGGAAGAGGGAAGGGATTGAAAAGAAAGGGGTCCTGGGGAACTTTTTGGGGGTGATGGAAATTTTCTATATCTTGATCTTGATGATGGTTTCGTGACTGTGTATATTTGTGAAAACTCATTGAACTATATACTTGAAAAGAATGAGTTTTCCTGTGTGTAAATTATACTTCAATAAACCTAACTTATAAAAAATGACATTGCTCATTTTTTAAAGTCACAGTTCTTTTGCTTTCCAGTGAAATTGAACGGCTTTATATTGATTAGTCATTTAATGGAGAATTAGTTCCACTGGAGTTCTTTGGAGACTTGTATTTAATCCCATTATAGAATTGTCTACTAAGTCTGAGAATTTTTCCTATGAATTTGAGTGATCTTTTGATAGTGTCTGTCCTACTTGCTAAAAATAGTTTTCTAAAGTTCTTTTAACTTTGTGAATATTTTATGTAGTTATTTGATCTAGCCAAATTTGCTGACATTACTTTCATGGTTTCTTTAATTTTTTAGCAGGCCTTCCCGATAGAAACCTTTGAAACATCGCATTGTTTCAGTAAATTGTACTTCAGTTTCTCTGGGGAAGTTACCAGGTATGCTCTGGGAACGCTTTTCAAATTAAGAGAAGATGACCTCTCTATGCATAAGTGTAGTTGTTTACCTTCCAAGATGCTTGTTGGGTTCATCCTCTCATCCTTTTCCTACTGCACCATTGGGCTGAGTGACTGGAGCCTGTGCCTGTGACCTAAGTCACCACGCTTTCCCCACAGTGGCAGCAATGCCCTGTAAAGTGATTTTAGCGATAGAAATGGACTAAAACCTCAGTTAATAGAGAGCCTCATTTAACTTTTCCTTCTGCTCTCCAGTTTTTGGAAGTTGTGTTTTGTCTTGATTTGCTCCATAATGGGATTGAGGGAAAAGTATTACTTAACCTTGTACATTTCAGTAAATACCTACTGATTGCTTACTGTGTGCCTGGAGCATTGCTAGGTGCTAGACATACAAAGGTGAATAAGATAGACTAAGTTTCCTGGTCTCATAGAACTTACAGCCTAGTTATGTGGATAGACAATGAATAAGTATCAGACAGTGACATCAAATAATTGGAAATTATGATAAGTGCTATGAAAGGAACAAAGATGATGTTGTCTGCCTGCTGCAAGTAGGGACGTGAAGAGTGACCCTGTTCTCACTCCAGTCTGAAAAGTTCTGTTTGGCCTCAACCTTCCAATAAATTTTCCCTTCTTGGAAGACTTCAGCAAAAGGAAAATGGTTGCAAACCAATGCCCTATGGAATTATAAATAAATGTGAGAAGCTGAGTGAGCTTGGGCAAGGCCAGGTTTCCTCATCTATAAAACATAGTTAATGTTATCTGTCCTAGGGGTTGCTGGGAGAATTACCAACTATAAATGTAAAAGAGGCAGAAGAGATACTGGCTGAAGACTCTGAAGTCAGACAGCCAGGGTTCTGGCTTCTCCACTTACTAGCTGCTGCTGTGTCAGGTAAGTTATTTAGCCTCTCTGTGCCTCAGTTTCTTCATGTAGAGGGTGGTGATGGCAATAGTGCCTACCTCCGAGGGTTGATTGGAGAATGAAATAAGAAAAAAATATACATTTGGCTTTTAAAATAGTGCTTGGTGCATGGTAAGAGATAAATCAAGGCTAGCTTCTCTCCTTGTCATCATATCATTGTCGTCGTCATCATCATCATCTTGCAATACAGGTCCTAACACAACCACAGTGAATCCTCATGCATTGTAGCCATGTAGTCAGATGACCTGGAGCAGTCGGGCCCTGGGTCTATGAGGAATAGGTACATGCGTAAAGAGAGAAATGTGAGCAGCACGGTGGCTGTAGACTTTCTGTGTAAAAGGGGTCAGAGATCTCATCTCAGTTCCAGCCCCATTTCCCTATCCCTTTTATTAGGGAGAATGACCTTGAAGGAGGGAGAATTGCACTCTGAGTAGGTAGTACAGCCTTGGCTACAAGCCCAGCTTCACCAGCCAGGTGCAGAGGACAGCCCTCTGATATCTCTGCAATGATTTAGCTTTATTGCCTATTGTCTCTCTCTCCAAACTGCCTCCAGAATGAATGTCCCAGCCAGAACCCCTATAAAGGACACCAGCTCCCCAAGTACCTCCCGAGATGCGGATACTCTCCCTGTGTGAAACATCCTTCAAATTGACCATTAGTGGAGGTTGTATTTTGCACCTTACAAAGAGGAAATTACACTGCATTAAAAGTTTTGCCCTCTGGCTTAGGGAGTGAATTAGATGAGGGATGCAGGCTGGGGTACTTTCCTACTGGGCATAATACCCAGTTTATTTTCATTTACATTAATTTCTCTACATCAGTGACTGCATGAGGCGTTAAACTATTAAATGCAAACAACTCCCAATTGCTTGACACAAATAGAAATGTTTAGTGAATATTAATTTTTAAAAAGTAGCCTATGGATCCTCCAAAATTCAAAATTGTGAGAACATGTTAATCAACTTTTCACATTGCATAGAGCTTGACTCTCCTTCTCCCTCCCTCTCTCCCTTCTGTCCTCCCTGCTTCTTTCCCTCTCCTCTTTCCTTTCTCCCTTTCTAAGTTTCCTTTGAAAAGACAAAGCAAATACATTTAAGTGGAAAAAGTTAAAGTAGTATAACATTGGTAGCACAATGAATAGAATGCATGGACATGAAAGCCTTTATCTGGAGGATTCCAAGATGCAAAGAATTAAAAAAAAAAATCTCCCTTCAGCTGTATGAATGGAGCAGTTTGGCTGCTGGTATGAAAGGGGATTTTAATTTATGCATCTTATCTAAATATCAATTACATCTACCTAATATCTTCCTGGCCTCACTGGCCTGTTAGAAGGAGAGTCAGTTTAGGAAAAAGGAAGATGTCTCTACTGGGGTGTCTCATCAGCACCTCGTTTCCAAGCTTCCAGGAACCTTGGGACTTACTTGAGCAAGAGTGGAATCTTAAAGCCTCCATAAAAATTGACGGATCGGGCTTCCCCGGTGGCGCAGTGGTTGAGAGTCCGCCTGCCGATGCAGGGGACACGGGTTCATGCCCCAGTCCAGGAAGATCCCACATGCCGCGGAGCGGCTGGGCCCGTGAGCCATGGCCGCTGAGCCTGCGCGTCCAGAGCCTGTGCTCCACAACGGGAGAGGCCACAACGGTGAGAGGCCCGAGTACGGCAAAAAAAAAAAAAAAAAAAAAAATTTATGGATCTTTCCCCCCATAGTTTTATTCTCATCTCCTAACTTCATTGTATGTTGTGGTTAAAAGAGTTTTGTTGTTAAGAGAGATCTGGAATCCAGGCTCTGTCCTTCATGAGTTGTATGACTGGGCAAAATGACTTTCACCTCTCTGGTCCTCAAATTCCTTACCTACAAGATGGGCAACAAAGACCTGTCTTCCATGGGTATTTCCAACACTCTGATAGTAAAAGCTGAAGTATATAAAAATAAACGTAGAAAAGACACTGGAAGGAAAAAATAGAATGTTAAAAATGGTTGTTTATTTTTCCTCTTTGTTTCGCACCTTTCAACTTTCTATATAGGCAAGCATTATATTTCAATAGGAAAATTATGGTTTATAAAATCACATCTTCTTTTGTTCAAGATCACATGGATTATAATAATATCTATTGAATCTCCTTTTCCTTTTCCTCTGCTCCATAAAATCTACCCTTCTCTCTTACTCTTTTGAAAGGAAAGCAGATATGGGGTATATTTATTTCCAATTGCTGCTGTGACAAATTACTGCATACTAAGTGACTTAAACAACACAAATGTATTCTCTTACAGTTTTGGAGATCAGGAATCTGCAATGACTCTTAGGGGGCTAAAATCAAGGTGTGGGCAGGGCCGGTTCTTTTGGGGGCTGTGAAGGTAGAATCCGTTTCTTTGCCTTTCTTGGCTTCTGGTGGCTGCCCGTATTCCTTGCCTTGTGGCTCCTTCTTTCTCTTCTTTTTTTTTTTTTTCAGTAATAAAGTATGTCTATTTTATTTTTTAAAATTTATTTCATTTTTTAAATTTAATTTTTATTTTGTATTAAAATATAGTTGACTTATTCGGTTGGCTTTTTGGCCAATCCAGAACAATGTTGCGTTAGTTTCAGGTGTACGGTTATACATATACATACACCCATTCTTTTTCAGATTCTTTTCCCATATAGGTTATTAGAGTTCCTTTTGCTATACAGTAGGTCCTTGTTGATTATTTTATATATAGTAGTGTGTATATGTTAATCCCAAACTCCCCCACCTTTCCCCTTTGGTAACCTTAAGTTTGTTTTCGAAGTCTGTGAGTCTGTTTCTGTTTTATAAATAAGTTCATTTGTATCATTTTTTCAGATTCCACATATAAGTGATAGTACATGATATTTGTCTTTCTCTGTCTGACATATACACAAGGGAATACTACTCAGCCATAAAAAAGAATGAAATAATGCCATTTGAAGCAGCATGGATGGACCTAGAGATTATCATGCTAAGTGAAGTAAGTCCTTCCCTCACTTTCAAAGCACATCACTCCAGTCTCTTCTTCTGTCATCACATCACCTTCTTCCCATGCAAGGACATTTGTAATTACATCAGACATAGCCGCTTAATCTGGCGCAGTCTCCCATCTCAAGAACCTTATTCACCTCTGCAAAGTTCTTTTTTGCCATACTAGGTAACATATGGAGATCTTGTAATGAGGGGACATCACTAAGCCCAGCACATGGGGCTTGTGTATAAGAGGTGATGAATTAAACAAAAACTGGGCAAGGAAAAGCCACAACAAAGTTTCTGATAATGTGAAATAACAAGTACTTTACACAGAATATCTGTTCATGTCTTAAAGATCATAGCTGTACTGGACCAAATGCACTGGCAGGAGATACAACATGTTTGGGTCTGGTGTAAATGCAGAAGCTGGTGTGTTCTATTAAAAAACCCAAATCATGACATACAACAATGAAAAATGATCAAGTCGCTTCTCCCCAAATCTCTAAAAGGCTAGAAATTCAGTCTAAAATTATTCTTATTATTCTTTGAAATGTTAATTCTTACAGCTAAAAGGCACCAGAAAGACTCATATCAGGGACTACTCCTTGATTCAAAAGCAGCCTGGTTTCTCCAGCTTGGTACCAAGATATGGCAAGGATGACTTTTTTAAAAAGCAAAAAGGTTCAAATGATTATTTTTTGTTGAAAAAGTGCCACAGGTTATTAAACTAGCATCAGGAATGGATATAATCAGATCTCATCTATTATTAATGAGGTTCTGCCTTAATGTGATCATTGTAGGTGTGTGCCTTACACCTAGAAGCTATCATCTAACATAATAACAACCTGAAATAATGAGTTGCCAGTAAGATATTTTTCTTCTGTGAAGGGTTATACCTATAGGGCTGCTTTTTCCTTTTCCTATAACAACAACAACAATAATAAACTGTAGCCTTTTAGACAGAGACAGGTGTAAGTTTTATTTGTAATATAACAGTAACTGCTTATCATCTTTACAGTTAAGATTGGCTACAGAGCCAACACAAAAATGTTTTGAAAACCATATTATTACACCTTATAATAATGATCCCAGAGCCGAAAAAACTCATGTAACTTTTTTTAACATCTACTGTGTGGATGTGTGAAGGACAGAGACAGAGAAAGAGACCGAGAGAGAGAGAGTAACAGAGATCCAAGATATGATTATGCTTAGAGGTCAATTTACTAAGAAATTAAAAAATATTCTTGTACACAAGCCTTTTAACTGCAATCCATTTCCTTCTCTAAGGCATAAAGCTCAGAAAAGACATAAATTAAGCCTCTATGAACAGAGGAAGAGACAGACCACATCCTGAATAGGTTAGCTTCCTTTATAGCTGGTTATTACATATAGTTGTGTGAGGCTTGCTCACAAAAATCCTCTTTAATCCTTAATGCAGTTGAATTCTATGGGGTGCAGTTACCTGGAAACCAGATTAGGCAAACTTAAGTGTCAGGAGTGAGAGTGAATGAAGAAATAAGGCAATAAGACCCAAGTACCCGAGCATGTGACAACAGCAAAATCAGTGGCGAAAAGCTCAAGGTTGGCCAATTAGAACCTTGATCTCTCCAGTGGTTATTCCACTAATTCCCCCACTCTCTCCCTTCCTGGCTGGACTCCACTTCCTTACAATCTGCTGGATTCCAGCTCTGCAGTGTGACTTTTGCTCTGCTGGCCTGGTTTCCGGGCAGGGTGTCTTGGAAGTATTGGTGACTTGATCTCGGTCAAGTTAGTGCTATGGCGTCTGGAGGCTCTCCCCTCCTCTGCCTTCCTCAGCACGAGGCTTTCCTGGCTCTTCTTTTCTTTCTTTTCGTTTAAAAATTTTTTTATTGGAGTATAATTGCTTTACAATCTTGTGTTAGTTTCTGCTGGATAGTGAAGTGAATCAGCTATATGTATACATATATCCCCTCCCTCTTGGACCTCCCTCCCACTGCCCACCCCATCCCACCCATCTAGGTCATCACAGAGCACTGAGCTGAGCTCCCTGTGCTATACAGCAGGTTACCACTAGTTATCTGTTTTACACATGGTAGTGTATTTATGGCAATCCTAATCTCCCAATTCATCCCACCCTCTCCTTCCCCGCTGTGTCCACACGTCCATTCTCTACGTCTGTGTTTCTATTCCTGCCCTGCAAATAGGTCCATCTGTACCATTTTTCTAGATTCCTCATATATGCGTTAATATACGATATTTGTTTTTCTCTTTCTGATTTACTTCACTCTGTATGACAGTCTCTAGGTCCATCCATGTCTCTACAAATGACCCAATTTTGTTCCTTTTTATAGCTGAGTGATATTCCATTGTATATATGTACCACAACTTCTTTATCCATTTGTCTGTCGATGGACATTTAGGCTGCTTCCATGACCTGGCTATTGTAAATGGTGCTGCAATGAATATTGGGCTGCATGTGTCTTTTTGAATTATGGTTTTCTCTGGGTATATGCCCAGTAGTGGGATTGCTGGGTCATATGGTAGTTCTATTTTTAGTTTTTTAAGGAACCTTCATACTTTTCTCCATAGTGGCTGTATCAATTTACATTCCCACCAACAGTGTAAGAGGGTTTCCTTTTCTCCACACCCTCTCCAGCATTTATTGTTTGTAGGTTTTCTGATGATGGCCGTTCTGACTGGTGTGAGGTGATACCTCATTGTACTTTTGATTTGCATTTCTCTAATAATTAGTGATATTGAACAGCTTTTCATGTGCCTCTTGGCCATCTGGATGTCTTTAGAGAAATGTCTGTTTAGGTCTTCTGCCTATTTTTGGATTGGGTTGTTTGTTATTGTTTGATATTGAGCTGCATGAGCTGTTTGTATATTTTGGAGATTAATCCTTTGTCCGTTGATTCATTCTGAGGGTTGTCTTTTTGTCTTGTTTATGGTTTCCTTTGCTGTGCAAAAGCTTTTAAGTTTCATTAGGTCCCATTTGTTTATTTTTGTTTTTATTTCCATTACTTTAGGAGGTGGGTCAAAAAAGATCTTGCTGTGAATTATGTCAAAGAATGTTCTATGTTTTCCTCTAAGAGTTTTATAGTGTCCAGTCTTACATTTAGGTCTTTAATCCATTTGAATTTATTTCTGTGCATGGTGTTAGGGAGTATTCTAATTTCATTCTTTTACATGTAGCTGGCCAATTTTCCCAGCACCACTTATTGAAGAGACTGTCGTTTCTCCATTGTATATCCTTGCCTCCTTTGTCATAGATTAGTTGACCATAGGTGCGGGGTTTATCTCTGGGCTTTCTATCCTGTTTCATTGATCTATATTTCTGTTTTTTTGCCAGTACCATATTGTCTTGATGACTGTAGCTTTGTAGTATAGTCTGAAGTCAGGGAGTCTGATTCCTCCACCTCCCATTTTTTTCCCTCGAGATTGTTTTGGCTATTCCAGCTCTTTTGTGCCTCCATACAAGTTTTAAGATTTTTTGTTCTAGTTCTGTGAAAAATGCCATTGGTAATTTGATAGGGATTGCACTGAACTGTAGATTGCTTATTGCTTTGGGTAGAATAGTCATTTTCACAATGTTGATTCTTCCAATCCAAGAACATGGTGTATCTCTGTATCTGTTTGTGTCATCTTTGATTTCTTTCATCAGTGTTTTATAGTTTTCTGAGTACAGGTCTTTTGCCTTCTTAGGTAGATTTATTCCTAGGTATTTTATTTGTTTTGTCGCATGGTAAATGGGAGTGTTTCCTAATTTCTCTTTCTGATCTTTCATTGTTAGTGTATAGGAATGCAAGAGATTTCTGTGCATTAATTTTGTATCCTGAAACTTTACCAAATTCATTGAGTAGCTCTAGTAGTTTTCTGGTGACATCTTTAGGATTCTCTATGTATAGTGTCATGCCATCTGCAAACAATGACAGTTTTACTTCTTCTTTTCCAATTTGTATTCCTTTTATTTCTTTCTCTTCTCTGATTGCTGTGACTAGGACTTCCAAAACTATGTTGAATAATAGTGGCTAGAGTGGACATCCTTGTCTTGTTCCTGATCTTAGAGGAAATGCTTTCAGTTTTTCACCATTGAGAATGATGTTTGCTGTGGGTTTGTCATATATGACCTTTATTATGTTGAGGTAGTTTCCCTGTATGCCCACTCTCTGGAGAGTTTTTCATCATAAATGGCTGAATTTTGTCAAAAGCTTTTTCTGCATCTACTGAGATGATCATATGGTTTTTATTCTTTAATTTGTTAATATGGTGTATCACATTGATTGATTTGCATATATTGAAGAATCCTTGCATCCCTGGAATAAATCCCACTTGATCATGGTGTATGATCCCTTTAATGTGTTGTTGCATTCTGTTTGCTAGTATTTGGATGAGGATTTTTACATCTATCTTCATCAGTGATATTGGTCTGTAATTTTCTTTTATTGTGATATCTTTATCTGGTTTTGGTATCTGAGTGATGGTGGCCTCGTAGAACGAGGTCGGGGGTGTTCCTCCCTCTAGAATTTTTTGGAAGAGTTTGAAAAGGATAGGTGTTAGCTCTTCTCTAAATGTTTGATAAAATTCTCCTTTAAAGCCATCTGGTCTTGGACTTTTGTTTGTTGGAAGATTTTAAATTACAGGTTCAATTTTATTACTTGTTATAGGTCGGTTTATATTTTCTACTTCTTCCTTGTTCAGTCTTGGAAAGTTGTACCTTTCCAAGAATTTGTCCACTTCTTCCTGGTTGTCCATTTTATTGGCATATATTTGCTTGTAGTAGTCTCATATGATCCTTTGTATTTCTGTGGTGTCAGTTGTAATTTCTCCTTTTTCATTTCTAATGTTTGATTTGAGTCCTCTCCCATTTTTTCTTGATGAGTCTGGCTAATGGTTTATCAATTTTGTTTATCTTCTCAAAGAACCAACTTTTAGTTTTATTCATCTTTGCTGTTGTTTTCTTCGTTTCTATTTAATTTATCTGCTCTGATCTTTATGATTTCTTTCCGTCTACTGACTTTGGGTTTTCTTTGTTTTTATTTTTCTAGTTGCTTTAGATGTAAGGTTAGATTGTTTATTTGAGATTTTTCTTGTTTCTTGAGGTGAGCTTGAATTGCTATAAACTTCCCTCTTAGAAGTGCTCTTGCTGCATCCCATAGGTTTTGCATCATTGTGTTTTCATTGTCATTTGTTTCTATGTATTTTTAAATTTCTTCTTTGTTTTTTTTTGGTGATCTCTTGGTTATTCAGCAGTGCATTGTTTAGCCTCCAGGTGTTTGTGTTTTTTACAGGTTTTTTTCCTGTAATTGGTTTCTAATCTCATAGCATTGTGTTGGAAAAGATGCTTGATATGATTTCAACTTTCTTAAATTTTCCAAGGCTTGATTTGTGACCCAAGATGTGTTCTGTCCAGGAGAACATTCAGTGTGTACTTGAGAAGAAAGTGTATTCTTCTGCTTTTGGTGGAATGTCCTATAAATATCAATTAAGTCTATCTGCTGTATTGTGTCATTTAAACCTTGTGTTTCCGTATTTAGTTTCTGTCTGGATCATCTGTCTATTGGTATAAGTGGGGTGTTAAATTCCCCCACTATTACTGTGTTACTGTCGATTTCCCTTTTATGGCTGTAAGCATTTGCCTTATGTATTGAGGTGCTCCTATGTTGGGTGCATAAATATTTATAATTGTTATGTTTTCTTCTTGGATTGATCCTTTGATCATTATGTAGTGTCCTTCCTTATCTCTTGTAACAGTCTTTACTTTAAACTCTATTTTATCTGATATGAGTATTGCTACTCCAGCTTTCTTTTCATTTCCATTTGCATGGAATATCTTTTTCCATCCCCTCACTTTCAATGTGTGTGTCCCTAGGTCTGAAGTGAGTCTCTTGTAAACAGCATATATACGGGTCTTCTTTTTATATCCATTCAGCCAGTCTGTATCTTTTGGTTGGAGCATTTAATCCATTTACATTCATGGTGATTATTGATATGTATGTTCTTATTACCATTTTCTTAATTGATTTGGGTTTGTTTTTGTGTGTCTTTCTCTTTTTTTGTGTTTCCTGCCTAGAGAAGATCCTTTAGCATTTGTTGTAAAGCTGGTTTGGTGGTGCTGAATTCTCTTAACTTTTGCTTAGCTGTAAAGCTTTTGATTTCTCCATTGAATCTGAATGAGATCCTCGCTGGGTAGAGTAATCTTGGTTGTAGGTTTTCCCCTTTAATCACTTTAAATATGTTCTGCCACTCCCTTCTGGCCTGCAGAGTTTCTGCTGAAAAATAAGCTGATAACTTTATGGGGATTCCCTTGTATATTATTTTTTACTTTTCCCTTGCTGCTTTTAATATTTTTTTCTTTGAATTTAATTTTTGTTAGTTTTGCTAATATGTGTCTTGGTGTGTTTCTCCTAGGTTTTATCCTGTATGGAACTCTTTGCACTTCCTGGACTTGTGTGGCTATTTCCTTTCCCACTTAGGGAAGTTTTTGACTATAATCTCTTCAAATATTTTCTCAGTCCCTTTCTCTTTCTCTTCTTCTTCTGGGACCCCTATAATTCGAATGTTCCTGTGTTTAATGTTGTCCCAGAGGTCTCTGCGACTGTCTTCAATTCTTTTTATTCTTTTTTCTTTATTCTGCTCCTCAGCAGTTATTTCTACCATTCTGTCTTCCAGGTCACTTATTTGCTCTTCTGCCTCAGTTATTCTACTATTGATTCCTTCTAGTGTATTTTTCATTTCAGTTCTTTGGATCATCTTTACTATCATTCCTCTGAATTCTTTTTCAGGTAGATTGCCTATTTTGTTTCCATTTATTTGGTCTTGTAGGTTTTTACCTTGATCCTTCATCTGTAACATTTTTTTTGTCATTTCATTTTTTTTTTTGTTTTGATTGATGGGGCTGTGTTCCTGTCTCACTGGTTGTTTGGCCTGAGGTGTCCAGCACTGGAGTTTGCAGGCAGTTGGGTAGAGCCGGGTCTTGATGCCGAGATGAAGACCTCCATGAGGCCTCACTCTGATTACTATTCCCTGGGGTCTGAGGTTCTCTGTTAGTCCAGCAGTTTTGACTTGGCGTTCCCACCACAGGAGCTCAGGCCCAAGCCCTGGCCTGGGAACCAAGATCCTGCAAGCCACATGGTGCAGCAAAAGAAAAGAAAAAAAAAAAGGAGCATACAAACACAAAGAATACAAGATAAAATAAAATTAGAAAAATTAAAAATATGTTAGGAAAAATAAAAATATAAGTGAAATAACTACAACAAGGTAAAACAGAACCACAACAGAAAAAAAACAAAAAGGGGAAGAAGCCAAAAGGAGCAGAGCAATAACAAAGTATAAAGAATAAAATAAAACTAGAAAAATGAAAAATTTATTAGAATAAGTAAAAATATAAATGAATCAACAACAACAAGGTAAAACAGAACCACAACCTAAAAGAAAAAAAAAAGGCCGGAAAAGGCCTTGGCTGTGGGGGGCGGAGCTTAGGCGGGAGGATGGAACTCAGGTGGGGGCGGGGCTTGGGGTGGTGTTTAAGCGTGGGGTGGGGCCTATGCTTAGGACCTGGGGACAGGCAGCACGGCCTGAGGGGGGCCCCGGAGTTCAGGAGGTAAGGCCCTGGGTGGGGGCGTAGGGGCAGGACTTAGGCTCAGAGCTGCTGGAGGGAGCCTCCGAGGCCAAAGGATTAGGCTCAGGACCTCAGCAGGCTCCCTGGAGCCCAAGTGGGCAGGGGAAACACTGGCCGTGCTCCCTTCCGTTCCTCTGCTCTCCTGAGGGTCTCCCCTGTTCCCCCTCTGCGTGTGGGAACCCCTCCCCTTCTCCAGCTGCCCCTCAGGGGCACCGGTCCCATCCCGCCTCCACTTTTCCTCCCCACTCACTTACCCTCCATGTACTACCCAGTTGCTTGGAGGTTCCTCCCACCAGTGTCCTTGGTCCTCCACCAGTGCCTGGTAGGTGCCCTAGTTGTGCGGAGCTGCGAACTCTGCATTCTCCTCGACTGCCATGTTGACTCCGCCCCTCCTGGTTCTTTTCTTGCCCCTTTTCCCCACTGTGATCAGCTGGGTACTGTGCTCAGCTGGGTACTGTGCCTCCATCCACTCTCCAAACACTGTCATCCTCCAGGTGCTTCTTCACATCTGTACTGATGACTCCTGAGTCATTTCTCTAGCCTTGTCCTTGCTAATGTGATTCAGGCTTGAATTGTCACCCCCTCTCTGGCTGGGTCCACATGAAAGTTCCAGCAGCCTCTCAAACTGTACAAGTCTGGTTTTGCTCAGCAGCGTCTCTTCTCTCTCCGTCGTCTGGCCTCACCTACTCTGTCCTTACTGACTCTTGGATAAAGGCCTCACCTTCTCTGACTCCTTCAGTCTGGAAACACCTTTGTCTTTTTTTGCCAGTTTCTCTACTTTCTAGGTTCTGCACTTTCTTGTTTGCCCAGGGGATGTGTGTCTCCCCTTGTTCCCAGTCCTGCTATCATTGCCCCAGCAATTATAATAACCTCTTAACTGACCTGTGTGCCTCCAAAGTAGCCTTTGTTGTGCTGCTAGAACTAGCTTCTCAAAACACCTAACTCGTGATACTGCTTGTTGTATTGCTTTGAGTAATATTTGCTCAATAAATGCTACTTTATTACTTCCACAGCTTCAGTGACTTTATCTGATAAATTGAAAGATTTAGACTAGATAGCTCTATAATCCAGCCTTCATCTGATATTTTATATGCCTCTAAGAAATAAAGGACGGGGTTTCCATTTGATCTCTGCCTGAAAATCTTACCATTGATGAATTTGGGCCCAGGCCATCCCAACATTTGAGGCTCACTTTTAACTCTGAAACTCTTTTTCTCTGCCCCGTGGATTTAACCAATGTCAGAAAATCTCAAGTTCTCAAATCAGTGTTGCTCAGAATATAAAATATACTCTTGAAAAATAGGACATTAGACATTTTCTAAAGGGTGGACTATTTGAAATACCTTCTTATCTGTAAACACGTTGAATTAGGGAGTTCTGTGGTCCATTCTGCTTCCAAAATGTCAGTGTCTTTTTGGAATCTCATTTATATGCTGCTTTGGGGTTTTAAAATGATTTGTTTCATAGAGTCACGCACTTTTTTTTTAACATTTTTTCTCCTTTTATTCAAACATAAAGTCACAAAAATTATAATCATCCTCATCAGTTCACTCAGTCCCATGTCATTAATTTTTTTTCGTCTTGTTCTTTTGTTAGCACTTTTATGAGTTCATCAGTTTTCCATTAGAGTTCTGAAAATGCTTATTCATTCAGTTCAGCAGTATAGTCAGTTACCAGAAACCTGTACTTGTCAGAGTCTTTTCCATGAATTCCTTGAAGATGAAACCCTTCTATAGGAACATTTTTGCAAAAGCATCAGAGTACACCCAGAACTGTCTGTAAATGACAAAAGACTTAAAAATGACCACAGTTAAAGATTTGATGAAAGTTCATAATAATGCAATTGACAAGGAAATTTACTTATTTCTGAGATATACATTTTAAAGTAATAACTAGAATTATGACTTACAACATTATACCAGAACATATAAGATTTTTAGAAATTTCATGTAATGTCTGAAACATTTATATTAACATATTTCCATACAGATAACCCAAAGAAAGTTTAGTATTAGGTTTGGTTTTTTTTTATACAACAGGTTCTTATTAGTCATCAATTTTATACACATCAGTGTATACATGTCCATCCCAATCACCCAATTCAGCACACACACCCCTGCGGTTTTCCCCCCTTGGTGTCCATACGTTTGTTCTCTACATCTGTGTCTCAACTTCTGCCCTGCAAACTGGTTCATCTGTACCATTTTTCTAGGTGCCACATACATGCATTAATATACAATATTTGTTTTTCTCTTTCTGACTTATTTCACTCTGTATGACAGTCCCTAGATCCATCCACGTCTCAACAAATGACTCAATTCCATTCCTTTTTATGGCTGAGTAATATTCCATTGTATATATGTACCACAACTTCTTTATCCATTCGTCTGTCAGTGGGCATTTAGGTTGCTTCCCTGACCTGGCTATTGTAAATAGTGCTGCAATGAACATTGGGGTGCATGTGTCTTTTTGAATTATGGTTTTCTCTGGGTATATGCCCAGTAGTGGGATTGCTGGATCATATGGTAATTCTATTTTTAGTTTTTTAAGGAACCTCCATACTGTTCTCCATAGTGACTGTATCAATTTACATTCCTACCAACAGTGCAAGAGGGTTCCCTTTTCTCCACAGCTTCTCCAGCATTTGTTGTTTGTAGGTTTTCTGATGATGCCCATTCTACCGGTGTGAGGTGATACCTCATTGTAGTTTTGATTTGCATTTCTCTAATAATTAGTGATGTTTAGCAGCTTTTCATGTGCTTCTTGGCCATATGTATGTCTTCTTTGAGAAATGTCTATTTAGGTCTTCTGCCCACTTTTGGATTGGGTTGTTTGTTTCTTTAATATTGAACTGCATGAACTGTTTATATATTTTGGTGGTTAATCCTTTGTCTGTTGATTAGTTTGCAAATATTTTCTCCCATTCTGAAGGTTGTCTTTTCGTCTTGTTTATGGTTTCCTTTGCTGGAGTCACGTACTTTTGTGTGTGTGTTCTTTATGGTTTTCTTTGAGGTGACCGTGACAGTGTATCTCTCAGATCTCTGATTGTAAGGACTGTAGTTCCTCAAGGCCCCAGCTCCTGGCCTAAAAATCCATTCCTGCAATTCCATGAGGCCACGTTTCCTGCCAGCTACTGTCAGTCAGTGACCTGAGCTAGGCTAGGATATGAAGCTCGTGCATCACTGGGAGAGGCGGGTTCCACTGACAGATGGTTTCGGCTCAAGAACTCCTTGACAGTCCTGAACTTTTCTTAGAACTGTACCACATTCTCAGACGCTGCCGCCCAATCTTCCTTTTCTTTCCCTTTCACTTGGGGTCAGACCAGCGTTACACAGCCTCTCAGCTCCTCCTCATTTTCTCTCACAGGCATTTCCCCTAGAAAGTTCTTCCGTGTCTTGGGTACTGCTTCTTGGGTGACCTGGACTCATATACAACCTATATTTGGTATCATAAGAAATTCACCTTTCTCCATGGAAGGAGATGGAAAATTTGGTCTGGTTTTAGCATCATTTGTACACCTGCAACCAGTCCCACAGATTCTTTTTTCCATAGCAAAGGCATCCATTCGTCTTTTTCTTAAAAATGGTTTTTTTCCTATTAATAATTAAGAATACATAACATTTGTGGGAAAAAAAACACATCTGTAAAAAGAAGGAAATAAAATTCTCCATAATCCCTCCATCCCTGAATAACCACTGTTTTCATGTCTTTTCTAAAATATACCAGAAAAGTTTTAAAATAACAATGACTAATAAAAGTTGATCGCTATAGTGGTTTAGTAGAAGAGTTGGCAAACTTTATCTGTAAAGGGTCAGATTAGTGAATATTTTTGAATTTATTTGCTCTGCAGACTCTTGTAACTTTACAACTCTGCCCAGTGGGGTGAAAGTAAAAGTAACCCTAGAGGAGGTGTAAATAGAAACGTGGCTGTATTCTAGTTAAACCTTACAGTATTTAAAAATCAAGTAGGAGACTGGATTTGACCTGGGGGCCGTGATTTGCTGACTCAGGATTTAATAAAAGGAGGAGATCTTGTTGAAAGGCCTAATTTGTGGCTGAATGGGAATTTTCAGACCTTATTTAAAATGACCCTTTGGAGCCTGTAGAATCAGCCTGAGCCTTTTGCCAAGTGGCTGCTGGAGCAGAGGCCCCAGCAGTGTCCTGTAAGAGTGCGACTGCTACAGGCAGGGCTCGCTTACCTCTGTGGATGGGTCCCAGGCCACAGGGGGCAGGCCCTAGGATGTGTGAGAGGCTCCTGTTTGCTTGGAACTTCCCAAAAGGAGTAGCCATGATTTAAATTGGGAAGGAGAACCACTAAGCTGACAGCTACACTGTGCTCTTTTGCTGTTGTCAGGCATGAGTTAAGTAGGTTGCAAACCCTTCCTAATGGGCTTTTCTCATTTAATTTTGTGGCTACATAAACTTTCATAGCAAATAATGAGTTAGGGCTGCAGCCCAAATGTTATGGACTCTTTATGTATCTGGAGAGCCCGTGTGTGCAGCTCTGCATTCTAATGGCCGCTTAACCAGGCGCTGCCTGGGCTGAGCAAGCTTGTTTTGGCTTGAAGATGGATTCTGCAGAATGCGAGGGGAAGCCACCAGGGAGCTCCTTGGCCCCACTGCCGCCCTCCCCTCTCCACGGAAGCATTTTTTCCCCAAGACTTGACAGCTGTTCCTCTTGGGTCGGAGTGAATTTTTCCCTCGGCTAGAATTCTGACTCTGTCTGTCATGATTTGAGTGCTGAAGGATAAATTCTTACCTAGGAGTCCTGTTTTCAGCATCTACACTTGATACTCCTATCTGTCCCAGGAAATCAACATTGACTACCTATTCTCTGGCCCATCTGCTGGGGTGGCACGCTGCCTGGTTCCTGGCAGGGCGGGTGTAGTCCAAAGGGCTGAAGTTTCAGTGAGTGGTATTTGGAGGGATGGCTGGGAGAGTTGGGGAGAGCAGTGGGCTTTGGAAGGACAGGAGGTGCAGGAAACTCCTTTTTCTTGCATTGTCCTCAACCTCAGGCTCCTGGCCCCATGTAGCAGCAGACCTTGCTTTACCCCTCTAGGGATCCTGCCATTTAGAAAACCTGGGTATGAGAACTGCATGTCTGCATGGGGGATGGTGAATGTTGGAATCTTGTTTCAGTGCTCTCCCCATCCACAAATCTAGAGGGGTTGTCACCTGAGATAAGACAGAGTGAAGTGGGTAAAGCAGGTTAAAAATGATAACGTATAGTGTTACCCCATTCATGTAAAATGTGTGGGGTGTGTGTGCACGTTAGTATTTTCGGAGGTAGGTAGGTGGCGGGATTATTGGTGACTTTTATTTTTCATTTATTTTTTATTATCCGCTTTTACAAATTCCTACAATAGATATGTGGATGGTAATAATAAGAAAGCAAAGCAGAACAAAAACAGCTGCAGAATAGTAGGTATAAGAGACTTTCCTAAAGGACCTAACCTCTGACTGAGGAAGAATTTCTCAGCCCTCTGTAAAATGTTAATCAACGGGTGCTCGTGAAGTTCAAGCTGGGACTTCAGGACATGAGACAAAGGACCTGGAAACAGAGGAGATGGGGCAGTGGCTGGAGTAGAGGAGGATGCAACTGCTGGTTCTGAAAGTGCTGGGGAGGCGAGTAAGAGCAGAGCTGGAGCTACGGAGGAGACTCAGCATCTGTGTTATTTTCTTGAGAAGCCTTCAACTGTCCCTCACCACCCCATCCTTCCCTGGACGAGTTGATGGCTCCCTTTTCTGACTCCACAGGCTGCTATCAGAGAAGTTTTCCACTGTAGGTCCAATTCATTGAAACAATCCAGTTCCTCTCTCTAGAGGTACATGGGTTCTTTGAGAAACGGAACCATCTCCCCAGTGCTAACAAGGGAACCTGATTTATGGCAGAGGCTCAAAATAAATCTCTCCCTTCCCCCAGCCAGAAAACTTTTTTTTTTTACCACTCTAGTTTATTTTTATTTTTTGTGGTAAAATAGATAGAACATAAAATTTACCACCTTAACCATTTTTCAGGTGTACAGTTTATTGGCATTAAGTACATTCACGTTGTTATGCAGCCGTCACCACCATCTATCTCCAGAACGTTTTCACCTTCCCCACCTGAAACTCCATCCCGCTCCTCCCAGCCTCTGGCAGCTACCATCACCATTCTACCTTCTGTTCCTGTGAGTCTGACTTCTCTAGATACCTCGTCTAAGTGTAACTGACAATATTTGTCCTTTTGTCACTGGCTTATTTCACTTTGCATAATGTCCTCAAGGTTCATCCATGTTATAACGTGTCAGAATGTCTTTCCTTTTTAAGGCTGAATAATACCCCATTGTATGTATTTACCACATTTTGTTTATTCACTCCTCTGTCGATAGACACTTGCGTTGCTTCCCCTTTTTGGCTATTGTGAATAATGCTGCTGTGAATCTGGAGGCATAAATACCTGTTCAAGTGACTGGTTTCATTTCTTTTGGGGTATATACCTAGAAGTGGAATTGCTTAGAAAACTACTCTTTAGTAGCCTGGCATGAGGTTGAAGCCAGATGTAAAATGGGTCATAGGTGGAGGGATCAGAGTCCCGGTGTAGTTGGAGAGCTACCCACCACAGCTATACCTACTGAATCAGAATCCTTCTGGGTGCTGGGCTACGAATCCATATTTTTAATAAGTACTCTGGATGATTTGATGACCAGCTAGGGTTGAGGAATCATGGAATTCTATGATTTCAAGGTTTCTTTCCACTCTGTGATTGGATAAAACTCTGTCACCGCTCCTACCCATGGGGCTTCTATGAAATCTTTGGATGTTTTCCTCTCAGGTGGAAAATAGAATTTGAAGAGTGCTCACTAATTCTCACAAAAAGAGAAAGAATGGTAAACCAAGTTATATTTAATAGGGTTATTTTGCTTCCAGGGGAAACAAAAGTTCCCATACGTCACCTGAAGCCCATTGCTATATCACTGTCTTTATCCTGCAAAGTTGTTGATTTGATAAATCTACCTGAAGATCTATAGTAATTCTAGCTACCATTTATTGTACCAAAGAGTATTCCTGACTGTCTTTTGGAAGTATTGCTTTTAATTTCCTCCAGATCTTGCAAGGCACGTATCCAACCTTCCATTTTACAAATAAGGACACAAAGACATTGAGGGCTTAAGCAAGTTGCCTCCAGCTACGTGTAATATACACCTGTTTGTATATATGCAATGACATATCAGAAATTTAGGGTCTAAAGGAATTTCAATCCAATACCCTCATATTCCAGATTCATATTAAGACTGAGAGGTGAATTGTCCTGCAGAGGATGCACGGTGGACGGCACTGGATCAGAATTCATCTGCCCTGATTGACACCCTAATGTGTCTGTAGAGACTCACTCCCTTGAAAGTCTTTCATGCTTTCTCCCAGCTAGGCTGTGAGTTTCTTATAAGTATAACCTCATCTTATCCCTCAGTATCCCATTGTGCCTAGGATAGGGCTAGACACATAACAGCGGGTGACTGAGGGGATAGGAGTGACAGTGCAGATGAAATGAAGAAACATTTGACAAGTGAAATGACCCCCCCCCGAAATGGTATGATTTATTTCTGTGAATGTAAGTGGGAAGAGTTGTTCCTATTAATTATCAATGTAGTGGGGAAAGTACATGGGTTATAGAGCCCAAAAGACTTGGAATTTCATTTCATTTCACTTTTTACTACTGAAGGGGATCAGGATATGCCACCCCCAAATATACCACTTTGGCATAGCATTATTTTGAGTTGAAGGCAATGGAGGATCAACAGATGCAGGAAGAGTCTCTGCCCTCTTGTTAACTGCCTAAAAGGCAGGTCATAAATGTCCCTTTGTGAAAGTGTCCTCCTCTACCAGGAAGAGAAGGACTCTCTTATTACCAGAGATGGAGAGTCAACACTGAGACAAGTGTGCATAAACAGACTTTACTAAAATAACCCTTATTTTCCATTAGTTCCCCCATATATCTCCTAGTTGCTAAGAAATATACTGCCTTTCCTTTGTTAAAATATTATACAAACCCCAGAGACTAACCTCTTCTTTGAGTTTCACTTCTTTTCTGTGAACTTCTGTGCATGTAAACATTAATAAAAATTGTGTGTCTTCTGTTAATCAAGCTTTTGTTAGTTTAATTTGCAGCCCTCCGTACAATCACCTAAGAGGATAGTGGAAAATATTTTCTTTCTGACACTACTTTGACATCTTGGGAAAATTGTTAAACTCTTAGCCTGAGGATCCTCATTTGTAAAATAAAGAGATTAATATCTACTTCAAAGGTTTATTAGGAATAGAAGATAAAAGCACCATTCACAGAGACTGACACATACTGGGCATAATAAAATTAGATCTTTTCCATTCCCTCCTAGGAAAAAGCATACCAATCTTAAGGAAAAGGCTGGTTCACCCGTCGCAGGGGGGATGCATTGCCACTGCAACTGGGGCAACTGGAGGTTGAAGTTAGGGTCAAATTTTTGGACCAGAAAAATGTGTCTGTTTATATCAAATCAAAAGAAGAGTCCAGTTGTACACCCATGTTCACAGCAGCATTATTCACAATAGCCAAAGGTGGAAGCAACACAAATGTCTATCCACAGATGAATGGATAAACAAAATATGGTATATACATACAATAGAACATTATTCATCCTTAAAAATGAAGAAAATTCTGACACAGATTATAACATGGATGAACCTTGAGGACATTATGCCAAGTGAAATAAGCTAGTCACAAAAGTCAAATACTGTATGATCTCACTTAAATGAGGAATTTATAGACTACCTAGAGTAGTCAAACTCATAGAGATAGAAAGTACAATGGTTTGCCAGAGGCTGGGGCGTGGGGGGCGGGGGGGAATGCAGAGTTGTTTAATGAGTATAGTTTCAGTTTTGCAAGGTGAAGAACTTCTGGAGATTGGTTGCACAACAGTATGAATATATTTTTAACACTACTGAACTATACATTTAAAAATAAAGATGGTGGGCTTCCCTGGTGGCGCAGTGGTTGAGAGTCCGCCTGCCGATGCAGGGGACATGGGTGCGTGCCCCGGTCCGGGAAGATCCCACATGCCGCGGAGCGGCTGGGCCCATGAGCCATGGACGCTGAGCCTGCGCGTCCGGAGCTTGTGCTCCGCAACAGGAGAGGCCACAACAGTGAGAGGTCCGCGTACCGCAAAAAATAAATAAATAAATAAAATAAAGATTGTAAATTTTGTTATATGTATTTTACTACAATTAAAAATTAAAAAATTTAAAAAAGAAAAGAGCACAGGAGCAATGAATAATATTTTATTCCAGCAGCATGTAAAACCACATCTTTTCTTTCTGAGTCCAACCTGAGAACCTGAGGCCATTTCTTTGCAGGCAGAATTCCAACCATGCTGCAACAGGTAAGAAATAGCTTCATAATTTTCAGATTAGCAGACTTTCTCTTCTAATGTCTCACTAATTATCATGTAGACTTAGCATAGAACCATACTTATTATCAGTTAATTAGACCTTAAAATGTATCTTTGATAACACCTCTGGCATTTAATTATGTAACTGGTAACTTATGAATGTTATTATTTTCTTTTAGTTACAAATTGAATTTTTTATTATTTCTTATTTGATTGTATTTTCAGTTTAGTATTGCTAAATACACTCTCTTTAAATATAAAATCCCCATGGAATTTTTACTAATTAATTCTTTTTTTCTAACACCTTTATTGGAGTATAATTGCTTTACAATGGTGTGTTAGTTTCTGCTTTATAACAAAGTGAATCAGCTATACATATACATATATCCCCATATCTCTTCCCTCTTGCATCTCCCTCCCTCCCACTCTCACTATCCCACCCATCTAGGTGGTCACAAAGCACCGAGCTGATCTCTCTGTGCTATGCAGCTGCTTCCCACTAGCTATTGGTTTTATATTTGGTAGTGTATATATGTACACGCACTCTCTCACTTTGGCCCAGCTTACCCTTCCCCCTCCCCGTATCCTCAAGTCCATTCTCTAGTAGGTCTGTGTCTTTATTCCCATCCTGCCCCTAGGTTCTTCATGACCATTTTTTTTTTTTTTTTAGATTCCGTATATATGTGTTAGCATACAGTATTTGTTTTCCTCTTTCTGACTTACTTCACTGTGTATCCTGGAGAATATTCCATGAGCACTTGTGAAGAAAGCGTATCTCGTTGTTTTTGGAGGGAAGGTCCTATAAATATCAATTAAGTCCATCTTGTTTAATGTATCATTTAAAGCTTGTGTTTATTTATGTATTTTCATTTTGGATGATCTGTCCTTTGGTGAAAGTGGGGTGTTAAAGACCCCTACTATGATTGTGTTACTGTTGACTTCCCCTTTTATGGCTGTTAGCATTTGCCTTATGTACTGAGATGCTCCTATGTTGGGTGTATAAATATTTCCAATTGTGATATCTTCTTCTTGGATTGATCCCTTGATCGTTCTGTAGTGTCCTTCTTTGTCTCTTGTAATAGTCTTTGTTTTAAAGTCTGTTTTGTCCAATATGAGTATTGGTACTCCAGCTTTCTTTTGATTTCCATTTGCATGGAATATCTTTTTCCATCCCCTCACTTTCAGTCTGTATGTGTCCCTAGGTCTGAAGTGGGTCTCTTGTAGACAACATGTATACAGGTCTTGTTTTTGTATCCATTCAGCCAGTCTATGTCTTTTGTTTGGAGCACTTAATCCATTTACATTTAAGGTAATTATTGATATGTATGTTCCTATTTCCATTTTCTTAATTGTTTGGGGTTTGTTATTGTAGGTCCGTTCCTTCTCTTGTGTTTCCTGCCTAGAGAAGTTCCTTTAGCATTTGTTGTACAGCTGGTTTGATGGTGCTGAATTCTCTTAGCTTTTGTTTGTCTGTAAAGGTTTTAATTTCTCCATCAAATCTGAATGAGATCCTTGCTGGGTAGAGTAATCTTGGTTGTACGTTTTTCCCTTTCATCACTTTAAATATGTCCTGCCACTCCCTTCTGGCTTCCAGAGTTTCCGTGAAAGATCAGCTGTTAACCTTATGGGGATTCTCTTGTATGTTATTTGTTGTTTTTCCCTTGCTGCTGTCAGTATTTTTAGTTTGTATTTAATTTTTGACAGTTTGATTAATATGTGTCTTGGTGTGTTTCTCCTTGGATTTATCCTGTATGGGACTCTCTGTGCTTCCTGGACTTGAGTAAGTATTTCCTTTCCCATATTAGGGAAATTTTCAACTATAATCTCTTCAAATATTTTCTCAGTCCTTTTCTTTTTCTCTTCTTCTTCTGGGACCCGTATGATTTGAATGTTGGTGTATTTAATGTTGTCCCAGAGGTCTCTGAGACTGTCCTCAATTCTTTTCATTCTTTTTTCTTTATTCTGCTCTGCAGGAGTTTTTCCCACTATTTTATCTTCCAGGTCACTTATCTGTTCTTCTGCCTCAGTTATTCTATTGATTCCGATTTCATTTATTGTGTTGTTCATTATTGTTTGTTTGCCCTTTAGTTCTTCTAGGTCATTTTTAAACATTTCTTGTATTTTCTCTATTCTATTTCCAAGATTTTGGATCATCTTTACTATCATTATTCTGAATTCTTTTTCAGGTAGACTGCCTATTTCCTCTTCATTTGTTAGGTCTGGTGGGTTTTTACCTTGCTCCTTCATCTGCTGTGTGTTTTTCTGTTTTCTGTGTTTTTCTTCTCATTTTGCTTAACTTACTGTGTTTGGGGTCTCCTTTTCACAGACTGCAGGTTCGTAGTTCCCGTTGTTTTTGGTGTCTGTCCCCAGTGGCTAATGTTGGTTCAGTGGGTTGTGTAGGCTTCCTGGTGGAGGGGACTGATGCCTGTGTTCTGGTGGGTGGGGCTGGATCTTGTCTTTCTGGTGGGCAGGACCATGTCCAGTGGTGTGTTTTGGGATGTCTGTGACCTTATTATGATTTTGGGCAGCCTCTCTGCTAATGGGTGGGGTTGTGTTCCTGTCTTGCTAGTTGTTTGGTATAGGGTGTCCAGCGCTGTAGCTTGCTGGTCATTGAGTGAAGCTGGGTCTTGGCACTGATATGGAGATCTCTGGGAGATTTTCACTGTTTGATATTACATGGAGCTGGGAGGTCTCTGGTGGACCAATGTCCTGAACTCGGCTCTCCCACCTCAGAGGTACAGGCCTGATACCTCACTGGAGCACCAAGATTCTGTCAGCCACATGGCTCAGAAGAAAAGGGGAAAAAAAAGAAAGAAAAAATAAATTAAATAAAATTATTGAAATAAAAAGTAATTATTTAAAATTTAAAAAATTTAAAACGTAATAAAAAAAGAAAGAACAAAATAAAGAAGAGAGCAACCAAACCAAAAAACAAATCCACCAATGATAAGCGCTAAAAACTATACTTAAAAAAAAAAAATGGACAGACAGAACCCTAGGACAAATGGTGGAAGCAAAGGTATACAGACAAAATCTCACATAGAAGCATACACATACACACTCACAAAAAGAGGAAATGGGGAAAAAATCATAAATCTTGCTCTCAAAATCCACTTCCTTAATTTGGAATGATTCGTTGTCTATTCATGTATTCCACAGATGCAGGGTACATCAAATTGATTATGGAGCTTTAATCCGCTGCTTCTGAGGCTGCTGGGAAAGATTTCCCTTTCTCTTCTTTGTTCTCACAGCTCCCAGGAGCTCAGCTTTGGACTTGGCCCCGCCTCTGCGTGTAGGTCGCCGGAGGGCATCTGTTCTTCGCTCAGACAGGACGGGGTTAAAGGAGCAGCTGCTTCGGTGACTCTGGCTCACTCAGGCCAGGGCGGGGCGGGGCACGGAGTGCGGGTTGAACCTGCGGCGGCAGAGGCCGGCATAACGTTGCACCAGCCTGAGGCACGCCGTGCGGTCTCCCGGGGCGGTTGTCCCTGGATCCCGGGACCCTGGCAGTGGCGGGCTGCACAGGCTCCCCGGAAGGGGGGTGTGGAGAGTGACCTGTGCTCGCACGCAGGCTTCTTGGTGGCGGCAGCAGCAGCCTTAGCGTCTCATGCCCGTCTCTGGAGCTCCTTTAAGCAGCGCTCTTAATCCCCTCTCCTCGCGCACCAGGAAACAAAGAGGTAAGAAAAAGCCTCTTGCCTCTTCGGCAGGTCCAGACTTTTCCCCGGACTCCCTCCCGGCTAGCCGTGGCGCAGTAACCCCCTTCAGGCTGTGTTCGCGCCGCCACCCCCAGTCCTCTCCCTGCGGTCCGACCAAAGCCGAGCCTCAGCTCCCAGCCCCGTCCGCCCCGGCAGGTGAGCAGTCAAGCCTCGGTCTGGTGAGTGCTGGTCGGCACCGATCCTCTGTGTGGGAATCTCTCCGCTTTGCCCTTCGCAACCCTGTTGCTGTGCTCTCCTCCGTGGCTGCGAAGCTTCTCCTCGTGGCTCCGAAGCTCCCCGACTCCGCCACCCGCAGTATGCGCCCGC
Source organism: Lagenorhynchus albirostris (assembly GCF_949774975.1). Classification (NCBI taxonomy): domain Eukaryota; kingdom Metazoa; phylum Chordata; class Mammalia; order Artiodactyla; family Delphinidae; genus Lagenorhynchus; species Lagenorhynchus albirostris. The sequence continues at coordinate 74,760,204 of NC_083101.1, read as the reverse complement.
GAAGGGGCCTCTAGTGTGTGGAAACGTTTCCTCCTTCACAGCTCCCTCCCACTGGTGCAGGTCCTGTCCCTATTCTTTTGTCTCTGTTTTTTCTTTTTTCTTTTGCCCTACCCAGGTACGTGGGGAGTTTCTTGCCTTTTGGGAGGTCTGAGGTCTTCTGCCAGCGTTCCGTAGGTGTTCTGTAGGAGTTGTTCCACATATATATGTATTTCTGATGTATTTGTGGGAAGGAAGGTGATCTCTGCGTCTTTTTCTTCCGCTACCTTGAAGCTCCTCCTATGAATGTTATTAAGGGGATATATGACTACAGTAAAGTATAATTAGATCTCATTTTTGTTTCTTGATATCATATTGATTATGATAACAGTTTTGTAGTTTTTACAGCTTATATGGTTATGGTCACATTAAATTGATAGTCTATAAAACAAATGCACATTTTAACACATATTGAAGAAGCATATTACAAAGAGAGAGACTTTGGGAAAAGGAAAAGTAGCTATCATTCTTGATACTATTTGGCAAAAGTTCACAATAAATAAATTGCCTGTTTTCAGGGTCACTTTTTGCCTAAAAACCAATAACATTTAAGAATTTATGCCATAAAAAATTAACTCCTACTGTTGGAAAACAGAAAAACACTACTCATCTGTTTCCAGTGTTGTGAAAGTCACAAATATGTTCTCCCAAAAGCTGTATGGACATCTAGTCATATTTTATTTTATTTTTAAAAAATATTTATTTATTTTTTGGCTGTGTTGGGTCTTAGTTGTGGCGTGTGGGCTTCTCTGTAGCTGTGGTGCACACATGGGCTCAGAGCACGTGGGCTCAGTAGTTGCAGTGTCTCTCGTTGTGGCACATGGGCTCCAGAGTGCATGGGCTCTGTAGTTGTGGCACACGGGTTGCAGAGCATGTGGGCTCTGTAGTTGCGGCAAGTGGGCTCTCTAGTTATGGCACGCAGACCCAGTAGTTGTGGCGCATGGGCTTAGTTGCCCTGTGGCATGTGGAATCTTAGTTCCCCGACGAGGGATTGAACTCGCATCTCCTGTATTGGAAGGTGGATTCTTAACCGGTGGACCACCATGGAAGTCCCATCTACTCATATTTTAAATGTCCTACTGTACATTAGGAAATGTGCAGTGAATCTTTTTGTAAAATGAAGGATCCCTTTTTAGAATAATGTGATTAATTTCCTCTCTGTAGGAGAACTGTAGGTCAGTTAGAAACTAGATCATCTAGTCAGATTGGCTGGTAGATTCTAAGCCCCTTGAGTACAACATTCTATCTTTTTAAAATCTTAACATCATTTATAATTCCTCATGTGGTAGTTCACATATAGCAGGTGTTTGTTCAGCTTTCTTGGGGTATAATTAACAAATAAAATTTTAAGATATTTAGAGTGTACATCATGTGATATGATATACATATACATCGTGAAAGATTTCTTCCCATCTAGTTAATTAACACATCCATCACCTCATATACTTATCTTTTATTGTGTGTATGTGAGAACACTTAAGTTTTACTTTCAGCAAATTTCAATTATACAATACAGTGTTATTAACTAGAGTCACCATGTTATACATTAGCTCCTCAGAGCTTATTCATCTTATAGCTGAAAGTCTGTACACTTTTACCATCCTCTCCCTATTTCCCCCACTCCCCAGCCCCCAGCAACCACTTTTCTACTGTGTTTCCCATGCGTTTGACTTTTTATTTAGATTCCACATATAAGTGATACCATGCAGTATTTGTCCTTCTTTGTCTGGCTTATTTCACTTAGCATAATGTCCTCAATTTCCATCCATGTTGTCTCAAACAACAGGATTTCCTTCTTTCTCATGGCTGAATAATACTCCATTGCATACATATACCACATCTTTTTTATCCTTTCATCGACTGGTGGATACTTAGGTTGTTTCTGTAACTTGGCTGTTGTGAATAATACTGCAATGAATGTGGGAGTGCAGATATCTCTTTCATTTCCTTTGGATATATACCCAGTAGTAGGATTGCTGAATCCTACGGTTTGAATCTTCATTGCCTGTTGAGTGAGAGAGTTTGGAGGAAATTAAAGAAACTCTGCTTTTTGTGCTTTCTCTCCAAATTGGAGACGATGAAACATGCCTTAGGAAAACAAGATTCTGATGTGGAAAGGTTACCCAGAGCCTGAAGAATTGGTGGATACTTGGTCACAGAGGAGACTGTGGGATATATAAGGAATAATGATGCAAAATAAATAAGGAAACTCTGGTAGTAGGGTCAGGTATAGGCGTGAAATCTAAGCTATGTGAAACATATTCAGATTTGAATTTCTACAACTAATCTTAGACAAATAGTCGGATTGATTTATATAGTTTTCACTCCATGTCCTGATTTGTAATAAAAATGTAATAAATTAGCTGGAATTTGGGGTACCATTTGAAGTGTAGCATAGATGAAGAAGCTCTTTGCTCAAAGCCACAAAGAAATCATTGTTTAAAATCACAGGAGTATGATGCATCAGTCATTAACTGAAAGTTTTTGTCAACATAATTCTCATTTTTCAATTCATATTAAATGGGAAGATTTTAAAAACAAATTTTGATAACTTAGTTTTGCTCTTCACAGAGTAGCAACTGCTCTGTTGTCTTCCTTTTGCTAAACAGCAGATCATTGGTCATATACAATCTAAGGAACAGAGTGTGAAAACACTAGCCTTCTTTCTTTTCTAAACATGAGCTTTCTTATCAAATCCAAACAGCTTTGATTTGAATATTTGTGCAAACTAATTTACAGTTTCCTTCCCTGAAATGAGTGATCCTTGTATAGAAGGAAAGTATGTAGACGTCAACATGCTTTCTCAAAGAGCTGCGTCATAGGTTATAGGGCTTAGTGGGGATTAAAAGATAGACTATTCGAGAGAGAGAGTTACACAGACATAGAATACAAACTTATGGTTAGCAAAGGAGACAGAGAAGGGGAGGGATAAATTAGGAATTTGTGATTAACAGATACACACTACTATGTATAAAATAAATAAACAACAAGGACCTACTGTATAGCACAGGGAACTATATTTAATATCTTGTAATAACCTATAATAGAAAAGAATCTGAAAAACTATATATAAGTGAATCACTTTGCTGTACACTTGAATCATTTTAAGTCAAGTATACTTCAAAAAAAAAAAGAGAGAGAGAACGCCTTGCTGTGTGGTCTTGGGCAGCCTATTAAACATCTCTGAGACTATATCTTGACTTGTAAAATGGGGCAATGGGTCGTTGTTAAGATAAGAGAAAATACTTGGAAAGCATATGCCATTTGATTGGTGCTTAATAAGTGCTAGCTAATTTACTCTTATGATTGTAAGGAGCTGAGATGCAAATTGCAATGCCACTGAAAGGGAAACCAATCAATTAACCAAAGAGGAGCACAAAAATGGAAGTAAAACCAGAAAAACAAAGCTGTTTAACACACAGAAGCTGTAGATGAGCTTTGGGGAAATAGCAGTTGTGTTTACCCAAAGCAGCTTCAGTGTATTTTGTTTGGGGAAGAATGGAGTGAGATCACGTAAGGGACCTTGGACAAGAGTGGGGCTAATAACAGTACTCATCTCATAGAGTTATTATAGGGGATTAAATGAGATACTATTTGTGATGCACCATGCATAGTACTTAGAACAAAATAAATGCTTAATGAACAGAAATAAAAGGGTCTTTTCAGACCAAACACATATTTCATTGATGAAGAAAGTGAGGCTCAGGAGAATTAGGTAACTCTAAGCTTACACCAAAGGAAAAATAGGCCCTTGGTCACCTGATTCCCAAGTCCAGGACCCTTTCTATTTTACCATCCTGAAGTTATTTAAGAATCATTGCAATATACTCCATAACTTCCTACATTTATTCAATAACTAAATCACATTTCTGAGGAATTATTCTGTTCACAATGCTTAGTGTCTGGGAACCCTGAATAATAATGGAATAAATGCTTTAGATGGTATTTAAGAGTTTATCAAGGTACAGGTAATGCATTTAGATTGTGTTACTATCATTATCCTCTTATGAAGCCTGGCTGCTGCCCCCTGGTGCTGGCGGTATGGAAGTCCTGAACTTCATGGAAGTTCTGCCCAATGTCTAGGTTTGAGTCAAATGTTGATAAGAAATTAAACAAGCAGTCCTTCAAACCAGACATCCGTGCTCATGATCTGGATGTGAAGTTACAAGCCAGAGACCACCTAAGCATACCAGTGGGTAGCAGAATGACTTCATCTTACTCAGAAAGTAATCCATTTCTGAGAAACCATTGCAGGCAATTTGGCACAGCTGAACTTCATCTTTAACCTTTTACTGTGATTTATGTGATTAGGCTATGGGAGGATGTGGTTTTCAACAGCATGATTAAAGCACTTTGAGGAAATAATTTCTGTCTCAAGCACCTTGCGTACATTTTTGTTTTCAAGTGTTTGTCCTTTCTCATTAAAAGGAGAGACAGGAAGTGGAGAAATATTGACTTTTAAACATTGTCTTGGACAGAAAAGAGAGATGACAAAACAACAGAGTCAAAGCCAGGGTGTTGGTCTTTTGCAGACCTGTACAGTATGGTTTCTTGCCTCAGCATTCCCCAGATTTGTGAATTTCATCCATCTGCCAGGGATTTGTGTTTTTCCTAAACTTAGGAGACCCATCAACTTTTAAATGTTACCAAGCAAGGACTTATTTAAAAACAAACAGGGCTTCCCTGGTGGCGCACTGGTTGGGAGTCCGCTTGCCAATGCAGGGGACACGGGTTCATGCCCCGGTCCGGGAAGATCCCACATGCCGCGGAGTGGCTGGGCCCGTGAGCCATGGCCGCTGAGCCTGCGTGTCCAGAGCCTGTGCTCCGCAACGGGAGAGGCCACAACAGTGAGAGGCCCGCGTACCGCAAAAAATAAATAAATAAATAAAACAAACACACATGACTATCTAAGAACTAATTTTATAAAAGAAAGGACATTTTAATACCAGAAAAATAAGACAAACATAATTGTATAATAATGAGCAATTTTATCCAAGGAAATATAATTGTTGTATTAGTCTTCTGTTTTCTCATTTTGCCAGGAAGTAGGTTTAGAGTTCCGTATTCAGAGGACCTGCTCAAATCCAGTTCAGACTAATTTTAGGCCAGAAATATTAAACTCTGCTTCTGCATTTACCTCTGTGCCTCAGGTTATGTTTGGAGCTTCCCAAAGAGTCTTCAAAATGAGTGAAATTTATAGGCAATATATGTTGTTCCACATTTATGGGAGTAGGGAGGAATGTTTTAAGAATTCAGCTGAGTAGTGAGATTCGCAGATCCCAAGATTCTGAGTCATCATCCTGAACTCTACCTGTCCTTTGCCATTTTCTTTTGAGAAATAGGATCTTTTGCTCTTGCACCATGGTACTCTACATCTCAACAAAAAGGAAAAGAGTATATGTCCTTTCTGGAGAGAGTAGGTTGTGGGTGACCTATCTGAGTTCACTGGCTCACTGAACATTGATTAACATTTAAAATGTATGCAAACTTGATTCCTAATTAAAGTCCAATAATGTAAGACTTTGAACCTGTTCACTGCCTTTGGAAATAATCACAGATGCTGGCTGCTTATCATGAAAAATCATTCTGGTAAATGACCAACTCCCCCACCTTCTCCCATCAGCTGCAAAAGTGATTCTCCATTGTAGGGATCTGCAAATGGTGCATGTTGCAGAGTCCAAGGTCTCCTGGTAGCTGTAATTGTTATGCAAATTATCTCGGTTATAGGAAGAATAAACTTTATAGAGCTCCTATCATATGCGAATTTGCAAGCAAGTACCAAATTTGGAGATGGAGAACCCTAGCGTTGATCTGTAGGGTCATCAAGAGCTCTTGATGGTAATTTGAGCATGGTGGTGATAAAGGATGAGACACCCTTCTTCCCATTCTTTATTCTTACTCCCTTGCTTTGCTCAGTCTTTGTGGGAGGGTGTATATGGAGCACAGAGAGGGAGTCAGAAAAAAAGTGATGAAATCCAAAAGACGTTAAAGGACACAAATATTCAGGCACGAGGTATTAGTTGCATGTTGAAGAATTAGTCAATTTGTTTGCCAGAGATGGGGAGAGAATCCAAGTAAGAGTGAAAGACTCAGCCTCAGAAGAGAAAAAGAGGAAAAAGTGAGAACCAACATTAATTGTGTACTTGCTGTGTGCCAAAGATTCCAGTACGTATGTTACCCATTTTCTCATCTGACCTGTATTATAGCCTGATGAACCAGGTTGTGTTATTTTACAGGTGAAGAATCTGGGGTTCAGAAAGGTTGGTGTACATGTGGAAGGGTCTAATGACTCAAAGCCAAATTTCAACTCTAAATCTGATTTGAAGATTCATGGCCTTTGCCCCCTCAAGCTGCCTCTTAAAATTACTCAAAAAGGCACCCTTGGAAATGAACCTTGGAAACATGATTTCAGAGCTGTAGTTTCAATTCTATGTTCGCCTGGACTTTAGTGCCGCAGAGGCAATGTGGTTACCATAGCTGTTTTTCTCAGAAGCAATTCTGGCAAGACCAGGGCACCATGGTCCTGGAACGGAACACGATAGAACAGGTAGCTACAGAAGAAGCTTTGGGGAGCTCTTCTGTGTGCTTCATCAAGCCCTCTCCCCATACTCTGAGTGGTAGATGTGGGGTTCTCACCCGATGGGAAGGGTTGTAGCTGGAGAAGATGCTGGAGAGGGGCCTTTTGGCTTGGGATCCAGGGCAGGCCCCTCTTGCTGGTTTGAGTGGCACTACTGTCACTATTGTTCATGGTTACATGGGAGAGAAGGGCAGCCTGTAAGTGGGAGATGAGAGTGCAATTTGCTGCAGGGCAAATATTCTTCAATATTAAAATACATTTTAATTCATTTTTATTGTACCAATTCTTCAATATTAAAAACATTTCAGTTCACAGTTTTCTTACAAAATGAAACTAGCCAGTATTACTCTAACTAATACAACTACAGAGTTCTTTACACTTTCGTGATGTGGAAAGGTCATCAGCTAGCTTTTGCAGACCTTATATTTTGTTTGTAGAAGAGTCTGTCAGGGAAAAAATTGTTGATGCATGTAATCAACAACTTTAATCTTGAAGTTATTGGAAAAAAATGAGCACAGAATTCATAAAGGCCATTTTCAGAAAGTCACTTTTCTGATTCCAGCTGCATTCTAATTAATATCACGGAGTGTTAGCACACTAAGTAAGGAGCAATTATTAGCTATCAGATTCTGGGTTTGGGAGAGAAATGATGGTGTATTGTGCATAATTTTTGCATCATTAAAAATTAAATCCCATAAGCATAATGACTCAAACATCAGGCCCTGACAGCATCTGCTGATGATAAACTATGGTATGTAAAAAAACAATTTACTAGGTAATGGTGCAATATTTTCTATATTTAGACAGCAGTTCCCAAAAAAGGCAAAATGATACTTTATATCAAATTATTTCTAGGCAGAAGTTAGCAAAAGAATAAGGATATATAAGATAGGCTATTGTATAGGAAACTCACAGTTTTTGTATTTTATAGAAGGTGATTTAACTAGAAGAACATGGATTTTGTTGTCAAGTAGACCCAGGTTTGAAGCTTAGGTTCACAATCTTTCTAGCCTTGTGAACTTGAGCAGGTTTCTTTTTTTGCGGTACGCGGGCCTCTCACTGTCGTGGCCTTTCTTGTTGCAGAGCACAGGCTCCAGACGCGCAGGCTCAGTGGCCATGGCTCACGGGCCCAGCCGCTTCATGGCATGTGGGATCTTCCCGGACCGGGGATCTTCCCAGACCGGGGCACGAACCCGCGTCCTTTGCATCGGCAGGCGGACTCTCAACCACTGCGCCACCAGGGAAGCCCTTGAGCAGGTTTCTTTATCTCACACTTCATTGAAACTGATGGTGGAATCTTCAGTTTCATCAACTGTCAAAACAGACACCTTACCTTATAGAGTTTTTGTGCAGATTAGATGAGATAACATAGTTAAAGTACTCCACACAGGTCTGGGGCATAGTAGACACTTAATAAACATTAGTTCATTTCCCCCTTCTTTTTCCCATGTTGTTGAGCTCTTTCTCTGAGGAGAGTACCTTAAAATAAGATTCTGTTGCTCCAGTAGAAAGTCAAGCTCATGGGATGAATCACAATAGAGATCAAAAATTGCTGATCATGTCATTTATTTTGTATCTAGTAGTTTGTACTTCTTAATCCTCTTTCCCCATCTTGTCTCTGCCCCCACCCCTTTCCCTGCTGGTCACCACTAGTTGTTCTTTGTATCTGTGAGCACAGCACTGGAAATATAGCCAATATTTTATAATAACTCTAAATGGAGTATAATCTATAAAAATATTGAATCACTGTTATATGCCTGAAACTAACAGAAAATTTTCAATCAACTATACATCAATTTAAAAAAAAAAAAAAGGGCTTCCCTGGTGGTGCAGTGGTTGGGAGTCTGCCTGGCGATGCAGGGGACATGGGTTCGTGCCCCGGTCCGGGAGGATCCCTCATGCCGCGGAGCGGCTGTGCCCGTGAGCCATGGCCACTGGGCCTGCGCGTCCGGAGACTGTGCTCCACAACGGGAGATGCCACGGCAGTGAGAGGCCTGCGTACCGCAAAACAAAAACAAAAAACACTGCTGATTGAAATTAACCAGGAACTCTTGAAGACACAACTGTGAGATCTCTGAACTCTTAAGCAAATGATGCACACACAGCCAACCTCTATGGAAGCTGCTAAGATTTCCATGGGTGGGAGAGTGACTGGCATTTGTACCTCTTGGTTTGCTTTTCCGGGGGGACTTGCCATAGTTACCTCAGTGATGATTTTAAGCTTTCAAGGGAATAAAATGTAGCTGATGTCTGAGACCACCCAGGATGTTACGACAATGAGCTAATGAGAACAAGACCACAGATTTGATCCTGTTTCAGTCCTCGAGCCATATATAGCCTGCCATTGTACTGTCTGACTGGTCTTCTCACAAATATGCCCGCTGGGTCCAAGCTGGGACTAAAAGAGAGACTTTGCGTGGTGACCATTAACTGGTGAGATGATTTCCGTTCTTGAATGGCATTTGTGACTTCTAGGACCCTCAGCAACTGATGTATCTGCATTCCTCAGGTTTTCTTCATATAAGTGAGATTAGCCACCTTTGTCTTACATTCTCCCTTGAGAATCCTTAAGCAAACACAACTACCTGCACAGTGCAGTGTCAGTGATAATTTTGCATCTGGTTCCATGCCTGTCGTATGGTAGTGTGTAATAAGTGCTTGTCCTTCCAACATGTGGGGAGATGTCGGTGTAGTGGAAATTGCTCAGGCTTTAAAACCAGAAATACCCACGTTCCTGTTCCTTCTCTATCACTTATTAGCTACGAGGCCTTAGTGTGGTTACTTTTCTTCTCTAGAACTCAACTTCCTCACCTGCAAAGTGGGGATAATAACACCAAATTATAGAGTTATTTTGAGGATGAAATGAAATGATACATAAATATTGTTTCCTTTCCTCTTTCAGCTCCAAGCTAAAAGTCAAATAACAGAAAGAAGGAGTGTGCTGTGGCTTAGTCATGAGGTAATTAATGGAGTATTGTAATAGGTATTCAGAATTTATTTGTAGCTTCCCAGAAGCTTTATATATTTCAGGGATTTCCTACACCGTTTGTGGTCTGTTGAAAGTTCTCCTCTTGTTTTCAAGCATCCTATATGCATCCATTCTATGTTCATTTTAAGAACATTTATTCTTTTTGTTCGTAAAGGGAAATACATTCTCTCCACCATCTTGAAACCGGAAGTTCCAGGCTTGCAAATGTTTTTAACATCTTAGTTTTCTTCTTTTCCCTTGAGTTGCCTCTCAGTTAAGAAGGCAGTGCCTGGTAGCAGTGGTAGGGCAGTGGGGTGCCGAAAATGAGTCATGGACACATTCAAATTTTTATGTGTACATTATGAGGTAGAAAGAAAAATAGAAAAATTATGTATCAAAGTGGAATGAGAGAGTGGTATGGACATACACTACCAAGTGTGAAATAGGTAGCTAGTGGGAAGCAGCCACATAGCACAGGGAGATCAGCTCAGTGCTTTGTGACCACCTAGAGCGGTGGTAGGGAGTGTGGGAGGGAGATGCAAGAGGGAGGGGATATGGCGGTATATGTGTACATATAGCTGACTGACTTTCTTATTACAGCAGAAACTAACACAACCTTGTAAAGCAATTATACTCCAATAAAGATGTTAAAAATAAAATAAGAAAATTTAAAAATAATGAAATAGTTCCCTCCAGATAGTCAAGATTTGAAAAAAGTCTAGGGGTTTCCATAGAAGTAACAAGATAAGAATGAAGACAGAGAATATTGGTTTGAGATTCAGAGGATCCAAACTTCCACCCAGTTTTTCCATCCCCTCTTTGTAATCTGGCCAACCTGCACCTGCTCTTTGGGCCTTGGTTCCATCTCCTGTAAAATGGTGGTGAAGGAGGGACATCACACGGATGGCTTCCATTGTCTCACTCAAGTCTTGAAACAATTAAGGTCAACCCCTAATTCCAGTGTCTTGGGAATTCCTTGCTGGAGGTTTAAAAGTAGAGTTCTGTGGAAAAAACAAATGATAGACCCATGATATAAGGATTCTATTTTAAGAAGAGGGACTGAGGGTGAAACTCTAGGAGCCAAAGATGTCATAACATTTTAATAGCAATATATTGGTATATAAATATTAAACTGTGAAACTTTTTGTTCAGTATGACCTAACCAAAGGGAAAGAGATCAGTCACACAAACCAATTAAAAAATATTCATATGGAAAGAAGGTCCATTTGTAAGTGTCAGCCTGCCTTACAACCTTGCTGATAATAAAGTAGATATAAATAAATAAATAAGTTTTACTAAAATGAGTGCAACTTACCAAATATTATGCACGCAGCTACAGAAGCTATAATTGGATACCAATAACCTAATACGGCTTGTCCATGCAGAGACTGTGCTTAAGTGCCTTATCAAACAATAGATCATACATAAAAAAATTGAAAGTAGAGTGTTTTTTGAGTGAAATCAGATTAGACATAAGGACATTGCTTTAGATCTTTGAATACCTTACATCCCTTTGTGTCTTTGAAGTTTTGTTTTTGTCTTATAATCTTAATGGAGAGAGTAGAACAGAAAGATCCAAGTTTATTCTTCCTTTTGCTCAGAGTGAGGAAATAGCTTTCAAAAGGTAGAAGCCAAGGCATTTTGGAAAGGGTGGAACAGGAACGATTGATGATTGGGATAAATGGAGATTTCATTAATTTTTTCACTCAGTGGATATTTATCAGGGGCCTATTATGAGCCATACTCTAAAAGTTTCACAAAGGAAAAGTGAATGGACAAAGAGGAATTTCATGTTAATAGAAGACATGTGTGACCTAATGTGGAATTATTTTACCAATATGTGAAATTTCCAGGAAGCAAGGGAATGGAAGTGGGGAGTCAGTTGTGAAGGTAAGGTTGCATGGGAGGGTGAGATGGGGGGGGAAAGGACCGCTCTAGAAACCATATGGGGAGAGAATAAGAGATGCAGGAATGTCTTAGAGAGAAATGTCATGAACATCAGCAAAATAAGTCAAAGAGAAGATGGGCTGCCAGGAAACAATGGAAAAGAGTATGGTTAACATAAAAAGATATTGACAGGATCGACAGAATTATTGTGATGGTGGTACCTGGAATTAAGGCATCATGAAAGAGCTAACGAGGGGTGATTTTATTTTATTTATATTAAATATTTATTTATTTATTTGGCTGTGCCGGGTCTTAGTCGTGGCACACAGGATCTTCATTGCGGCATGTGGGATCTTTTTAGTTGCAGCATGTGGGAGCTAGTTCCCTGACCAGGGATTGAACCTGGGCCCGCTGCATTGGAAGTGTGGAGTCTTAGCCACTGGACCACCGGGGAAGTCCCAACGGGTGATTTTAGAAGTACAGTTGGCACGATATAAGTTGTCAGGGAGCATAAAGAATGAATTTATTCTCAGTAGGGAAAGAGCATTAACTCCTATCTGTTGTAAATGGGAGAACTTGAACCTGTAGAAGGTGAAGGGGAAAGGAATCAACTTTTTAAAGCCTTTATTATATTATGTCACTTGTCATAGATTATCTCATGAATCCTGACAACTTTAGGATATTATACCCATTTTATATAAAGGAGGAAGGAAAACGCAGACATTTTAAGTAATTTGCCCAGGGCATACAGCTGGTGAGTAGTAAGGCTGGGATTTTTCAACCCAGGTCTATCTGATTTGAAAGTAAACAAGGTGTATCAGTCAGGGTCCAATCAGGAGACTGGAACTACACCAACTAATTTTTAGAATTCATTATTAAAAATTGTATGAAAGGTATTAAAGAACTGGAAATGCAATAAATGAACATTAAGGCATCACAGAGGTAGTGGCTGAGGAAGCAGTGACCAGCCATTGAGGGAACCAAGGAAAGAGGGTGGTGTTACCAAGCCGAGCCACGTGGAGAACGAACCCTGGGGCTGGAACCGCCCCCACCCTCCCCTTTGGGGGAGGTGCACAGTTTGCTGGCGCTGGTGTCTCAGAGTGTGAGATGAGGCTCCTTTTGCCAGTGTTGTAAAAACTGCAGTCGACTGCTGGTGCTGGTGAAGAAGCGCTACTGGGATGACACTCAGAGGGACTGGAAGTTGAAACCGTGAGCAAGGCCCCTCTTTCCCCTCGTGACTGCCAGTCTCCCTAGTGCCCCCTGTTGGCGAAGTCTAACAGCATCTGGCAAAGGACAGAAAGGTGGTTCAGAGTTCCAGTCTCAGCATCAGTGTAGAAGGGCAAGTCTGAAGTAGGGTACATAGCTTGATGATCAGAACAGAGAAGAGAAATTCAGGAAGGCGGTTGCAATATTTCACCCCTGTAACAGTTCCGAAGAGTTTTATGGCCGATTTTAATATTGGTTTTGTTGAAAGGGGCATGAACAGCCACATCTCACTAATTTCTTCAAATTAATGTAAAATCTAAAGTACAGAATACGTTTGGAAGACATATAGCTTTAAAATTTTCCAAGTATACACAAAGCTGCTTTAATTGGACCTTAAATAAAAACGCATGTTAATTGCCCTGTGCAGTGAGGTAGGAAAGGACAATTAATTGTTTAGCTACTGAAGAGTCTCTGTTATTAGGACAGAAGGACAATTAGCTTTAAAAGCATTGCTCAGAACATGTGTTGGTTTTTTTTTTCCTCAATGTTTCTCTTTTCCAAAAGAGAAGAGAACAAACCAAACCCTTTTCCACAATAACTACACTTTTGAGAAAGCAAGTGCTAAACAGGAATTAGGAAAGAGAAAACATTCCCCAAAGCCCATGGGGATGACAGTTCCTGGTTAACTGTAAAAAATGGAGAACATAATTGAGACAGATGACCAGATTTAGGAAAAATAAACCTCACCATTAAAATCTAATTAAATATTTGCATTTCAGCATTAAGTTTCTTCTCAAAAGTTTTGTGAGCAGTAGGGTGACAGTGAAGATTATTGACTATAATTTGCTGAAGTTTTTAAACTAAATTAGTTTTGTGCGATGTATGTAAGGTTTACTCAGCAGTGCTTATCCGGTGGCTGCTTTATTATTCTTTTAAAGTGAATCATTTATAACTGTTCTCAGAGATCTTTTATCAGCCACTTATCTCCTTCAACTGGACTTGTGACGCCAAGGGATAAAATGAATTGCTGGCTAATATTGTGAGAATTAATCAGACCACAACAGCGGGAGAGTAATGACTTACTTGCACTTAGATATTTGCATTTGGCAGTAAAATCACAACAAAAATATAAGGACGTTTAATCTTCGGCTTTGACTTGAACACTGGAACATGTTGGCAATATAAAAAACTAAATACAAGAACTGTGTGCTTTAATTTTGGGTGATTAATCAGAGGCATTTATTATGTGAAGAAAGCTCTTATTTGATGCAAATATTTAAAATTTTTTAAAAATTTAATTATTTATTTTTTATACAGCACGTTCTTATTAGTTATCTATTTTATATGTATTATTGTATATATGTCAATCCTAATCTCCCAATTCATCCTACCACCACCATCCCCCCCCCCCACTTTCCCTGCTTGGTGTGCATACGTTTGTTCTCTACACCTGTGTCTATTTCTGCCTTGCAAACCGGTTCATCTGTACCATTTTTCTAGATTCCACATGTATGTGTTAATATACGATATTTGTTTTTCTCCTTCTGACTTACTTCATTCTGTATGACAGTCTCTAGGTCCATCCATGTCGCTACAAATAACTCAATTTCGTACCTTTTTATGGCTGAGTGATATTCCATTGTATATATGTACCACATCTTTTTTATCCATTCATGTATCGTTGGACATTTAGGTTGTTTCCATGTCCTGGCTATTGTAAATAGTGCTGTAATGAACATTGGGGTACATGTGTCCTTAAAAAACTAAAAATAGAACTACCATATGACCTAGCAATCCCACTACTGGGCATATACCCTCAGAAAACCATAATTCAGAAAGACACATGCACCCCAATGTTCATTGCAGCACTATTTACAATAGCCAGGTCATGGAAGCAACCTAAATGCCCATCGACAGATGAATAGATTTTAAATGTTTTTATCATTTTTCAGTACCTTTGAATCAAACTGGTCTAGTTTCCTGAGTTTTTTTTTGTTTTGTTTTTAAGAGACCTCTGGACTAATGAAATGAGCCTTTTGCCCTTCATCTCACCATCCTTCAAAGTCTGCCAGAACTGTTTCATTCCCTTTGTTTCCTTTCTGTCTTTCCAGGTTTGATTTCCAGTCCCTCAGCCCCACAATAGCTTAGAAGAAAGCAGTGGCAAAATCAAGACCAAGGCGGTGGAAATATTCCTGCTGCTGTTCTGTTGACGTGATTTCATACACTGCTTTCTCGCTTTCTGTAGGGTCTGACAACTTCAAATAATAGGAGTAGGTTCCTGGTTGCTCTATAAGCCCTGGTGAAGGTGTACAGTAGGAAATTTCCTGATTTGAGTCCATGGAATCAAATGCTTTAGAGGGCATTTCTTATGATCAGAAGCCACTTTTTTTCAATTTATACGGCTGCAGTCAGTGTGTTAATGGCATCCATTGCTGTTTAGTTCTGGTAATTCATAGAAGTGCAGATGTTCTCCTTAGCAACTGTATGGGTGTTGGTTTCTGCAACACCCATACATATGACCGTGTATATACCAGATAGATAGATAGATAGATAGATAGATAGATGTGAGTGTACCTGTTCACATAAGCTCATACATACTTTTCCCCTCTTCATATGTGGTGTGGCGTGGTGTTAAGCAAATGGACTCAGAAAGACCTAAGTTTAAATCTCATTTCCAAACCCTTAGAGGCTGTTTCCTGTTCATGGTACTTCACCTCTCGGAACTTTATTTTCCTCATCAGTAAAATGAGAATAATAATATCTACCTTGCCAAGTTGTTGTGAGGAGTGGAGATTGTAAACAAAGAGTGCTTGACACTTGCTCAACAAATGATAGTACTGAGTATTTCTATAATCAGTAGAGAGTCAGCACCTTTGGATTCCCTGAATTTCTTTTTAAATTTTTTATTTTCAAGGGCAAGTTTGTTTTTTTTTTACTTAGATGTAATTTATACATAACATTATATTAGTTTTAGGTGTATAAAATAATGATTTGATATTTGTATATGTTGCAAAATGATCACACAATTAGTCTAGTTAACATCCATCACCATGTCATACTTACAATTTTTTTCTTGTGATGAAGGATTCCCTGCATTTCTTGTGTTTTCTGGTTTTAGCAAAGAATAAAGCATATTTGTTGACTGGAGTAGCCCCTGGGTTGTAGCTCTGGGAAATCTAAACTCTAAGTCTACCTTTGGATGAATGTAGTTCTAGTCAAGGAGAAGGAGCCCTCAACAGAATGTTGTGTATCTTGTTTTTTGGTCTTTCTAAAGTCTACCTTCCTAATCTCTACAGCAATTTGCTGTCTCTTCCTGTAACATCCTCAAGGACAGAGAATGTCTTGTCTTAGTTTCCTTTATGTCACCAGAGCTGGCATGTATTGAGTAGGTGCTTAGTAGATGCTAAATAAAATGCATAACTATTATCATTCTTTTTCTAAGATTTTGTTCACTTTTACTTTGCTATTTTGCCAACAAACTCTTCCTTTGGTCTTTGGTCACAATTCGTTTCAGAATAGGATCTAGGATGGCAAATAAGTTTCATCCTGTGAACTAACTTTGTAGGGGGATTGTTATCCAATCTCCAGTCTGAAAGAATGCCATTGATTAGTGATGACTGTCATAGACCTGGGAGTGGGGAACAAGTGTGGCATGCATTTGCTCCCTATGTTAGAGTTATTTCTTTCACCCGTTGGATTTTAAACCCTCTTTGGATGTTTCCCCTGCACTCCAAACGTTTGGCTGGCTGGAGTAGGGAGAGGTTAGGAGGATGAGAATCTCCTCCTGAACCTCACTCCTTCCTGTAGCATAACTTGAATGTCACTGTAGTAAAGGATGACCCTCTTGATACATGGGGAGAAAACTTTGGTCTCAAGGTGTTCCTGTCCTATCCCCCCGGGTCAATCTCTGGTGATATCTGAGTGAGGATCAAACTTCTTAAAGTCTCTTGCTGGTAGTGAGAAAGAAATTTCTAAGGCAACAGCTGACAATGACAACACCTTCAGGTTTGACAAACCCTGTGCTTAATTTTAAAATTCTGCTCCAAAATCCTTAGTGATGTTAGAGTTTATCTCCCTGATCCTCCATTTTCTTTAAAATGGGAATGGCAGTGTCAGACTTGTCACAGGCATATTGAGGGTAAAGAAGGAAATTTTGTTATGGTGTAATTTGAGGGGGATATTATTATTATTACTATTGTTGTTGAAAATAGCTTAATTAAAAAAAATCAATCATGCTTGCTGTAAAAAATTCCAAAAATACAAAAAAGATGGAGAAGAAATCAACTCAAGTCATACTACCTAGAAATGACTAAGCATAACATTTTGGTGAACATCCTTCCAGGAATCTATCTTTTGGATAAATCATAAGATACCAACAAGTTTGGTGACCTATTTTATTCTGTCCAACAATATGTTCACAGATATCTTTCCATGTCAATACATTTAAATCTACATAGTATTTCTTTTTAAATTTTCATTCTGGAAAGTTTCAAATATACACAAAAGCATGCAGAATATGGTATAACCCCCATGTACCCGTTATCTAATTTTGTCTTATCTATACCTCCCTCTGAGTCTCCCCTAACCCTCTCATCACTGGATCATTTTAAAGTCAATCCAAGATATCATACTTGTGTTAGTTTCCTAGGGTTGTCATAACAAATTACCACAAACAGAGCGGCTTAAAATAACAGAAATGTATTTTCTCATATTCAGGAGACCAGACGTCTGAAATCAAGGTATGACAAGGCTAGTTCCTTCTGGAGGCTTTGAGGGAGAACCTGTTCCATGCCTCTCTTCTAGCTTCTCATGATTGCTGGCAATCCTTGGCATTTTTTGGCTTGTAGCTACATCACTACAATCTCTGCCTCTGTTGCCACATGGCCATCTTCCTTGTGTGTGTACCTGTGTGTCTTTCAGTGTCCTCTCCTTTTCCTATAAGGACACCAGTCACTGGATTTACAGCTCATCCTAAACCCAGGATGATTTCATCTTGAGACTTTTAATTACATCTGCAAATACCCTATCTCCAAATAAGGTCACATTCTGACGTTTCATGTAGACATGAATTTTGGGGGGGTCACTACTTCATCTACTATAGTATACCTTAATCTGTTAAGTATCTCAGAACTAATGTCATATTGTCTGAATATTCCATTCTTTACTAATGACAGAACGGGTTATATCTCATTTTTCACTAAGCATACATCTTTTCACTTCTGTGTGAGCTGTCTGGGTCAAAGGGGTTCACATTTCTCATTTTGATACACATGGCCAAACTAGCTCCTGGAAAAAGTGTACTAATGTACACCCCCAAAACAGTGCCTGAGCGTGTACTCATCAACCCTGGATTTTGTCCATTTCTTAAATCTTTACCAAATTGTAGGTGGGAAAAAATTTTCTTTGCGTGTTTTGATTTTAAGTGAATAGGGGTGTTTTTTTTTTTTTTAAAAAAGAGGAAGAATATGCACCAGTAGTGGAAGTAAGAGGGAGTAACAGCTAGGAGTGCTTGAGTGCTGGTGTTCAAAATTGATTTAGATCAAATCATTTCCATGAACACTGCTTGTATCGAGAAGTTCAGGCGAAAAGTGCTAGAGAAATATTATTAATCTTCTATATGTGAGGTATACACATTACACTGTGGGATGTTTATAGTAGAAAATGAATGCCCCACAGATCAAGGAAATAACCTCTTTAAGTTTCTGTGGACAACTGTAACAAAATGTTCAATCTAGAGGAATTATCGCCCATTGGATGTCACTTGTGTAACCAAGGGGCGATATTTTTCCAATTACATATTTCACAGCCAGGTTGTATATTAGGCTTTTGTTCATTTTGAAAAAAAGAAAAAAAAGATCATTCTAGATATTCTCTGTCCCATTTACCATCAGTCAGGCCTGTCAGGTTAGCTAACATATTTATAGGACACAGTCAATTCTCTGGCTAATGGTCAAGGTGCATTGGGGTAGAATCATCAAAAAGGATAGATTAAGACCTTAACAAAGTCAAGTTTTGTCCCATATTTTACCTTCCTTCCCATTAGTAACTTAGATTTTAAAATATAACATATTTGTGTTTTAATTATCAAAGTAATGCACATTCATGTATAATATCTAGATGATAAGGCATTGCATATAGTAGAAAGTGAAAGTCCCCTCATATTACCCTAATATAGAATAATTTTGAATATGTTTTCTTAGGTTTTTCCTATGCATATAAAAAATTTCTATTACTGTTCTTTACAGAATTGGGCTCATATTGCCCTGCAATTTGCTTTTTCACTTATTCATACATGTGGCACATTTTTATCATGGAACTATACATAGATCAATTTCATTTTAATGACTGCGATATACACCACTGGAGGGATATATCATAATTTACTTAGTCATTTCCCTATTGATTTGAGTTGTTGCTGATTTTTCACTCCTGAAGACAGTGTTTTACACTGTTCATGTAGAACTGTACATTTTTGCAGGTGTTTTTGTAGGGTAAACTCTTAGATGAACAATTGTTGAATCAAAGGGTAATGCATACTTGACACATTGATAGATACTGTCAATTTGCCTACCTCCCTCCCCAAGAAAGGTTGTTCCAGATTCTATATTCACTAACAATGTATCCGAGTCCCTAATATCTTCACTTTTTGCTTATTTGCTTATTTTTTTGTAAATCAGAAAACGTCTTTGATTACATGAAAACAAGATGTCCCAAAATACTTCAACTTCCTTGCCCAAGATCCAAAGTGGTTTCACGGGTGGCGAGTCTAAGACTCAGAGATGAAGAGACTTTCTCACAAAATTTCTAAATGGAAAATACAGGATTTACATTCATTGTCTAACCCCAAAGCCCGTGTTCTTTTCATGACCCAGGGCTTTCTCTCAACAGTGGCACCTTCATCTCAGGCTTTGATTAATTAATTCGTAATGGACTACTGTGGTTCAGTGGTGTGGGCTTTGAACACATCACCAGGTTTTTGAAGTTAAACATCACCCTCCCTTCCTTCCTCCCTTCCTTCCTTCCATCCTCCCTCCCTTCCGTCCTCCCTTCCTTCCATCCTCCCCCTCTTCCTTCCTTCCATCCTCTTTTCCTTCCTTCCATCCGTCCTCCCTTCCTTCCATCCTCCCCCTCTTCCTTCCTTCCATCCTCTTTTCCTTCCTTCCATCCTCCCTCCCTTCCTTCCTCCCTTCCTTCCTTCTTTCCATCCTCTCTCTCTTCCTTCCATCCTCCCTTCCTTCCTTCCTTCCTTCCTTCCCTTCCTCTCCTCCCTCCCTCCCTCTGCCCCCTCCCTCCCTTATTCGTTCATCAAACATGTGTTAAATATATGTCATGTACCAGGTAAAAGAAATGTGGCTCCTGCTTTTGAGGGTCTCAGAGTAAACTGAGGGTGACAGAGGTACATGTTACAACCCAAACGCTTACAGCAGTGAGATAACTAACTGTTATAATGAGGAATGTATTCAGCATGTCCTGGGAGCCCAGAGAGGGAGCATCCACTCTGACTCCAGTGGTCAGGGAAGGTTTTGAAAATTAGGTAACATCTGAATAAAGCTAACCCCTTCCTTTCCCACAAGATATCCCTTGATGCCACTGTTAAAATCTTGGCAGGATTGCCCCAGGAGTTTGACGTGTGAGAGGAAAAAAAGCAGGGACTTAGTGTCTCAAATGGAAACATTTTATCCTTTTTATCTGATAATATAGTTATTCAAAATTTTAAATAATTCAAAGACACTGAAACCACGGATAAGTTTGTTGTGTATCTTTCTAATACCTACACACACACATACACACATGCATAATTCTATTATAATAATCTATAATTTGCTTTTTTCACCTCAAAGTAAATACCAGTTATATATCAGTATATAACTTACTTTGAATCTTTGAAACAGGTATATACTATTCCAGTATGTGGATTTATCAAAATTAATTTTTTCAGCCTCAGTGGACACTGTGCTGGTTCCCAATTTTTTATATTGTAAACAACACTGCAATGAATCTCTTTGTATGTACTGCTTTGGAACCTTGTCAATTATTCCCACAGGTTAAATTTCTAGAAAAGCAATGGCTTCAGCAAGGAGATCTATATCGCTAGATTGTTCTCAAAAAGGATTATATCAATGACACTGACACCTGTTGTTTATGAGAGAAAAAACTTTGGAATCAGAAAGAACCAAGTGCAGATCCTGGATCAGCCACTTTGTATCTCAAGTTACTTGTACCCATATCTCAGCTTCCTCATCTCTTAAATACATTAGCAATACTTACTGTAAAAGGTTATATAAATTAAGTGAGATTATCTTCATATTATATATGGATCTAATAGAGTGCTTGGCACAAAACAATCGCTTAATATGTGATAATTAGTGGGTCTATTGAAAACTGCATCTCTAGGAAAGCAAAAAGAATACTTTTTCATACTCATGATAATGACAGTTTCAGGCTTCTGGTGTGATGAACTATTTAATGCTCTTTTCCGCAAGAAGCTCTTAGAAATTTCCTTCCCACAAAGGGCTAAGGCCTGTCCACACATGCCTTTGTATTATATAGCCTTACATGCAGGTCCCCAAGCATCCCCCTCCTTCCATCTTATTTATCAGATTTAATGCGTCCAGGACACCACACCGTGTGCCTTAATGGCCAGGTTTAAGAATGCTTTTTCTTTTTATAACGTAAGGCCTTTAAAGGGTGTTGGTGATCTATAATTTGGAGGTATTTCATGAAGTCCTAGGTCACTTGCAGTGAGATAAATTGGACCCGCATAGTAACACATTAAAAACAGGGACATCTGCGCAGCTTCCCCCAGTGCTTTATAACTGGTCTCTTCCTTTTAAATTCACATCTGTTATAAAGCTCCCAAGTAAATGGCACACATTTCGCTTAAAGGCAGGACAGACTGTAAGGACTAAATTTTATTTTTCCTGCCCATTAGTGCCCGCCACCAAACAGATTGTGAAAACGCACACATTTTTGAGCTATAAGCAGGCATTTTGTATGCATTCCCACGAAGGAAACAATTTATTCCCCTTAAAAGTATGTATATATGTGTAATGTGTATAAGTTTATTTGTTAATATACGTATTCACTTCTTTATTTAGGAAATATTTTGAGATTTGCAGTGGGGAATTCCGAATTTATACATTGTGATATGATTTAAAAGGTTTTTTTTGGACTACTTTTCAAGAATGGCCGGATCTTGATAATTGATGGAGCTGGGTGATGGATCCATGTGGGATCATGATACTACTACCTTGGCCTGTGCACACGTACAATTTTGCTTAATAAAAATTAGATTCAAAAGATTATATTTTTCTGCATCAAAATATAGCCCATGTCACTGTGCTTTGTCCACAGCAGAACATATAAAATTCCACATCTGACTGAGAAAAGATCCTTAGAGCTTAGTGTAAAATCAGATGGCTGAGAACAACCAGTGTTCTGTTGGCCTTTGATTAGAGTCAAGTGTTTTTGTGGTATTACAATCCGACTGTGCTATGGAGAGTCAGGGCAATTTACTTTGAATTGTAAATGTCCAATATAAGAATTATTTAATCCTGTTCCATGCTCTCATCTTTTGATTAGTTGAGATTGCAGCCTAAGTCCCATTTACCCTCTTTTTTTCCCTTTTAAGGGCTATTTAACTTTTCAAGTGATACAAGCCAGACTCAGAACTTGAGAATTAGCATTAGAAGATATGGTTTGAATCTCGGTTCTGTGTAACCTTGAGAAAGATACTTAATTTCTCTGAAAATCCATTTCTTTTTCATATAGAAAATTGGTATAAAAAGAATCCTAACAGGACTGCTGTGAAGATTTAAAAAGAGAGTGAATAAAAACATGCTTTACAAACTGTAAAGCCCTACAGCCTAAGAATGTGATTGCATTCTTGTAGGGCTCTATCATCTCAAAGAATAAAGAACTCTTGGGAACCCAGAGCACAAGATATACACAGGATAGGAGAGTGAGGATAGGATAGCACCCTTTACCTTTCTCGGCTGAGGGAAAGGGTTTGATAACTTTATTCATACCAAGTAGTGGTTTTCAAGTGTTAACCTGCCCCTTGGAGCTTATTAGGATTCAGACTTCCAGACCAATCTCTGGGATACTGATTCAGAAGGTCTAGGGTGGGGATAAGACCATATATTTTTTTTATAAGCATCCTTGGTGATTCTGATGTAGATGGTCTGAAGATTACATGGCTTCTAAGGTATAAAAGTTAACCTTTAAAAAAAAAAGTTAACCGTAAGGTGGGATCTTAACAAACGGCACCGCGAAACAGAGGAAAGCTTCAAGTGAGCTTTATTTGGGAACGCTCCCGGGCGAGGTTCACTGGTCCGAGAGAAAGGGGCCAGAGAAGTCGCACCCGGGCGAGGGTTGGGCAAGATTTTACAGGGAAAGAAGGGAAAGGGGTGTGGTGAATCTGGGAGGGCGCAGGGTATTCCTTATTTGGTGGTCTCTTCGGGTATCGTGGCAATATCTGGTGCCGGTTGCATCAGTCTTGGGACCGTTAGTCCCGCCCCTCGAAAGGCGGGAAGGCTGGGCCGGGTGGAAAGTCCCCAGGTCAGTTTCTGGAACTGGGTGGTCCGGAAAGTCTCCAGGTCAGTTTCTGGAGCTGGGTGGTCCAGAGAGTTTCTGTCTGATTCAACCTGTGAGTCTGATTGCGTTCCCCTGCCTCGGGCCAGTTGGCCTTACATTAACCTTTTAAAGCCTATTTCCAGTTTAAAAGACGACTGTTACCTGCCCTATGGCCACTTGAGATGACACACAGAGGCTTTACTATATTTGTATAATCGAATTCATCTGGGTGCTTGTTAATTGGCCCTTCAGGGGTATTCCAGGTGCTTCAGGGTAGGACCATTACCCTAATGGCCGCTGAGCCTGCGCGCATCCGGAGGCTGTGCTCCGCAACGGGAGAGGCCACAACAGTGAGAGGCCCGCGTACCGCAAAAAAAAAAAAAAAAAAAAAAAGAATAAGACGACTCTGTGATCAAGAAGTATTATTTAACTTAGGAATGTTACCAAGAATGAAATGCCAGACAGCAGTGCAGGAAAGTTTTGAGTGGAACCTCCCCAGGGTCCTTCCAACTGTGCTGCACAGCGCTGTGAGGCGTGGGGGGAGCGTGGAGGGGTGGACCTGAAAGTTCCAACCCCCTAGTCACGTGATTGTTTCCCCTGGCAACTGTGCTTTCCAAAAGTAGTCTTTTTACAGTAAACTCAGTTGTGGTTGAAAGGGGCTTGTTACGAATGCCAAAAAAAAAATGCTCCTTTCAGCTTTATTGCCCTTATCACTTAGGAAATTGTTGGTACACAAGGAGAGAAGAAAGAAGCAGACAACTCCAGACTGGTAGGTGGTGGTTTTTTTGTTTGTTTGTTTTTGCGTTATGTGGGCCTCTCACTGCTGTGGCCTCTCCCATTGCGGAGCACAGGCTCCAGACGCGCAGGCCCAGCGGCCATGGATCACGGTACCAGCCGCTCCGCGGCATGTGGGATCCTCCCGGACCGGGTCACGAACCCGCGTTCCCTGCATTGGCAGGCGGACCCCCAACCACAGCACCACCAGGGAAGCCCTGGTAGGTGGTGGTTTTAATAAACAAGGGAATTCACAAATGAGGCTTGTCTTGAGCGGCCGGCCGCAAGATGGGTAGATCTCTGCACCAGCCTGCTGGAACCTTAAAAGTTTATATATAGGCCTTAAGAGGGTTCACTCGTATATGCTGTGCAGATGGTCTCAACAACACAGGGCTCTCTTAAGGCTGCATCCTTGAAAACAGTGCCAACCACGGGAATGGTGAGCAGGATGTACATTGCAAGGACAGGGGAGGGGGGTGAGGAGCGTCCGATTGCCGGAATCCAGCTCACAGATCAAGCGGAGGTCATGTCCTCTCGGTGACCTCCTCCGACAGAAATTTCAAGGGTTTAAAGAACTCTGTGCCAGGAATGGGAGGAAGGCCAAATATATATATATATATGTATATATATATGTATATATATATATTTCTTGTTGTAAATCACAACAACACAGGCTGCCTTAAGTTGAAGCCTCTGTTAGTGACTTTGCCTCTACGTGGATCTATCCTTAAGGTAATGTTCTGGAGACTTGATTTGCATTTTCTGAATTATTTTGAGTGTAATTATTGTTTTGTCAGAAAGCTATAGCTTTTACTTTAGATAATTGACTTTAGAGGGGTTTGTTGCATGGTTAAATGTGATTTTTATTTAGACTTAGGGCTAAAATATTTCCTGTGGGGAACACATCTTTGGTTTGGTAATGTAAGTCAATGGAAAAATACGTTTTGATTAAAAGAAAATTGCTCTTTTTAAAAAAAGTATGTGGTTCTTTTTTTAAAATTTTGTTTATTTATTTATTTTGGCTGCGTTGCGTCTTTGTTGCTGTGCACGGGCTTTCTCTAGTTGCGGCGAGCGGGGGCTACTCTTCGTTGTGGTGCGCGGGCTTCTCATTGCAGTGGCTTCACTTTGCGGAGCACGGGATCTAGGCGTGTGGGCTTCAGTAGTTGCAGCACACGGGCTCAGTAGTTGTGGCATGCAGGCTCAATAGTTGTGGCTCACAGGCTTTAGAGTGCAGGCTCAGTAGTTGTGGCGCACGGGCTTAGTTGCTCCATGGCATGTGGGGTCTTCCCGGAGCAGGGGTTGAACCCGCATCCCCTGCATTGGCAGGTGGATTCTTAACCACTGCACCACCAGGGAAGTCCCGAAAATTGCTTTATAGTCTTTTTTTTTTTCTGTACGCGGGCCTCTCACTGTTGTGGCCTCTCCTGTTGCGGAGCACAGGCTCCGGACGCGCAGGCTCAGCGGCCATGGCGCACGGGCCCAGCCGCTCCGCGGCATGTGGGATCTTCCCGGACCGGGGCACGAACCCGTGTCCCCTGCATCGGCAGGCGAACTCTCAACCACTGCGCCACCAGGGAAGCCCTATAGTCAATTTTTAAAGAAGAATTGGAACAATTGCATTAGATGAGATTGCCCAGTATACCTACTCTCCAAATGTTACTCGTTTACTTTTTACAAAACAGCTATTTTCGGTGTTCTCTTTATCTTCTTAGGTTTACCTTCTCCATTCAGATTGTTGGGGTTTGATTTCCTTATTATGCAATATTTAAGTCAGATAATATGAAGGCTATAAAAGCAGTTTGGAAAGGATAGTACTATAAAAATGTAAGAGACTATTAATGTTATGGAGCCTCCTTCCCCTTCTGTGCCATGCCGAGATTCTCCAGAGTTTTGGCATGAAGGTTACTCTAATTATACACTATTCTGAGCCTAGGTAGACCCCACCCAGAATCTCTGCCTCCTACCCTGTAAGCTTGAGGCGAGCAAACTAGAATATAATGTTAAGATTCCCTTTATCTGTCTTCTGTAGATTCTGGGTCAGGCGGTGGAGCTAAAAGGGGAGAGATAGATACATCTGGGAAAGAACATCTTGCCTGACTCTTCCTTGATGCTAGTTTTAAGCAGACTGCTGAGCTGTTTTATCTATCTACCAGATTTTGGTGATGACCTCTTTTCAAGGTATTTATAAGAGCAGCATAAGGATCACGTCTCCTCTTCATTGCTGTTTCAATCAGGCTACTATCAGGAGAAGGAATTCATCCCAGATGGCTCAAATTCAGGAACCCTAACAGAGTGATTGCTTTCAGATGTGTGGGCAGGTTTAGAAGAGCTGAGGCACCTAGATGCTAACATGCATGGAAAATTGTTGCTACCCAGAGGACCAAAAGAACAAGGGAAGGAAAAAGTATCTGGGAGCCTAGTAACAACCAGGGCCACAAGGAGAGGCTGCCTGACTGAAGCTATGATAGTAGAAGGACACGGAAACAGGGACTGAAGCTGTCAAGCAACAGAAAGAGACCTCAGCTTCTCTTTCCACTGGCTCCGGTTGACTGTAGCCAGCGAGAAGCCAGGTGGCAAGAAAGCCTAGATGATGCAGTCAGCAAAGTTCAACCTTCTGGGACACAGAACACAAAAAAAGGTAGAGAATAGACTGGGGATAGGGAAAGCTGAAGGACACCCAGTATAATTGTTCCTTAGCATCAAACAAACATTTTCCCGCATTTTCTTAAGTCTTCCACCTGCTTCTCATCACGTAATACCATTTTTACAATGCAACACTTTGAGTTATTATTGATTCTTTAAGGGAAAGTATTTTGGGCTGTAATTATGAGTATGGGGGTTGACCTGAGAAATAGTTGATCAAATTTTTTTCACATGAGCAAATTGGAGTTGGGGAAATTCTAAATAATATGAGAACATTTTATATGTGAGTTTGTGTTCTTTGTAATAAGAAAAAATAATTTAGGCAATATATTTTTCAGGAAAATGCATTATTGGTACCGTAATGTTTAACACAGTTTATTGTCAATTGTCTACACGTGATTGAAGGATTTTCAAAGTGGGCATTTCAATGTAATCTCTGATCCCAGAGATTTCTTGAATTGTGATTTTGATGTGGCTTTTAATGAAGTATGCCTTTATCAGTAAACTTCCTGCTTTTATTAAAAATATTACCAAATGTGTAAACTATTTTGTTTTATCCTATACCTGAGTAACATACTCTTGCTGAATCCCACCGTCGGGTACGTTGTAAGGTGAGGGTGAGGGATGGGAGGAGGAATGGGTGAGTTTTCAATAAATGATAGACATGTTAAAAAAAAATCGGGCTTCCCTGGTGGCGCAGTGGTTGAGAGTCCGCCTGCCGATGCAGGGGACACAGGTTCGTGCCCCGGTCCGGGAAGATCCCACGTGCTGCGGAGTGACTGGGCCCGTGTGCCATGGCCGCTGAGCCTGCGCGTCCGGAGCCTGTGCTCCGCAACGGGAGAGGCCACAACAGTGAGAGGCCTGCGTACCGCAAAAATCCATGCCATCGGAATGGCAGTGGTAAAGTGGCTAGGTAAAAAATAAAAATAAAAATGGTCCGCTGGTTTGCACATCTGTCTACCCTAAATTATGAGCAGTTCGGCAGAAATTGAGTTTGGGCTCGTCGTATGTATATAAATGGATTAACTGCTATGTGACTAAATTGCAATATTGCCACTCAGTTTGACAGTTTGGCTTGAGGAAGGGGAAAACACAAGAGTCTGTAGCATTTGATAAACTAGAGGTCTGTGAAGAACTATGGTAATGACCGTGAAAGTGCTGTGTGTGATGGCAAGTGTGCTAGAGCCAGTAATGATGAGGGGATGGTGGACACGGTGGTGATGGTTGGTGGATAGAGCTGGTGATATTGGTAAAGGAAATGTGGAGATGGATATGGGGGTGACGATGATGGTGGTAGAGCTGGCAACACTGGTGGTAGACCTGATGATGCTTGTGCTATAGGAAGTAGTAATGAAAGTTGAAGAGGTGAAGATAGTGAGTTGGGAGCAGAGCTGGTGTTATAAGTCAGGATGTTAATGGGGATGGAGAAGGTGGTAGTAATGATACTGATAATTCCAAAAATGATGGTAGAGCTTAGAAATCTTGAAGCTTTATGAAGTGAGGTGATGCTGCTGTGACATTTAAAATTGTTCTATGTGTCTTTTGTTGGATACAAATAATGAAGCCCAGTAAATTTACTTGCAGAGAGATTTGCCAAACTAAGCATTCTCATTGCAGATGTTCTTTAAGTTTTTCCTTAATTACAGATATTAACACCATGCTGTGCCCAAAACACAGTGCACTCTTGTCAATTTCAACACAGTGCACAAGTTCTTCTAATAAATATCATTCAACCCCAATTATTGGACACTTTTAGAGTAAACCTGGCTTCCCCTATTCAATACAATGCACTTGAAAGTTGATTTTTATCTTGCAAGTGATGCTATTTAGTCAGGGATTATCTTTTATCTCTGTTTGCAAAACAGCTGGAAGCTTAGCTACTGAGATTTGATATTTGTCTTCCTGCACTTGACTGCCAAGCAAAATCATTTCATTTTAATCGACAGAATTTACCTTCATAAATTAGCATGCACGTATACCATTGAAAGACTGAAATTACAAGCCTGACCTTCTTGTAGGTATAATATATGATCGTTTTTTGGATAGAATTTTCTTTGCCTCTCTGACTGTATGTTTGAGATTAAACAAAAATGTGTATAGTCAATTTTCCTTTTTCACTGTTTAAAGTAAGCCTCCTTCCCTCTCCCTGGCAACAGGTGACTTATTCTTCCAGCTGTGAGACCACATTTGACTCTAGAGACCAGCATGAACTCTGCTCAACAAATTTGCTGCTTAAACAATTAAAATGTTTTCTTATTTGAGGTATTTATCAGGTACAGAGAAGAAGACGCATTTAATAACCATGGTTTATAGTTATTGAATGTTTGCTATGCAGCTGTCACTCTTCATGCCTATCTTGTGGTATGTTCTGATACCTTCACATTTTATGGATAACAAGAGCAAGGCTTAGGGAGTCACCCTAGTACATGGCTTAGCCAGGATTTGGACCCAGCTGCCTACCCGTACCCATGCTCTTAACCATTATGGTATGCTTCCTATAGGTTTTCGCCAACATAGAATTTAGTTCAACTTTTCCTTTTCTACTTGGAAAACCAAGTAGATTTATTCTTTTAAAAACCTCTGGGTTTATTGGAGAAGGACAAGGATTGCCCTCCAGGAGAAAGGAAACCATATGGAAATTATCCATTTTACTCTTAGAAACTGTTTATTTAAGTGAAGAGATTG
Organism: Lagenorhynchus albirostris; assembly: GCF_949774975.1. Classification (NCBI taxonomy): domain Eukaryota; kingdom Metazoa; phylum Chordata; class Mammalia; order Artiodactyla; family Delphinidae; genus Lagenorhynchus; species Lagenorhynchus albirostris. Next base: position 74,730,853 of record NC_083101.1, on the reverse strand, counting down.
GACTTGGAGTTAGAAAGATGGAAGGTTAGTACTCACTCTTCAATCTACCAGCCATGAGATCATGATTTAGCTTCTTAATTCCCAGAGGCTTGGAACACCAGAGGCTCCTTTTCCTGGTCTGCCAAAGAGAGAAAGAATCTGCCATACTCAGATAGTAACAACTCTATAAAGACTGAACCCTCTAAGTAACTGCAATGATGTCTTAGTCAATTTCCCTTCCTCTGATTTCCACCTCACAAAGCCATTTTCCATACTTATGCCGTGATACGTTTTCTAAAGTGCAGCATTACCCATGGCTCTTGTCTGCTCAGAAACCTTCTTTAACCATTACCTGTGGGGTAAAGTTAAAGTGCTTAAGTTGATATTCAAAGTCCTTTTCCACCTGGTTCCAGCTTAGCCTTCCAGTCATACCTTTCACATTCCCCTTTAAAGAACCTATATGCCACTTAAACAGAGTTGTTTGTCGCTCTGTTATCCCTTGCCTTCATGCCTTTGTTCATGCCTTGAATTACTTGTCAGTTACTTACTTAAATATTTTTGATTATTGCTGTGGACTGAATGGCATCTCTCCCAAATTCATGTTGAAGCTCTAACCTGCAATGTGACTGTATTTGGAAATAGGCACTTTAACGAGGTAATTCTGAGAGGGCTGGTGCCCTTATGAGGAAAGGAAGAGAATTTTCTTTTTCTCGCTCCACCATGTGAGGACACAGCAAGAAGATGGTTGCCTGCACACCAGGAAGAGAGCTGTCACCAGAACCTGACCCTTGTGGTACCCTGATCTTGGACTTCCAGCTTCCAGAACTGTGAGAAAATATAATTTTTGTTGTTTAAGTCATCTACTCTATCGTATTTTGTTACGGCAGCCTGAGCAAACTAAGGCAAGTACAGGGGACCCTTGAACAACATGGGCTTGAACTGCGCAGGTCCACTTATACGTGGATTTTTTTTTCAATAGTAAATACTACGTTACTGTACCGTCCGAGGTTGGGTGATGCAGACCCATAGATACGGAGGAACCTCATTTATGGAGGGCGGGACTACAAAGTACACGTGGATTTTCAATGGTACTGCACAATCTGCGATTGTTCGGTTGAACCTGAAAATGCGGAGGAACCACAGATACAGAGGAACCAGGGATACAGACGGTCAAATATAAATTATACACCAGTCTTTGACTATGGACGGTCGGTGCCCCTATCCCTCCCACTGTTCAAGCTTCAGCTGTATCTACTATTAGGGACGTTCGTTTGAAGAGTGAAAATTCCTTCATTTTTGATTCTGTGATCTGGATTGCTGGCTGGTGAGTTTTCCCTCAGTCTCAGTGTCACCTGATCTTGGTTAATCTCCTTTGCCCAGGGGAATTTCCAGTATGTCTCAGAGCAGGGCTCATTTATGATCAATGTTTTGAGTAATATGGAAAGTTTTCCTGGAAGTGGCATGTGAAGATGTGGACACCCTCTCTTTGTTGAAGGTATCTGTTTGAGTGGATAAATCTAAACTGCAAAAAAGAAAAAGAAAAAAAAGCAATTTTTCTGCTCGCTAGTGGGAAGAATAACAGCTGAAGTGATCATCAAAATGATTGGCATGATCTGTTATTTCAGCAAGATTATGAGCGAGAGGAACTATTGAAAGAGAATAAAAGAAGTAATAATACATTATCTAATTATTTTGGAAAAATGGGGAGAATTAAGGAACTATATTTGAAATACCATTTTTTTAAACAGATTTTTTTTATTTTTAAGAAAATTATGCATTTTCCCACCTCACTGTAGCTTTATGTTGCCATTCTATTCAGTAGAGCATCGATCCTCCTCTGGAATCATGGTGGGAAATTAATCTAAATGTTTAATTGCAATGTGTTAGTGTTAAGATGGGCAAATTGCCTCCAATGTGGTTGTTATTAAGACTGTCATTATAGCTTTATACAATAACACCTCATTAGTGACGTCTTCATCCTTGGGAGATCAGCTGAATTGTTTCTCACACCTCGGTGAATACATTCCATGCAGGTCCTGGGACATTATGAGACTGATTTGTACTTCTAGTGCATTTCTCCCTCTGCTTCCAAGTCCTTTACAAACAAATGTATAGTAATATGAGAATGGAAACATAGGAGGTGTCCAGGAATGTTTGATAGAGGACGTGGCACTCGTGCAAAGTTCTAACTGTTGACCTGTATTTCACTACACATGTTAACAGTGTCCTATGAGTTCAGGGGACAGGGTGTCTTCAGTGTCTGACCCAGCAGTTAGGTCTTGGTGTTATCTGAAATAGAGTGTGTATTTAACACTGTCTCACAACAGTATTAAGCACTTTATAGTTATTTTTAATAATTACTGTTTATTGTACACTATTATGTTCTAGGACCTTTCCTAATTCTTATAGCAACTCTCCCAGGTAAACATAATTATGCTCATTTTACAGATGAAGAAACTGAGGATGGGAGAGAGAGTAACACCTCTAAAGAGAGAGGTTGCCAGGGGTCCCTGAGCTACTACTTGGCAAGGACAATTTAAACTCAGCATCTTTTCATTCTACCCCAGGGCTCCCTGACTAGGATCCTACTCTTACTGAGTTATTTTTTGAATACATGTTGGATCTTCTTGTTGCTTTACAGTAGGAAATCAAGCAGCCACACCCTCTAATGGACTTGTTATCTTTGCAAATTAGGGCAGTCTTCTTTACACAAGGGCTGTTCCTTTGATTAGCATGGTCTGATTTGCATGGGTTTGATTAGCTTGGTCCAGGCTCCAGGATACTAATCATGTCTTAGCATATTGACAGTTGAGTTTGATGGTGTAAAAAGCAGATGACCAGACTCAGGAATGTGGAGACTGCCCTTACTTACTGCCAACATGGTGGAGCTGTCTGTGTAGCCATCTCCCTGCCTTTCCATCAAGAGTAGTGTATCATGTGATTTCGTCCTTTCAAAGTGCGCTAGAACCATACTCAGCCATGGTAAGGCAGCTTTGTAATGATCTGCTTGGCTGCCTCTTGATATATGCATCTACATTGGACCCTGGATCCCATCCTGTCCCTAGGCAGAAGCATTCTAAGGAGCTTTGGCCAGAATTCCATGGATTCTGTATCAGTGCAACCTGATAACTGGTCTCCGTCTTATCTTGTGTGAAAGATTGTTTAATGGCCATAATTCCTCCCATCCTGGTATACATTCCACTTTGCAGTTTGGCTTTGCCGCTCCACACACCCAGAGTTGGAGTCTATTTCTCTACACCCTTGAACCTGGGCTGGCTTTGTGTACTTGCTTTAGCTAGTAGAATGCAGTGGGAGTGATAATGTGTGACTTCCAGAGTCTAGGCCATAGAGGCCTTATAGCTTCCACTTTTCATCTTCATGGACCGCACCCTTGAGGCCACCATATAAGGAAGGCTGCTGGAGGTTGAACCACTGGAGGATACCAAGACACCCCTGCCCATAATAGTAGCAACTTCCATATGTGTATGAGGTCCTCTTAGACCTTCTAGTTCAGCTGACTGTGTGGCTGAATGAGGGACTGAGGCAAAAATCAGATGAGTTGTCCCATCAATGCACAAAATCGTAAAAAATACAAAGTCACTAAGTTTTGGGGTAGTTTATTATATGGTGATGGCTAATGGACATACTGTGTTCTCTGGTTCCAGTAATTCAGGGACTAAGTTTCCTCAGGTGAAAATGAGTATTTTTTTTTGGACTGGATCATCTGCAAGGATGTTTTCATTAGTAATATGCTAGGCATTACAAAGAATAGGGTGAGAAAAGCATAGAGGTGAGAAAAATGACTTAACTAAAGCAGAGTCTTCAGGAATATGATCTAACTCTACAAAGGTAAGGTAGATAAAGATTGAGGAAGAACTTGCATGCCAACGTGGTGACTATTCATGTTAGCTGTTCACCTATGGAAAGACTGTAATGAAAAGAAAAGTGGAAATGAGAAAATGAGCTTTCACGGATGTTGATAAAGGAGCCAAACACGGCTGATGAGACTTAAGGGATGAGCCTGGTTATCTGTTGAAGCATAAAATCTTCTTGGCCTCTCCTGTGGTTTTGATAGGGCTCAGACTGCACACTGGTGAACTCTGGGGTCCCTGAATTTGTGGAGGATAAAAAGTTCTCACCAAATCTCCCGAAGTGAAGTTCTCCAAGAAACCAGTAAGATCTGCTGTTTCTTCCCATGAGTATGCTAACCACCACATACACACCATCTGTGTATAACGAGGTAGCACTCTAGTAAGGATTTTAAGCTGCATTATTATTCTGCATGGTGTCTGGACTTGGTTGAGATTATGATTTTTCACTTTTTAGCAGAGCCGTGGGAAATAAATGCTTATAAATACAGTAGTTCGTAAGAGAAGACCCAAGCCACAGGGGAAAGTAAAAATCAGTTATGAATGAAGCTTGCATTAAGTTTTAAGAGTAGTACGATATTGATCACCTTACCAAAGGAAAGCCTTAGATGGTCAAAAACTAGACACGGAGGCCTTCTGACGAGGAACTTTTAAAAATACTCCTCTCCCAGTTCTCAGTCTGCATTGCTTGTCCCTTCCTTTGGCAGAGGAGTTGCTAATCCTACTGTTCAGACTTCATGACGCTAATTAGGCCAGGGGGTCCCTCTACATTAAAAATTATCCACATAGCTGTGACTCTCTCCTGTTCTCATCTCCTATGTGGCAAGATGGCAAGGCTACCTCCCACTGGCAGAAGCCCAAGCTACCCAGTATTCACCTCTTTTCTCCCACCTGGGTATACCTGGGAACACTGAACTCTTTTTTCCCATGTGGGAAGACTGGAGGTAGGATTCAACCCTGGAGATTCCTTTAAGGCCCCTGTACCCAAGCCAAAGGTTTCCCGTGGAGTTTACCGAAGAATTTCATAGTGGGGGTTAGGGCCCAAGCCCAGTGAATAAAGAAATATGACTTTGTGTCTCTTTGCCATTGATACTTGAGTGCATGTAACCTCAGAACATAGTAAAGGCAGGTAAGAGTTGACTGTTCTTGGTGCCTTGCCTCTTACCTCTAATAGGTATCAACTATAATGAAGTTTTGCTTCCACAATTACTAAATGAATCCACACCCTCAAGGGTGCGAAATCTTAGGGAGGAAGCTTTAACCCAAGAATTGAATAGTCCTAACACCACTGATGCATCATCTTTTGAGGAGGTCAGGTATAATGTTCCTGTCCACTGGGAGTAGCTTGAAGTCACAGTTGGTCGGGATAGGAAAGGGGACCAAACTACACACCATAAATGTTGCACAAAGACTAATGACTAATATACTTCCCATTGTACCTTTTGGGATGCTTCTGGTTGTAAGTAATAGAGAATCCCAAATCAACTGACTTGAGCAATAAGCTGTTTATTATCTCACAAAAAAGAAGTTTAAAATCAGGCAAAGTCCAGGGTTGACTAATGCAGTGGCTCAAAGAAATCATCAAAGGCCCGGATTCCTACCATTTTTCTACTCTTCACTCATAATGTGTTGACTTTATTTTTAATTTTTTAAAACTTTTTATTTTATATTGGAGTATAGTTGATTAACAATGTTGTGATAGTTTCAGGTGTACAGCGGAGTGATTCAGTTATGCATATATATGTATCTGTTCTTTTCCAAATTCTTTCCCCATTTAGGTCGTTACATAATATTGAGCAGAGTTCCCTGTGCTGTACAGGAGGTCCTTGTTGGTTATCCATTTTAAATATAGCAGTGTGTACATGTCAATCCCAAACTCCCTAACTATCCCTTCCCCCTTCCTTTCCCCCCTGGTAACCATAAGATTGTTCTCTAAGTCTGTGAGTCTGTTTCTGTTTTGTAAATAAGTTCACTTTTATGGTTTCTTTTTAGATTCCACATACAAGCAATATCATGTGATATTTCTCTTTCTCTGTCTGACTTACTTCACTCAGTATGACAATCTCTAGGTCCATCCTTGTTGCTGAAAATGACATTATTTCATTCTTTTTAATGGTTGAGTAATATTCCATTGTATATATGTACCACGTCTTCTTTATCCATTCATCTGTTGATGGATGTTTAGGTTGCTTCCATGTCTTGGTTATTGTACACAGTGCTGAAGTGAATATTGGGGTGCACATATCCTTTTTTTTAAATAAGCTAATTTATTTATTTATTTTAAAATTTATTTTTTTGGCTGTGTTGGTTCTTCGTTGCTGTGCATGGGCTTTCTCTAATTGTGGCAAATGGGGGCTACTGTTCGTTGCAGTGCACGGGCTTCTCATTGCTGTGGTTTCTCTTGCTGCAGAGCACAGTCTCTAGGTGCGCAGGCTTCAGTAGTTTTGGCATGAGGGCTCAGTAGTTGTGGCTCACGGGCTCTAGAGTGGAGGCTCAGTAGTTGTGGTGCATGGGCTTAGTTGCTCCGTGGCATGTGGGACCTTCCCGGACTAGGGATTGAACCCGTGTCCCCTGCATTGGCAGGCAGATTCCCAACCACTGCGCCACTAGGGAAGCCCCTGGGTTCACGTATCCTTTCGGACCATGATTTTCTCTGGATGTATGCCCTAGAGTGGGATTACAGGATCATATGGTAGTTCTACTTTTAGTTTTTAAAGGAACCTCCATACTGTCCTCTCTAGTGGCTGTACCAATTTACATTCCCACCAACAGAGTAGGAGGGTTCCCTTCTCTCCACACCCTCTCTAGAGTTATCGTTTGTGGATTTTTTGATGATGTCCATTTGGACTGTTTTGAGGTGATATCTCATTGTAGCTTTGATTTGCATTTCTCTAATAATTAACTATGTTAACATCTTTTCATGTGCCTTGGCCATCTGTGTGTCTTCTTTGGAGAAATGTCTATTTAGGTCTTCTGCCCATTTTTGGATTGGGTTTGTTTTGATGATACTAAGCTGCATGAGCTATTTGTAAATTTTGGAGACTAATCCCTTGTTGGTTACATCATTTGCAAATATTTTCTCCCAATCTGTGTGTTGTCTTTTCATTTTGTTTATGGTTTCCTTTGCTGTGCAAAAGCTTTTGAGTTTAATTAGGCCCCATTTGTTTATTTTTGTTAATTTGCATTACTCTGGGAGGCAGATAGAAAAAGGTATGCAATTTATGTCAGAGAGTGCTCTGCTTATGTTTTCCTCTAAGAGTTTTATAGTGTCTGGTCTTTAATCCATTTTGAGCTTATTTTTGTGTATGGTGTTAAAGAAAAAAATTCATTGTTTTACATGTAGCTGTCCGGTTTTCCCAGTACCATTTATTGAAGAGACTGTCTTTCCCCCATTGTATAGTCTTGCCCCCATTGGATAGTCTTGCCTCCTTTGTCGTAGATTAATTGACTATAGGTGTGTGGGTTTATTTCTGGGCTTGCTGTCCTGTTTCATTGATCTACATGTCTGTTTTTGTGCCAGGACCATACTGTTTTGATGACTATAGTTTTGTAGTATAGTCTGAAGTCAGGGAGCCTGATTCCCCCAGCTCTGTTTTTCTTTCTCAAGATTGCTTTGGCTATTCAGTCTCTTTTGTGTGTCCATTCAAATTTTTAAGACTTTTTGTTCTAGTTCTGTGAAAAATGCCATTGGTAATTTGATAGGGGTTGCATTGAATCTGTAGATTGCCTTGGGTAGTATAGTCATTTTGAAAATATTGATTCTTCCAATCCAAGAACAGGGTATATATCTTTCCATGTTTGTGTCATCTGCGATTCCTTTCATCAGCAACTTATAGTTTTCAGAGCACAGGTCTTTTGTCTCCTTAGGTAGGTTTATTCCTAGGTATTTTATTCTTTTTGACGTGATTGTTAAGTGGAATTGTTTCTTGAATTTCTCTTTCTGATCTTTTGTTGTTAGTGTATAGAAATACAACAGATTCTGTGTATTAATTTTGTAACCTGCAACTTCATCATATTCATTGGTGAGCTCTAGTAGTTTTCGGGTAGCGTCCTTAGGATCTTCTATGTATAGTGTCATGTCATCTGCAAACAGGGACAGTTTAACTTCTTTTCCAAGTTGGATTCCTTTTATTTCTTTTTCTTCTCTGATTGCCTTGGCTATGACTTCTAATACTATGTTGAATAAAAGTGGAGAGAGTGAACATCCTTGTCATTCCTGATCTTACAGGAAACGCTTTCAGCTTTTCACTGTTGAGTATGATGTTAGCTGTAGGTTTGTTGTATATGGCCTTTATTTTGTTGAGGTACATTCCCTCTATGCCCACTTTCTGGAGACATTTTATCATAAATGGTGCTGAAGTGTGTCAGAAGCTTTTTCTGCATCTACTGAGATGATAATTTGGTTTTTATTCTTCAATTTGTTGATGTGGTGTATCACACTGATTGATCTGAGGATATTGAAAAATCCTTGCATTCCTGGGATATGATCATGGTGTATGATCCTTTTAATGTATCGTTGGATTCAGATTGCTAGTATTTTGTTGAGGATTTTTGCATCTATGTTCATTATCAGTGATATTATCCTGTAATTTTCTTTTTCTGTGGTATCTTTGTCTGGTTTTGGTATCCCAGTGATGATGGCCTCAGAGAATGAGTTTGGGAGTTTTCCTTCCTCTGCAATTTTTGGGAACAGTTTCAGAAGGATAGGTGTTAACTCTTCTCCAAATGTTTGATAGAATCCTCCCGTGAAGCCATCAGGTCCTGGACCTTTGTTTGTTGGGAGTTTTTTAATCACACTTTGAATTTCAGTGCTTTTGATTGGTCTGTTCATATTCTCTATTTCTTCTTGGTTCAGTCTTGGGAGATTGTACCTTTCTAAGAATTAGTGCATTTATTCCAGGTTGTCCATTTTATTGGCATACAGTTGCTTGTAGTAGTCTCCTATGATCCTTTGTATTTCTGTGGTGTCAGTTGTAACTTCTTCTGTTTCATTTCTAATTTTATTGATTTGGGCTCTCTCCCTCTTTTTCTTGATGAATCTGGCTAAAGGTTTATCAATTTTGTCTATCTTTTCCGAGACCAGATTTTAGTTTCATTGATCTTTGCTATTGTTTTCTTTGTCTCTGCTTCATTTATTTCTATCTTTATGATTTCTTTCCATCTACTAACTTTAGGTTTTGTTTGTTCTTCTTTCTCTAATTGCTTTAGGTTATATTGTTTATTTGAGATTTTTCTTGTTTCTTGAGGTAAGATTGTATTGCTATAAACTTCCCACTTAGAACTGCTTTTGCTGCATCCCATAGGTTTTGGATCATTGTGCTTTCATTTTCATTTGTCTCAAGGTATTTTTTGATTTCCTCTTTGATTTCTTCAGTGATCCACTGGTTGTTTAGCAGCATATTGTTTAGCCTCCATGGGTGTTTGTGTTTTTTACAGTTTTTTTTCTGGTAGTTGATTCTAATCTCGTAGTGTTGTGGTCGGAAAAGATGCTTGATATGAGTTCAGTTTTCTTTAAATTTACCGAGGCTCGCTTTGTGGCCCAGCATGTGGTCAATCCTGGAGAATGTTTCCTGTGAACTTGCAAAGAATGTGTTTTCTGCTGCTTTTGGATGGAATGCTCTATAAATATCAATTAAGTCCATCTGGTCTAATGTGTCGTTTAAGGCCTGTGTTTCCTTTTTGATTTTCTGTCTGGATGATCTGTCCATTGATGAAAGTGGGGTGTTAAAGTCCCCCACTATTATTGTGTTACTGTTGATTTCTCTCTTTATGACTGTTAGTATTTGCCTTGTGTATTGAGTTGCTCCTATGTTGGGTGCATATATATTTACAATTGTTATATCTTCTTCTTGGATTCATCCTTTGATCATTATGTAGTGTCCTTCTTTGTTTCTTATAGCAGGCTTTATTTTAAAGTCTATTTTGTCTGATATGAGAATTGCTACTCCAGCTTTTTTTTTGATTTCCATTTGCATGGAATATCTTTTTCCATCCCCACACTTTCAGTCTGTATGTGTCCCTAGGTCTGAAGTGGGTCTCTTGTAGACAACGTATATATGGATCTTGTTTTTGTATCCATTCAGCCAGTCTATGTCTGGTTGGAGCATTTAGTCCATTTACATTTAAGGTAATTATGGATATGTATGTTCCTATTGCCATTTTCTTAATTGATTTGGATTTGTTTTTGTAGGTCTTTTTTCTTCTCTTCCTCTCTTGTTCTCTTCTCTTGTGGTTTAATGACCCTCTTTAGTGTTGTGTTTGGGTTGCTTTTTCTTTTTTGTGTGTTTTTGGGTTTGCTGTTCCCATGAGGTTTTGATACAGCAGTCTATCTATGTACAAGTTTGTTTTAAGTTTCTGGTTCCTTTCCCACCCAGAGGAATTCCTTTAGCATTTGTTGCAAAGCTGGTCTGGTGGTACTGAATTCACTTGGCTTTTGCTTGTCTGTAAAGCTTTTGATTTTTCCATCAAATCTGAATGAGAGCCTTGCTGGGTAGAGTATTTTCAGTTGTAGGTTCTTCTCTTTCATCATTTAAAATATTTTGTGCCACTCCCTTCTGGCCTGCAGAGTTTCTGCTGAAAATCAGCTGATAACCTTATGGGAGTTCCCTTGTATGTTATTTATCATTTTTCCCTTTTTGCTTTTAATATTTTTTCTTTATCTTTAATTTTTGTCAGTTTGATTACTATGTGTCTCAGCATGTGCCTCCTTGGGTTTATCCTGCCTGGGACTCTGCGCTTCCTGGACTTGAGTGACTGTTTCCTTTCCCATGTTAGGGAAGTTTTCAGCTAATATCTCTTCAAATATTTTCTCAGGTCTTTTCTCTCTCTCATCTTCTGGGACCCCTATAATGCGAACGTTGGTGCATTTAATGTTGTCCCAGAGGGCTCTTAGGCTGTCTTCATTTCTTTTCATTCTTTTTTCTTTATTCTATTCCATGGCAGTGATTTCCAACATTCTGTCTTCCAGGTCACTTATCTGTTCTTCTGCCTCAGTTATTCTGCTATTGATCCCTTCTAGTGTATTTTTCGTTTCAGTTATTATATTGTTCATCTCTGTTTGTTTGTTCTTTAGTTTTTCTAGGTCTTTGTTAAACATTTCTTGCATCTTGTTGATCCTTGCCTCCATTCTTTTTCCGAGATCCTGAATCATCTTCATGATTATTATTCTGAATTCTTTTTCTGGAAGATTGCCTCTCCACTTCAGTTAGTCGTTTTTCTGGGGTGTTATCTTGTTCCTTCATCTGGGACATAATCCTCTGCCGTTTCGTTTTGTGTAACTTTCTGTGATTGTGGTTTTGTTCCACAGGCTGCTGGATTGTAGTTCTTCTTGCTTCTGCTGTCTGCCCTCTGGTGGATGAGGGCAAGAAACTATCCAAGAAACTCCTGCAAGCTTCCTGATGGGAGGGACTGGTGGTGGGTAGAGCTGGGTCTTGTCCCTCTGGTGGGCAGGACCTCCTCAGCAAAACTATAATCTGCTTGTCTGCTGATGGGTGGGGCCATGTCCCCTCCCTGTTGGTTGTTTGGCCTGAGGTGACCCAGTACTGGAGCCTACAGGCTGTTCGGTGGGGCTAATAGTGACCTCCAGGAGGGTTCACACTAATGAGTACTTCCCAGAACTGCTTCTTCCAGTGTCATTGTCCCCACAATGAGCCACAGCTGTCCTCCACCTCTGTAGGAGACCCTCCAATACTAGCAGGTAGGTCTGGCCCAGTCTTTATGGGGTCACTGCTTTTTTCCCCTGGTTACTGGTGCACATAATACTTTTTGTGTAGCCTCGAAGAGTGGAATTTCTGTTTCCTGCAGTCCTGTGGAAGTCCTGTAGTCAAATCCTGCTGGCTTTCAAAGCTGGATTCTCTGGGTACTCCTCCTCCTGTTGCCAGACCCCCCAGGCTGGGAAGCCTGATGTGGGGCTCAGAACTTTCACTCCAGTGGAGAGCTTCTGCGGTGTAATTGTTTTCCAGTTTGTGGGTCGCCCACCCAGCAGGTATGGTATTTGATTTTATCGATTGCGCCCCTCCTACCATCCCGTTGTGGTTTCTCCTTTGTCTTTGGAAGTAGGGTGTCTTTTTTGGTGTTGATGGTTGTCCAGCAGTTAGTCGTGATTCCGGTGTTCTCGTAAGAAGAGGTGAGTGCACGTCCTTCCACTCTGCCATCATGAGCTGAACCCACAATGTGTTGACTTTAGTTGCCAGGCTTGTCTCCTAATCTGTGCCAGCTTTCTACAGCAGCTTCAAGCACAGAACAGCAACCAAAGGCCAGAAAGAGAAAGGAGTCTTTTCTCATGGGCCTTTTGAAGAATAGGAAAACTTTTCCAGAAGCCCCTCTTCAGACTTTCCCTCCTTCCTCATGTCCAGGATTATGTTGTAGTTCTTCTTCTAAACCACTGACTCTAAGAGGAATAGAATTAACAAAACTAACTAAGATTAATCCAGGCATCCACTGAGCCTTGGGAGTGGCCATCTCTCCTGAAGTACCTGGCTGCCTGAGAGCCAACCTGAACTGAGGTCCTGTAAAGCAAGAGAGAAGGAAAGGAATGGCTGTTCAGTGGGGTAACTGAGTGTGTCTGCCACAAATCATGGTCGACTATTATATGTGTATCAGTCACTCAGTTGAATTTGGTAGGGCTAACTCTAACACAATTGTGGGGCAAGTCTCCACTCTCTTTCTAACTTGGAGAGATTCTGTATTGGTTTCCTATTGATATAACAAATTATCACAAACTTAGTAGCTTAAAATAATGCACATTTATTATTTTATAGTTCTGGAAGTCAGAAATCTGAGATGAGTCTCACTGGGCTAAAAATCAAGGTGATGGCAGGGCTGCATTCCTTCTGGAGGCTCTAAGGGAGAATGGATTTCCCTGTCTTTCGCAGCTTCTAGAGGCTGTATTCCTTGGCTTCTGGTCATCTTCAAAGCCAACATGCTTGGGTAGAGTTCTTCTCATGCTGCCATTCCTCGGGCTCTCTTTCTTCTGCTTCCCTTTCCTACTAAGGAACTATGTGATACATTGGGCCCACTTGAATGATCCAGAATAATCCTCTGTCACAAGGTCAGCTAACTAGTGACCTTAATTCTACCTGCAATCTTAATTCTCCTTGACATGAAACCTAACATATCCACAGGTTCTGAACACTAGGTACGTAGGTATCTTTGAAGGGCAATTATTCTGCCTACCACAGTGACTATTTTCACCCTTCAGATACTAAGGACTCTCACAGCAGTGTCTATGGGAATGAGCACAGCATCTGGGTTTGAATTTTAGCTTCTCTACTTACATAGTACAGGTATGTGTACTTGGACAAGTTATATGACTTCTCTAAGATTTTGTGTCTTCATATATAAAATGAAATTAATATTAATTATCTCAAAGGGTAGTTGTAAGAATTTAGTAAGGCCATCTATGGAAAACGCCTAATAAGCTGCCACACTCAGAATATATGTTCAGTAAGACGGCATCGTCACCATTTCCTTCATCTCTGAAAGCCTATGGATATTATATAACCACTGCTTCTATTACTAGAGGTATGGATTCTAATGCTAGTTTTCCTAGCCATGTAATCATTGGCTGGGTATTAAATTTTTCTGAGGTTAAGTTTTCTCATCTGTAAAATGGGAATAATAAAAGTCTTTTCGTAGAGGAGGTGAAGATGAAATGAAATAGCATGTACTTATTGCCTAGCATGGTTCCTGATGGATACGAGTCATCAGTTAAATTCAGTTCCCTTCTTTTCCCCAATGCCTATGCTCACAAGAGCTTTACAACTCATTCACCAAGGCAGTGGTTCTCAAACTTTAGTGCACAACAGAATCATCTAGAAAATTTGTTTAAAATACAACTTCTTGGGTCTTACTCCACTCCTACCAAGTCAGGGATTTGGAGATAGGAAGGGGGGCTGGATAGTCTGTATGAAGACATAAATAATTGATCAAACTTTCACGTAATATCTTTCACAGAAATACTTCAATTTTAACACTGAATAAAGTATCTTAAGGGTTAAACTGGGAAATTTCAGGCATCAGCCAGCAGGTATTGGAGATATTTTGAGCGGATGCTAGACCTTGCCAGTGTTTCTGAATTAGAACATATATCAGGGCAAAAAGAGTTTAGATGAGGAAGGAGAAAGAAAACCAAGGGTTACTTAGATTTCCTGTGCATTACTCCATATTACCTTTGTCTTCATTGAAGTGGGAAGAGGGGAGCTGGTGGTAAAATATTTAGCATTAAATTATAGAGATTTTACAAAGATGGACTCTGTGGATGCTCCTTTTTATGTGATAAAAGTACCTTAATATTATCTCAACATGTTCTTCACTCTGACCAAACTACTAATACTTTGATGGTGCTTCATGTCCCTTCCCATCAGTAATGTTCTCACAAGTGAAGAGAATGAAAGAAGGTAAGAAGATACTGGATTTTATCATCTGTTCTGCCCTGTTCATCCTTGCTTGTAGGTAGGCTCCCTTTTTATTCCACATTGAACTCCACCCAAATAATAACTCCACTCTCATTATGTAAATATACAGCAATAAGACATTAGAAAATTTTTTTGTTAACAGGAATATTAAAGCAAAAGAACAAATTGCAATATATTAGATAATATCCAATAGATATTTTCTCAGGGAAATTTGTTTGAACTACAGTTGTTGCTAAAGAGGAGAAATTTAATCCACGCATGCTATTAGTTATGATTTTTTTCCCGCAAAAGTGGGATCAAGAAAAGGGACACCAAAGCTGTACTGACCGAATTCCCAGGTTTGTGGAATCAGAAGGGATTCTTGCTATTCAGTTATGCCTGGCTGAAGACAGTGCATTTTCTTCTATGATGTTTATGTCACTTTTCATTAATTCTGAGAGGCCTGTTCCTTTAGAAACCAGGGTAAACAAAGTAGTGTATTGGATTAGATCTCTACCGTGAATAAATTTATTTTCTAGCAAGTGTAAAAAACGAGTAAGGCCAAAACCCCCCAGAGCAGAAAATGTCACAGTGATTGCTAATACATTACTGCGCAGAAAAAGGCCTAATAAAACCCCTATTAGGATGTCATACCTGCTTACGACTGAATTCTCCAGAAAGTTTATTTGATATGTCTAAGCCAATTATCAAAGTCTTAGTGATAAGAAGCAGCTCACTGGACCTGAATGTGTCAGAATAGAATGACTAAATTGTGGGAATTCATGGGCCTCTGCTTTGAATAATTAACTTGCCTCTTTGTAGAATGCATACACTTTGGAAACTAATTTTCTCTTTGCACAAAGCATTTTGCCCTTGTGCTGCCTTTGAAAAGTAAGCTGTTTAGCTGTAAGATTATTCCCTTTTTCATTATATCTGCCTCGAGCTTCTTTCCCTATCTTTAGGCCCAGCCTTCTCTTTGCTCTTTGTCTTGGTGGCATCATTCTGATGACACCGATGTAGCCTTCAACAGGAAACGTGATATGCAGTGATGACATTTCCTCTAAATGGAATTTAAGCATTTGCTCTGCAATGATATTATAATGCTTCATCTGTCTTTGCATTTTATTCTGACTAAAATGCAAAGTTTATTTTTAAGGAATTTCAAGACTGTTTTCCCCCAGGAGAGAAGCAGAAGTGTTGGTTGCATTTATCATTTTGTAGATAAAAAGTAAAACTGATCTGTGTCTGTTTGGAATTACAAAATCAATAACCAGACCTGGTTGTGCAAATGACCAGACAATTCAAAAGGACTTTTGCCCCACAAATGGGCCAAACAGATCCCTTGTTCTGGTAACACATAGGCAAGTGTTTCTCAGTCTTTGGGTTGTGATATGGACAGCTATCTTATGTTCCTTCTCTAGCTCTAAGATAGACATCACAGTAGGGTCTCATCAGTGTTGTGCGCTGACACCATCACCCTGGAGACTTCCCTGATAAAGTTTTCCACACCCTTTGGAGACCTATCGGTCTACTAGTGAGAGAAAGAATCACTGGAGAGCATGGGTAGAAACCATCAAGCAACGGGTATTTTGGCTTGTTTTATGATCTAGGATTTGACATTTCTTCTTCCAGCAGTTTTTGTTTGGTAACTGCAATTGACATCTGGTGGCTACACACCTGGCAAAAGGGTCATGAAGATTAATGAGCATTTAAAATTCATTGGAAGAAACACAGGGTAGTATGTAGTCTCAAGTTATATTTCTGGACGCACATTCCTATGCAACAGTAAAGGTCTCTTCCAACTCTGATTCTAAGAAACCTGTTTAGGAAGACCTGCCTTCCCCAGAGGAGTTGAATTACTTGGCATCATGTCCCGCATTTCAGTCCATACAGCGAGCTTCTAACAGAATCTTACAGGAAGAGTTAAACCGTACCTTAAATAAATTTCAAAACCACATGTTCTGTATAGGGCTGCTTTTCTTTCACATTCACTCAAATAATCAATAAGGTCCATGAAAACGGCTTAGCATGATGGAGTCTGCAATGAGGTAAATCACTGAAGTAACCTCCGTGGAGACTGATTTTCAGGATTCACAAAATTTGCTGAAATAGAATGGTATACAAGTGTTCGTGGGCAAAGTACGTCGGTGTTCATCCCCTCCTCTTCTGGGTCTATTTCAAAATGTCCTATCCAGATTTCGAATCCTATCTAGACTTTGAAGATTTCTTGTAAAAACAGCTCTCACTACAGCTTTCTTCCTTCTGTCCACACTCATTGCTGTAGCTGTGGCTATTTTACAATATCCACAATAGGAAAGAAAAAAGGCAAAGAGCAAAAGCCTCTGGATTCTTACCCACTGATAACTGGATCGACTGGTATGATCCTCTAGGGTGATTCTCAAGGAGAGTAAAAATAAAAGCAAATGCTTGAGAATAAAATTACTCCCTCTCATTTAAAAATATGCTTTTGGAAGGAGGTTGGTGATCATAAAAGGCAAATAAATGATGATAGGATGTCACAACTCCAAAACTGATTAAGAATCACTGCTCTGAGAACTTACATTCTAAAGAAAGCATCCCGCATCTGTACAAGTGTCTCTTATACATATGCTAATCAGTTCCACTGATAATTTTAGCTTTTGGTTTGTTTTCTTCCTGTTCTTCCTGTTACTTTATGTTCTTCTTTGCTCAACTTCATAGGCACATCCAGGGGAACACAACTGCTTATCATTCAAGTTTGGGGGAGTATGTTGGGAATATGTAATAGTCTTCAGCACTAGATGTTTTCCTTCATGAAGTAGAATTTGATGAGTGCTTTTGAATAATAAGAATGGTTTGGGGTGACTGGAAGAAATCAGGGAGTACAGTACAGATTTATATCTCCAGTCAGATTAAAATATTTATATATTTCTGGACATCGTAACCTCCTGATTCCTTCATCTCTTCTCGAAACAGATTGTATTACAATGAAACACTTGAAGTGTGGCATTGCAGTGGACTGATGAACCATTTATTCAGGCTCCCTCTTTGCACCTGGAAAGAGGGAAAGAGAAACACTTCTCTTCAACTATGGCCTGTAACAAGGATTGTTACGCCGTGTGTAAAGCAGCTCTCTGAGGCTGATAAAAACCTTGTTTTGAAAACGAAGATGCTTCAACCAGCTCCCTTTGACAGTATCACTGTCAGCTGGCATTCAGGCACACAAATCCACAAGCAGAGCCCCACCCCTTGTGCAACATGGCTAAGCAGCTCTTCTGTCTGCCTGGGTCTTGCCTCCCCGGGAGAGCTAAGCCCACCTCCTGGGTTTTTCATCCCACCTCCTGGGTTTCTCATCCTTTACTTTTATTGCCTCCCTTTAGGCTCCCTGCATCATATTTAATTCCTGTTTCTGCTTTGGTGTCTCCATCTTTCTCAGCTCTTTCCATCTTTCTAATTTGGTCCCTACTCACTTTCGTATTTCATATCCTCCCCCCCACAGCTTCCTACCTCTACTCTCCTTCTGCCCCTGATCGCCTGACCTTAACTTCCATTGACCTACCTCAGCTGGGAACCAGAGATGAAGGGAGCTCACTGACGCAGTCCATGTGCATTAGCCTCCCCGGTCACTAAACAGGTTGGCAGAGGGTGAATAATAAGGGAGACAAGCAGAAGATATCCAGCATACTGGGCAATATGCATGGCATGCAGAAACTATTATTTTTTGGACCTTCTGTTCACTCTAAATTTGTGCAAAATTCTAAGCACATTTATTTTCCTTTATAAAAATTATTGTTTGTCAAAAGAACAGAGTGCTCAGATGTGTAACATATGTTGATTATTATCTTAAGTCCTTCAGATATGTAGAGCTTGACTCTAAGAAGGAAAATGTTACGCTTCCTCATCTATGCTCAGTGACATCCCTTTCTGACGGTCAGTGTTATAGCATCTTTCTAAAGTAGCTGTCTTAGTGAAAAATCACTTTGGGGCAGGTTGCTCTTGCCATACAAGACCCTCCTAGGGTTAGGTAAAGTGGAGTTTACTTGAAGGAAGAGAGCATTCTCAGTGATCCCGACAGATGAGAGTTATTGCTTCTGTGATGTGTACCTTTCCCGCCTGAGAAATGCTGACTGGAATTCTTTTGATTCTTGTAGTTTCAAGCCTTTTCAGCTACATCTTTAGATACATAGACTTGGCATATTTGACTCCAAACTTGCATAAAAGTCCAGCTCTGTCTTGTCTTAATGCACACTATTTTGTTTTAGTTTTAGTCTGAATTTGTGAAAGTATCACTGAGTCAGAATTTGCCATGTAGTGGTCTGCTTACTTAAGTCCACTAAATGTTTTTGTCTGTTTTAGTTTTGTTTTCTCACAAGCCAAATATTAAGACAGTTGGGGAACAGGACAAGCTAATGACATGTTTGTTTTTGCAGGCACTATATCCTAAACTAACCCAACCTCAGTTCATTCGTTTTTCAAGGGTGGTGTGTGCTTGGGTTGAGTAGTGAGCTCCTTGTCCTTTGAAAAACATTGATCTTAGGAATTTTGATTTTGTATTTCAAATAAAGTTGTGATAATCTACGAAGGAAGGAAAACTTTAGATTTGAGTTTAGGTGACATGGTCACACATGACTAAGTTATGAAAAGCATGTCCTCAGGAAAAAAAGGAAGGAAGAATTGAGAAAAATTTTACATACACTATTTTGCAGTTTGACTTTTGTGTGTTTAGTTTAATAGCTCTAGTTTGTCCTATTAAAATGATTTGCTTTATTATAGTTTATTTCTACTGTGGAGATACAGTCCTTTGTGAAATCCTAACCAGGCCTTGTGTTTTAAAAAAATCCCATATATGCTGGTCAGATATTGCTTTACAAAAGGTGGCCTGAGGAACAAACGCTTTTTACAACCATCTTAAAATCACTGGGTAGGACCATATTATAACATAAGAACTGGGAAATTGTGTTTGTGGTGAATGTTAACCACACCACATAAAATGTGTATAATCCTATTTTGGAATATATAATTCAGGGTCTAGCTGAATACAGGCTATAATGGATAGCATTGGGCTGGGTTGTTTCAAGATGACAGGACGGAGCATTGAGCTTGTGTTGGTAGAGACATCTTAAGTGACATGGCAGGAGAATTCTTTGAGCTCTTCAGTAGAGCAGATAGGGCTTCAACAGCCTGAGGAAACTGCCGAGTATCACCTTATGGACTTGGCTAATTTCTAGGAAGCTCTTGCGTCAAATTTTCTACCTTTAGTATAGAATATGATGGCATGAGCTTTGGGTAGTAACCGTACAGATTCATCTTATGTTTTTTTCCCCGTTTCCGCATTTATTTATTACATTTTACATTAAGAGAGGATTTGTGTGAGTGGAGAGTCTTTCCTAGCACTATGTTCCTGCAAAGCTTCTGGGTTCCATTTTGTGCCATTCCTCAGAAAAACCATTAGACTTAGAGTCTAATCCTTCACGGGACAGACAAATGATGTGGCATCAGAGCTGGTAAATTCACAGTGTGGATTTTGTGTTCTGTTTAAATTATATCCAAATCTTCTGTACTTATTAAAAATGAAGCTCTCTTCCCCTTTGGAATCAAATATAGTCTTAGCTACTCTCTCCTTGGGATCTTAGGAAGCATGGAAAATTCTCAGCCCATTTGCTTCCTAACGTGTTTTTGAGTACATGTTTTAAAAAAACAAATATGATATCATCATTATGTAATTAAAAATTGGATGGTGCAGGATTTTAAAAAAATCATTTCTCATTAAAGATAAGTATATACCCATGTATCACTGATCCTTAATACTGAACATTATCTGTTTTGTGACAATTAGATGGTTGCTGTAGTTACTTTACGAAGTCGGGTTTACAATGTAAAGACACTAAGCATGAAAAAAGTAGAAGAATATAACAAACAAATAAGAGCTTTTTAAAGGGCAGTTCTATTTGATACAACGAAAAAAATCACAGAATGAAACAAGAAAAAAAACTGTATCCTCTTGAAGGACCGTCCTTCAAACAAGTAAGAGCAAGATGGCATTCAAATCTGGGGGGGCTGTCTGGGCAGCAGTGGTGGGGCTGAATCACCACCTGTCTTATTTTAATAACCTCTCCAGTATGTACAAGCTTTTGTAAAGTCAGAATGCTGTTTGTTTATTTAAAGCAGCCCATTATATAAGGATTCTACACATATCCCTTAGCAAATCCGAGACAGTCTTGCTTAGAGCCTTACAGAATTTATTTTCCTTTATAAATCAGCTAACAGACCTAATAGATCAGGTTTTCTGTTTCCTCCTCCTGGATATCTCTTGTCAACCCAGATTATCTACCACTTCCCTCTACTCCAGTTGGTCCCCTAAGCACTGAATTTCAATCAAGTGGCATTGCTCAGCTCTCCTGCCAGCATTTAGGAGGGGCAGGCTCTCAGTTTTACTTGTGCCCCGTGGTCAGTGTTCCTGCCTGCTGTGAATCACATGGGTTCACGCACTGGAGCAGGTGGGAATGACCAGAACTCCCCTGTTGCTCAGTGTTCACTTCTGACCCATTACCACCAAGGATGGCTGGATGGTCTTCAGGTTATGGCCCTTAGTTCTGTTACCTTTGTAGTTTCTAACAAGCAGCAGAGGCTCAGCAAATCTTGGTTGCATATATAAATGAGTGCATTGAAGCCTTCTCAAAATGTGACTAATTCTTTATAGCCTTTATTATAATTTTACATCTATTTGTATGATTATATCACTAGACTGATATGTCTAGTTCTCAACCTTAGTTACCCTTTGGAATCTTTTGGGGACCTTTAAAACGTATTCATGTGTGGGCCTCACCTCCGGAGCTTTTGATTTTATTGTTCTGGGGTTGGCTGTGCACTGGGAACTGTGAAAACTCCCTGGGTGATTCCAATATGCAACCAAGGTTGAAAGCTGCTGTTATAGACTGTAAACTCCTTTAGGTAAAGGATCACATTTTCTGCTCACCATGATATTCCAGCACTTAGTTCAGTGTCAACAAATGATTGTTGAGTGAATAAATAGAAGTTTGAAAACATGGTTTGTAATAACTCTTGAGGATAGCACAATAAAAAGAGATTAATTGAACAGAGGTTTTTCTGAAGATGCTTCTGGTGTGTTACGTTACCTGTGATGAAGCTCATATGGCCACAGTGTGGTCTTAAAGGACGCTACTCCTGAAACATCCAGGGATCGTCTCAGGGAGCAGAGGTCTCCCAGTCTCTGGGAGTTTTAGAAGCTGTCGCTCGCATTGGCCTAGTTCAGGATGGATGGTATGATGGTTGAGCAGATGAAACTACTGGAAAAACAATTTTTTTTGAAACTCAACAGCTCTTTCTTTAAATTTCTAATCAGAAGGAAAATGTTAAAGCTTGGAGATTTTGTATGCAAAGCTCCTTGACTGTTAATTAGGTGAGCATTAGGAGGAAGAAAAAAAGAAGAAAAAAAGTGGTATCCTCAGTAAATGAGGAGAAAAATGCTTGCACAGTAGTAGATCAGCAGGTAATTTAAAGATGAAAAAAAACGAGCAGGGGAAAATTCAGGGCTAGGGTTATGTGATTGACCAAGAAATGCAAATTTTTTTCTTTTAAAGGAAAAGCTGACTTTTAATTTTTTTATAGTATCATTCGGAAATGATTGAATTTAGGTGAAGTATAGTGCATTTGGAAAGATATAGCTTAAGTGGCGAGATTCAGAGCTGAAGTGTGGATTCTCATCCTGCTCCAGTTACCTGTTTTGCTGGATGACCTTGGTGTTCTTTCCTCCCCCTTGGTAGCTCCTGCTCCACTTGCCTTCGTGACTCCTGAGATGTTAAGCTGGCCCCATGCTTCAGCCTGTCTGCGTCTCTGGTGAGGAAAGGGCAACGGTGTGGAGTAGCCTGGGAGGTGAGGCCGCTGCCTGGTGTTACCTGCTGCCAGGGGTTACCTGCCACAGCAGTGTGAAAAGAATTTCAACATGAAACAGTGTCTATGCCTCTATCGCTTATGAGATAGAGGTTGTCCCTCAGAAAGGCCAGCCCCCAGACAGCTCTCCTGCCCATCTCATCTCCTTTAAAGAGGTGAGGGGAAGACTCAGCCACACAGGAATAGTCTCACAATGAAGTGGAAACCCTTCAGTCATCTCACCCCAGTTGTCCATATACAGGACCAGCAGTGTTGAACTGTTCATCCTCCGAACAAAGAACAGTGTGTCTTCTTAGATATCTCCGTGGAGAGAAGCTTCGTTCGTTTTTGGTTACTCTGACGATCAGGGACCCTTAAAAACATTTTTATGTCATTCTGATCCTGTGACATCTTTGTTTGAAACTCTTTAGCTGCGCCCCTTCAGATATGGAAAAAGTCCCAAAATGTTAGCAGGGGAGATATTGAACATTGTAAATAACCATTATGGCATCAAAATGGACACTGGTCTAGAACAGGAAAGGAGATTGGAGGTCCTAGACCCAGTTATTACCATTTAGTTGTGAGGAGCTCTGAACGTCCCAGTGGAGTGGAGGATGGCAACCAGGGACCCCATTCCAACTGATACGGAAGTTTTGATTTTCTAGTAAGACGTTGTAACTATTGTAGCTAGATGTTGTAGCTAGGTGTGTACCCAGTTTATTAGCTGACCTAAGTGCATCTCCGTTATCTAGCCCCAGCCTATGCCTCTGGCTTAACTTCTGCTTTTCTTCTCTTACACTCTAATCTCCAGCTTTGCTGCACCAATTGCTATTCCCTGAATGTGCGAGATGGTTTCCCATTTTTGTGGCTTTGCACGTACTCTTCCCTGTGCCTGGTATATTTTTCCCTTTCTTGAATTTCTGCAAAATCTCCTACTCTTCCCTCAAGATCCTGCTCAATTGCCACCCTTGCCCCCAGCCACACTGCAGTAGCATTTTTATCACCCTTCCTTTGTGTCCCTGCATTCTTCTTCGTATGCCTCTATGATTGTCTGTCTCACTGAAATGATAATTATTTATTTACATTTCTAGCTCTCCACTAGATTGTGAATTCCTTTCAGGGCACAGAGTAGAGGTGGTATCCACATTCATATCCTCAGGACATGGCAGGTACTTGATAAATGTTTGTTCAGTGAACCAATGAATGAATTCTTTTGCGTAAATAGAGAGCAAGGGGTCAACATTCTCATGTAGGGATATTTTATACAGTTGTGAACTCCCCTCACTCCTTTTTGTTTTATCCTTAATATTATCTCATGTAGGTTAAATAATATTACATTTTTTAACCTTCCTCCAGAAAACTTTTTTCCTCTTTCTAGTCAACTTTGCCTTTTTGGCCTTTATTTTCTCTCCTTTATTTAAAAACTGTCATGGCCAGTACTAGACACAGAACATGTTTAAGGTATAAGCTGAGGAATGGGACATTGGAAGGCTTATTTTGGAGTCCTTGGGGGTCACACTCCTTCCAGGGCATTCTGTGCTCATTTCCTCTCTTTCCTGATGACAGTATTTCATTGCTGACTCACACTCAATTTGTCTACTCTGATTCCTGCCATGATTATTTGTGACTTGGTTCTTGGTTGTCTCTTTCCATCCTGTATTTATCCAGGTCTGGTTTTGTCCCCAAATGCTCCAGCTTGATCTGACCTATTTTTTTTTTTTTTCCCTCTTAGGACGTGTGTATTCTGGTTTTCAAGCCCACTTTGGCTTTTAGGTTGTCTTTCAGGATGTGTGCAGTTCTGTCTCATTTGGTCATGTCTTTGGATTTGAGGATCTTATTCTTAATGGAAGCAGTCTTTGTTGGCTAGATTGTTTAGAATAGGGACTGTAGCCTTGGCAGTCTTTACAGATGTGTTGAGTAGGATATTAGTTCCAGTAGGAGATGTGCATAGTTATGTCTACAGAATATGGTAAAACCAGTAAAATGTTGCCTTCCTACTGTTTTATGGGTAAAGTGATGGGGCAAAAAAAAAAAAAACCCACAAAAAACGTGGTGATGGCAAGGGAGGTGGACGGCACCGTTAGAAGAGCACAGTGGCACATTGCCACGTAAGTCAGCTTGCCTGGGTTTGAATTAGTTCTGCCACGTCTTAGCTGTGTGCCTCTAGGCTGGTCATTTAACTTTTCTGAGCCTAAACATGTTCGTCTGTTTAATGGTAATAATAATAGTATCTGCCTCGTAGGGATTTTGTAAAAATCAGATATGTGAATGCTTGCTCGTAAAGTGCTTAGCACTATTTCTGGCAAGTAGCAAATGGTCAATGTTAACAATTACCACTTAATCCCTTTACACGATGTATTTATGATACTATTGATCTCCCCATAGATGTCTTTGTCTGAATGTGGTTTCCCTTTCTTCCCCTTTCCCTCACTTTAGCTAAAGATCTTAAGAGTTAACATCTGCATCTTTTAAATGAAGGAGATGGCCTGGATTGGTCATTTTCCAAATGATACACCATAGTAGAGACCTGGGAATTCCCCAAAGGCTCCTTGAGAAGGCCTGGGAATGGTACAAGTAGGCACAGCTACAGCCCTTGCTCTCCCATGGGAGAGAGCAAGCCCCCTTTCTCTGTTTTACATATTGGACTTTCACCCTACTGTTTGCTTAAAGAAAGAGTTCTTGAAGCTAAAGGAAGTTAGAAAATTCCCTTCCAGCTTGAAAATCAGTGATTTTGAATGTAGAACATAATGAAAATTTGATTTCTCCCATTGTTTTGTGAACGCTGAATTAACAATTTGGAGGAATTGCATTACATGTTGCCTCATCCAATGATGTAATAATCAAATAAAATAGATTCTAATCCTATTTAGTCAGCTTCCCTCTGTTGTTCTCAGTCTGCTTTGAGAAGACTGTCAAATTGAATTTGCTGTCCTTCCTGTTTGCCAGAGTTTATTATTTCAATTTACAGCAGCAGAGATGTTATAACCTGGTCTTTTATGTACTCTGTTGTGTTAGCTCTGATATTGTGCCAATCTGCACAAGAGAGTAATTATGGAATGATGGGCCTTCCCTTGCTTTCAGAAAAGCAACAGGCAGGTCTTTCTGATGTCTAGAGGGGTTGTGTGTTGGAAGCAGAATTGGGATGGGGGGATTTAATCTGCTTTTCTTATAAATACCTGAAGAAATCCCAATAAAATACTATTTAAATATTTTTTCACAAAGCCATAAAGAGGCTAATACCAAGTAAAGCATGGGCCGTATCTAGGAAAAGATGCTTTGAAAAGAGAGGGATAAGATCAAGCTCTAAATGCGTTTAATTCATTAGCCATAAAGCATGCCGAGCTGGGTCTGTAATGATATCAGAGCATTCAGGGAAAGATTCAGAATGAGGTCTCAAAAATCCCACGTGGAAGCTCCTGTGAATGTCTACAATCTGTTCGGTAGCTACCTTGGTCAGATTATGTTGGCTTTAAGCAGGGAAGGAGATTAGGCTCTGCCTTTCCCATCTGCCATTTAACACTGAATCCTAACGCTTAAGTTGGCCAGGGTGATAACATAGTAAGAAAACAAGCGAAAATTACTTCTTTATTTACACTCAAATATGATAATGGCAATGTATGCTTGTTGTTAAAATTCTAAATGTGCAAAAATTCATAGCCAATTCCTGGTTTTCTCTTTCTTAGTTTCTGAATTCCATGCCTCGAGGTAATCACTGATAATAGTTGAAAGCGGATCCATTTGGAGTTTTTCCTTGTATAGACAAATACACACACTCGTATGTACATATAAATATATACAAAAATACGCACACATAATTACACCTGCACATGTTACATAGATTAAAAATATAGATGGGATTTTATTTTTCCTTAATTTTCTATGTTTGATACCTTTTCATGTAAGTATGTAA
The DNA here is from genome assembly GCF_949774975.1 of Lagenorhynchus albirostris. Lineage (NCBI taxonomy): Eukaryota > Metazoa > Chordata > Mammalia > Artiodactyla > Delphinidae > Lagenorhynchus > Lagenorhynchus albirostris. The sequence continues at coordinate 74,704,832 of NC_083101.1, read as the reverse complement.
AGATTTACCTCACTTTGTAAGAATGAGAATCACATTTCAAGGGGACTTTTAAACTGCTTCTTTCAGTAAAAACCCAGCAGGTAGCACAGGGCGGGGGTGGGGGGGTGGGGAGGCTTCCACCACCACCTGCATTCAGAGGCCTCTGCCTCTGACCTGCCTGACCTGGGAAATGGTTCCGTTTTTAAAGGCAGCCTCAGGCATGGTTAAGAAGCATGTCTCCTGTTCAGGAAGGCTCAGACCCCTGTTGTGAAAGAAAATGACACCTTAATCGAGTTGGTTTTCTCGATTAAGAGAAATTTGTCCAGCAAATTACACCAACTTCCCTTTGGGAAATGAGGGAATGCTGCTGTGACTGGGACACACGTCTGCCAGGGCCTGGTGGGGCGGAGAGCACCCTCCCACAGAGGCAGCCTCGTCGGACCTCTCTCCCATTAGCTAACAGAGCTGGCTTAAGTGAGCCGTCCATTCGGCAGGCCCGACTGATTTGCTGATACCATGGACTAGCGGGGAAAGTTCTTAAACTAATTCACTTAAGATAAGGGGATGGCTTCTCCTCAAAGGCAAAGCAAGGAAAGATCCTCCACTTCTCAGTAAGCCTGTCCAAATTGTCCGCCAGCCACTCGAGGATGAAATTGAGTCTAACACTACAGCGTGTATTCCTAGGAGTATACTTGCCAGTAAATATGTAAAGGGTATAAGCTAAGCTTCTCCATCATTTACCTGCATTTTGTTTGGATGACAAGAAGTGGCAGAGTGCACTGCAGAGTGAGATTAGGTGCTTGAAATGTGGCTGCAGAGATTAAATGAGTATTTCTTGAGGCGCCCTTCATTATGGGGAAATGGTAGAGGACAGATTTCCTGAAGGGTTTTCCACTTGGCTGCATGATTAAGTGTTCAGGGAACTATATAATTGGTAATATACTTTTTTTTATATTCCTGTGTAAATAATTTCTTTATTTAAACTTCACAATGTGTAATATTTAAACACTTGTCAAGGAATAACTCACTGGTGGCAGAAAATTCTAAAAGTCTAACAGCGGGATTAAGGGTGTGATGGCTGTAGCTGATTGATCTCTCTAGTTTTCTTGAAGAGGAATCTTACCACAGGGGTATAATTTGGGAAATAGAACCATACAGTGTCAGTAATTTGAGCAGTTATGTGGGAAACTCTGAATCCGCCTCAAATTGGTCTGCTTTTATTTTTTTAAACAGGGTTGAAAGTATGTTTTTAATTCTCCGTGCCTGTGTGTATATATGTATTTAAAAAGTTTTTTTTAACATCTTTATTGGAGTATAATTGCTTTACAATGGTGTGTTAGTTTCTGCAGTATAACAAAGTGAATCAGCTATACGTATACATATATCCTCATATCCCCTCCCTCTTGCGTCTCTCTCCCTCCCACCCTCCCTGTCCCACCCCTCTAGGTGGTCGCAAAGCCCCGAGCTGATCTCCCTGTGCTATGCGGCTGCTTCCCACTAGCTATCTGTTTTACATTTGGTAGTGTATATATGTCCATGCCACTCTCTCACTTCTTCCCAGCTTACCCTTGTATATATGTATTATAGTCAGTTTTGTTGTTGTGTTTTTGATGTTTTAAATTTTATTTGAAGTCAAATAAGGGAAATATATGACTCTACCCTAATCTGTGAGATCTGTCATGGGTTTAAGTATATTGCCCATGTATCGAGACGGTGTCAAAGTCATTTGTGTAAATAATAACAGAAAGGAGCACTACCAATTCATCACGCGTGGGGATATAGTGTGTTGAAGGAATTTACTAGGAAATCAGTATTTGTCATCACGTTTGTCATGGTTTATAAATCCCAGCCTAATTTACAAGGGTTTAAGGCCTTTCACCCAAACATAAAAAGTGACCCATTAAAGTTAACGAGCCTTCTTTATCTGGACTCATCTTTTAAATCTACCATGTGATTAAATGTAATGAAAGGGAGATGGGGGGCATTTAAAGTGCAGCGGAGAGTGCTTTGGTGAGAGCCGAGGACTCAAGGAATTCTGAGACCAGGACGAACCAGATTTGCAAGTGACAGAAATAAAAACACCAAAGGAAGCCGACACTTTAAACAGTATGCTACTCATAAATTTGGTGGAACATTGGTGGGCAAACATTTCAAAAGGATGAAGATTAGTAATAGGTGCAGAGGGATTTGGGTAGGATGGAAAAGGCCCTGAAGTTATGCTGTATCACTGCCAAACAGATACAGTAGTTTATAACTGTATTTGGGGAAGAAAAGAAAATATTATATTGAGAATGTCTTAAGGAAGTGGGAACCATCACTTTGAAATGTATTCATCAAGAAAGAAAGAGTCCCTATCTCCCAGTGTCTGGGGTGTATGATGGGGCTAGGAACCTAACACTGGTAAGGACATTTAGCCAGTACAGATGACCTAATTGCATTGACCACCCCTCCAAGCTTAAGTACTCCAGCATTCTTCTCTTAACTCACCCCAGCTTTAAAAATCCCCCACCTTTTTCAGAGGAGTTGAGTTCAGTGTCTCTCTCTTATTGCAATAGTTTTTCTTTTATAGCACTCAGTCAACAGTTGTTGAATTGAATTTGAGGAACTTCAACTGATTTTATTTTCATGTATAGCATCAGTTTAGAAAAAAATAAAAGTCTTTATGAAGAATCCCAATGCTGGGAGGAATGTTTCGCAACAAGGGAAAATGATTTGATAGATGGCTTAAGGTATCTTGAGAAAGACAATCAAATGTAGTTTGAAGAATGAGATGATACTCTCTTTTAATGAAAGTTTATATAGCTGAATTATCTTCTCTGGAATAATTTAAAGTGAGTGACATTGTATAGAAGTGCCTAGCCAATTGCAAATGCTCAGGAATGTTTATTGCATGGCAAGGAGTTAGGTCTTCACTGAGTGGTGCTTATTTCCTGTATAGTCATCACAATGGGGAACCATTGCTATGGACTGGAATTGTGGGGCTGATCTGTGTCCTCCACGGTATTGATCAAGAAACAGAGACCCTTGGGACTTCCCTGGTGGTGCAGTGGTTAAGAACCCGCCTGCCAATGCCGGGGACATGGGTTCGAGCTCTGGTCTGGGAAGATCCCACTTGCCTTGGAGCAACTAAGCCCATGTGCCACAACTACTGAGCCTGCGCTCTAGAGCTTGCAAGCCACAACTACTGAGCCCACGTGCCACAGCTACTGAAGCCCACACACCTGGAGCCTGTGCTCTGCAACAAGAGAAGCCACTGCAGTGAGAAGCCCACACACTGCAACGAAGAGTAGCCTCACTCACCTCAACTAGAGAAAGCCTGCGCGTGCAGCAACAAAGAGCCACTGCAGCCAAAAATTAAAAAATAATAATAAATTTAAAAAAAAAGAAAGAAAGAAGAAACAGAGAACCAAAGATGGTGCTATGCCTATTTGGTGGAAGGAAGTGGAAACCAAGGTTGCCTTATGTCCAGTCTTGTGTTCTTTTTATTCTCTTCTAGAAATTTTAGGTCTACTCTGGTGTTATGTTTCGATTGGAAGGAGAAATTTAACTGATAAGACTTATGCAAAAGACAATCAACAGGATTGTTTAGATGAGAAATATAACTTGAAGAATGAGAAGATTCTTGGTCATCCATTGTTCCTTTTGGTAAATTGCAGCTACGTAGAGTTTTACAGTTGACATAGCTCTTTCACATGCATCATCTGATTTGATCCCCAAAACCAGGTTGAGGGGGCAAGAAACAGCTTGATTACATGATTTACCAAAGGTCACCTGACTGTAAATGGCAGAGTAGAAACTGGAATGAGATTTTTATCTCATCTAGTTTAGGAAAAAATCTGTCTCTTATTATGGGTAATCAAAAGTAGGTCTTGGAGACAGAGTGTAGACAAAGAGAGAGTTAATAAAAAATAAAGAAAATAATAAATATGTTTATGACAGTTCTTTGTTTTAGGTGTAAATGTAAGCAAAGTACGGATAGCAGTGAAAATATACAAGGGTCATAACCTTGCCTGGAGATGGGGTTTGGATCAGGAAAGGCTGGCCCAAAGAAGTGACATGCACATTCTCAGGCTGGTATCCTGGCTCCTAGTTTAACAAGAGTTCAACACCAGTGGGCTCTGGTCAAAAAGCTTATCCTAGCAGTATTTGGAGAAATGGGAAGTATAATGAGATGGTAGTATATTTTTTACCAAGCTAAATGTATTTAAAATAAAGGTCTTTCTCGTTTTCTGAGATTGCTTTTTCTTATTTATAGTTTTAAAGCACACTTTCTTTTATACAATAGTTGTTACGGTAAATGAGAATTGTTTTCAGTGAATTACTTGGGACTATAGAAAATTTCAAATCCTACAGCATCTCCCCAGTTTTATTTAAAATGTTTTTAGTTAGTGAAATCCCAAATTCTGGGAACCAGTGGTCTCTATCCTGTTGCAAACCCCAGCCCCACACTTGCTTTTTATTTTATGAGTAGAGGAAAGACCTTTGCTTTGACTAACCTAATAAGTCCAAGGAATAAGATTGCACTTATGTGGGAGATAGGATTAAAAATAATGAGGCAAAAACTCAGCAGCATAACGTTATTTCAGGAAATGGGAATAAACAGAGAATTTAAACACGTTATTTTTTATACTTGCTAGGAAGTTTCCTAGCTAGCTATCAAGTCAACCTTTATATAGATGAGGGTGAGAGACAGGGCAAAAGGAGAGCGAGTTGAAATTGAAAGCTGCTCTGACAAAGAGAAGGCAAAGGCTGGCTGGGGTGAGAAGAGGGAGAGGTTTCTTGATCCCCGTTGCTCTTCCTGCAGAGAATTCCTTTCTCTGTCTCTCCTCCTGGCCTTGCATGTATCTATCAACAGATTCTGTTCATGCCTTAGCTTTGCGGAAGCCTGTCAGGCTGGCAGAATGCCCTCCCTCATTGGAATGTGTCACAGTGCAGAGGGCAAAAGCAATCGATGGCCCTTCCTGGCCTCCACCTCTCCTCCTGCCCTTATAAATACTTTCATTTGCATTCTGTCACTGTGATTGTGGCTCATCCCTTTGCATTCTCCCTTTCTAGTTGAAAGTCATTAATCTGCAAATGCAACTAATTAGCCCTTTACTGTTCCGGGAGCAGAAAACACTGCTCACTCATCGTCCTGGTTTATTGGATGCCAGAAAAATGTACACTTAAGGATCAATGGATCTTGCCAATAGAAAGAGTGTTCTGTGTAATTACACAATTGGCCCTGGTAAGCTATCAAATGAGAATTGTGCAGAGGACCTAAAACCTGCCCTGGAAGCATGCAGTTACCTAAACCATAGGCTTACATTTCTTATTTTCTCAAGTACGTTGTGCCCGTTTTGTGAGGTGTGCCATCTCAATCCATCTTCTTGAAGAGTGAGGCACAGAAAATTAGGTGAAATTGGGTGTATTTCAGCCCTGACATTTTTCTTTTTGGAGAAAGGTTGAACTCAGGACCTCAGGGTTGGTGTAAGATTGGAAAGGCCAAATCACTTTATCTTGTTTTTTCAGTGGGGAAAAAAAAACCCCAACAACTCTTGATCCCAAATAAAATAAGAACTAAAATGCTTATGCCTAGCCGGTTTTTTTCTTAAAGAAAAAAAAAAAAAAAGACAAGACACAATTGACTACACGCCTCTGGAGAAAACTCCTGATTCTCTTAAAGGAAAATAATTTTTCTGCAGAGGCAAACGTGTTAAAGCAAGTGAGGGGCAGGGTACCTGCCCATTGGGAAGCTGGACTGGAAAGGAGTTTAAGCCACAGAACATATTCCCCAGTCACTAACACGGTATAGAGTTGTGCTATGGGTGCCCATATGTTTGGGTCTGCGTCTATTTGTGTGTGATTACTAGTGTGTGTGTGTGTGTGTGTGTGTGTGTGTATGTGTGTGTGCAGAAACCCTTTTTGCCAAAGGGAAATTGAAAGCTGAAAAGTACCAGCAAGAAAGTACCAGTAGGAAGTATTATATTTACATGACACAAAGTCCAGGGAGGAAAAAAATGCCTTCAGTGACCTTTACCTGGTAACCTTTGGAGAGAGTGAGATGGGCAGTTGTGTAGGGTAGTTGAATTTCACTGGGGAGAGACCAGGTGTTAAAGAGGATTGTTGCCCTTACTGGACTTAGCTCTCCAGTGCCCACACTCTGTATCATCAGTAGAAGTCCTGGGCAGGTCTTTGTGATGGGTCTGCAGCTCTGTTTACCAGCTATTGTGAGCTGGGTCCTTTTTGGCTCTGTGCTGAGAGATAGGATTCAAGATATTGGTGCAGCACCAGAGAGCTCCCTATCTTTATATTTGCCTGGTGGTTAAACAGTTCTTTACGTACATGAGAAAATGCATTGAAATGAACAAGTGAAACTGTTTTCTTTTCTTCCCCAGAATATTCACAATAATTTAAGAATAGCCAACAAAGCTGGGTTTTTTTGAATAGCATCTCTTGTTCTTTGAAAAAGATTTTTTTTTTTACCATTTTTTCTTTCTCTTTCTCATACTCACCTGTACTTTAAAAAAATTTTTTTTAAGAGCAAAAGCTTTTGTTCTTGTTGTTCTTTTTTAAAAAATAAATTTATGTATGTATGTATGTGTATTTCTGGCTGCTTTAGGTCTTCGCTGCTGCTGCACATGGGCTTTCTCTAGTTGCGGCCAGTGGGGGCTACTCTTCGTTGCGGTGCGTGGGCTTCTCACTGGTGGCTTCTCTTGTTGCGGAGCACGGGCTCTAGGCCTGTGGGCTTCAGTTGTTACCATGTGAGGGCTCAGTAGTTGTGGCTCGCGGGCTCTAGAGCACAGGCTCAGTAGTTGTGGTACACGGGCTTAGTTGCTCCACGACATGTGGGATTTTCCTGGACCAGGGCTTGAACCCATGTCCCCTGCGTTGGCAGGAGGATTCTTAACCACTGCGTCACCAGGGAAGTCCCACCTGTACTTTAAATTCAAGGTTACAAAGACAGTGGTGATAGACTTAAATGTATTCAAATTCGTCATCCATACCTGCTTAGTGTTTATCTAACCTTACTAATTTCCAGAGAGACATTATCATAACAGAATGATAGAGAATAAGCCTTCTATATTGAATGCATAGTTTAATGCAGTCATTCTTAATGTGTTTTGGGGCCACAAGCCCCCTTAAGAATTGCTGTCACAGTAAACCTTCCTCTCTCCAGAAAAATGCACTTAACCAAAACACTCATGCCATCTCACTTCTGATCTTAGGGAATTCACGGACGCTAAAGCAATTGCTTTCTGGAGTCCCAGGTCCCAGATTAAAAACCTATGGTCAATGGAATGCCTCTGAAACAGTGGAGAAATTAGAGTGTATAGTAGGATCTCTGAGCACATTGTGTTGCAGAATAATTACAGATGGCTGGTTTGTGGGAATGACTAAGATTCAGTCTCAAGTTAGGCAGTCTAAACACAACACTTCTACTCCCTAGCTGTGTGAGAAATTTTTTAACCTGTCTAAGCTTCAGTTTCCTCATTAAAAAGAGGGTAAAGTAACATCTACCTCATTGGGTTACTGAGATATGCACATGGCCTGGGACACTATCAGCCCTAGAGACATATTAGTGATTTTCATTGTTGTTAATAATGGGGGGTGTTATTCAGAATTGATTAAGGCGGGGTACCCTTTCTTCCCTTGCTTGTCAGTTATTTATCATTCATTGCCAGCCTTAGCGAAACAGACTCTGTTGTACACCCTTGAATGCCCACCCCCCTTCCCTTTTAAAAATTTCTACTTAGCTACTAAGACTCATCTTACTTGAGAAAATTTAGTTTTAAACTTTGAAATGCAAAGAGGTCCATGTTTCTAAACAGTGATTTATTTCATGTTGATTTCAGGTGACTGTGGTCTCTGGAGCTCAGTGGAGGGAATGCTTACTTGGTGGGCAGTGTTTTTCTAGAACATTGCTCAGCCGTGGCCTGATGTTTACCTCTTACATTTTCTTTTCTTTTTTTTTTTTTTTTTTTTGCTGTACGCGGGCCTCTCACTGTTGTGGCCTCTCCCGTTGCGGAGCACAGGCTCCGGACGCGCAGGCTCAGCAGCCATGGTTCACGGGCCCAGCTGCCCCGCGGCACGTGGGATCTTCCCAGACCGGGGCACGAACCCGGGCGGACTCAACCACTGCGCCACCAGGGAAGCCCTCCATTTTCCTTTTACACACCTTGATTTCAACCATGAGCTCTTTCCTTTTTTTTCTTCTCGACTTTCCCTTTTCTTAATTCCTTATCAGTGGCAATTCTCTGTTAATTTCTAGTCAGTTCAGCTCAACAAATGATAATCGAACATCTTCTGTTTCCTAGCCACTGAGCTAGATATTGGACACACAGAAATAAATAAAAAGTAGTTTTTATACTTGGAAGTCCTTGGAGTCTGAGTCTGTTAGGCATAGTATCATCATCATCATCTTTATCTTCATCCTCATCATTACTGTTGTTTATTGAGTAGTTACTCTGTCAAACATTGTGTTAACTATGTCATATACGTTGTTTCATTTCACCTTTCTATTGGATTCTCTTTTTAGAATCAGTCGTATTTTTATCCCAACACTGCAAACTTTTATTTGTTCTCTCTAGTTCTACCCAGCCGTTCTCACTTCTCCCTATAGTAACTCTTCTCAGCGTCTGCAAGTCCTTCTCTTGGTCAACTACCAGGTGCTTATAGCCCTGGAGTCGTCCAAAGTCTGGATATAGCTGCGCTTTCCCCCGCTTTGAGGCTTTGAAGCTTAAAAATGATATGACTTGCGCTTCAACAAATCAGTGACTGGCCAGTTTTCAGTCTTGGATGACTCAAACGTGTTCCAAGTCAGACTTAGAAGATACAAATATCATTTCATATAATTAGGAGCCACAGATGTCTTCTGATTTTACCAAAGAGTTGGGGATTGTCCCCAGAGCTGGGAGTCTAGCCAGAATGGTGGTAAAGCCCTGTGGTTTATGAACTCACTAACTTTAAAAACTATAACATTATAATCTAAGGTGACATTAGAAGCAATGAGTAAGCATTTTACAACAGTTGTGGACTGTTGTCCACAGGACTATTTAAAGGAATCTCATTATCTTTCATAGAATGTTCACAATAGGCTGTGTATACACAATTATAGGATCGCTCCATACGATACAAGAGGTTAAGTAATTTATTGATATGCCAGAGCTGCAGGATCCCCAACATCTTTATGTATGCAACAACCTGTTTGGCATAGAGTGGTTCAGGGGCTCCCAGACTTTCTGTGGGGGAGGAGTAACTTTTGATTTTACTAGAAGACTTAGAGCTATCAGTCACATTGGAGCAGGTACCAGGTGCTGGCATTCAGTCTTAGATTCCACTGTGGAAGACAAGTGTACTTTAGTGAGAGGGGGTAGGGGCTGTTACCTAGGGTCACCCTCCCAGATATGAGGGAGCTTCTGATGTCCTCAGCTGTCCTTGTATATAGTGCCTGTTGCTGAATCAGAAACCCCTGTGTGCTGTTTAAAGCATATCAAAAGCACAAGGGGTGTCTAAGATAAAAACTTTTGAAACAATAATAATTGGGACAAATTTTGAATGCCTAATACATGCCACGCACCTTACTGGGGATTTTGTATATATAACTAGTACCTCTTACTAGCATGTTATGGGGTTGACCCAGTTATTCACATTTAATAGATAAATAGATGGAGGGCTGGAGAGGTTGGGTAACTTGGTCAAGATCCCATGGTTTGCGTATAGCTCACCTTGGATTTTGTCATGGAGCATTTTTATTTTTAGGATTGAATCTTTTTGGAAAGGGACATGATTCCTATCAATTTCTTAGCTATTAAAAAATTTTTTATGAAGGAATAGTTTTACTTTTCTGGTGCTGCTTTTATCTTGTGCAGGGTGTGGTTTGAACATGTTTCTAGATTAAAAAGCAGTTTGCAGAAATGGCCCAGATTAAAAATACTTGAATGTCGCTGAGTTGCAATAGACACAACTGAAAAAACGTCATCCCACTTGCCCTGTCTTTAAGTGTGATGATTAATGTACCGTTGCAGGATGATCTATGTGCCCATAGATTACTGCCTGAATCACTGTGTCTTCATTATGACTTATTGTTTGCCTGAGATCACTGAACATTTTATTTAAAGGTAAGTGAAGGATTAAAGCACTTTTCTTTCTTCTTGGCTAGAATTTGTAAAAAAGAAAAAGAAAAATGAGAAAGAGAAAGAAAGAAAAGAAATAAAGGAAGATTAGGTAGAAAAAGGACTGCACTGATGCTCAGTTAAAATTAAGCAACTGGAATCAGATCAGTCATTTGTCAGTGAGGCATATGCAAAGTTTAACAGATGCTTAATGGTAGCTAAACCCAAGAAATTAAACTCTGATAGATAGTTGATATTATCAGATATCAATATTGTTCTGTATATCATAGGAGCATGGATATGGGTGTCTTAGCAACTTGTGTAATTTTACAACACTCTCAGAAAACAACTGGAGAAGAAAAAAAATGAAATGCAGATATCCAAATTAGTGGAATTTTAGAAATACATATATTACTGATCCAGCTCCATTTTGCAATATTATCGGTTCATGTATTTTTGCAGTTTTTTTCCATTGTGGCAGAAGGGAAAAGCAAGCCAGTCTTTTAAATTTATTGCATTACATTAGTTGCACTGTAAGATTCTTTGAAGATGATTGTCTTGTGGATTCTAGTTCCAGATCAGTGGACATTTGGCTGGAAGGATTTATATTGTGCACTCAGAGAATTGGGCTTTAAATCAGTGTTACTGTAGGCTGCAGAGAGTTTGGTTTTTACAACTACAATAACTAACTCACTGGGGAAGTGTATGTGTGACCCTTTCCCGATATTCCAAGGGAAGTGTGTGTGTTTGGTCATCAGTGCTTTAAATTCTAAAAAGCAATGCAACAGAAGCATTAGCTTTCCTATTGCCAGGTGTCTGTTTTACTTGGTAAAAGAGATTCTATATAGAGGGGAAATAGTTGCATTAGTCTGTAATTTGTGAGAGAATTGAACTTTAGATTCCATAGAGGAGAACACTTAGATTGAATTATATCAGGTTCAGGGGACATTTTAAGCAGAAGCCTGCTGAAGTCCCCTCTAACATTTTTCTTTTTATGAAGAAGGCTTTTTCTAACAGTGATGGCAGAAATATCCTCTAGGAAAGATGGGAGACTACAGATTTATGTTCACCCATTCATTATTTGCTTTTTTATCCAACCATTTATTCTTCAAACAGTTAAGTACCCACAGAAGCTAGGCTCTGCTTTTTGGGAAGCTCTCAGTCCTAAAGTTCAGAGGAATTTAATATAGGAAGAGACCCTAGGGATCATCGGGTCCAGTGTCCTCAATGTAAGAATCCCTTCAACAGCCACCTTATCAGTAGTCCTGACTTATTATGACTTAAAAGCATTGCTTTTTTTATTTTTAAAGTCTATTAGATCTATAACAACTCTCTGGAAAAAGGCAGGGCAAATATACTCTAACCAGCAGCCTTTTAAATGTTCTTATTAAGCTTGTGGTCAACCAAAACCTGTAGGCAGTTTTAAACCTTCATACAGCGGGTTGCAAACCTTTTCTGCAACCCATTTGTGCAGTTGATGGTTTTGAATCGAAATGTAGGACTTTGCATTTATTTCTTTAAAATTTTATTGGTTTGGCTTTGCTTTAATGTTCCGGTTTAAAGATCATTTCAGACCTGAGTTCGAACATCTCTCATATTAGCTCTTCTGTCCCAGTCTGTGCTATCTGTAAACTTGATTAATATGCTGTCTGTGTCTTTATCCAGGTCATTGATAAAAACGGTAAAGATATAGTTGGGAGGGCAGAGCCCTAGGGGATTTTACAAATCATCTCCTTTGGGGTATGATTATTTAAATAGACATGAGTCAGTCTAACCACCCAAGCTCATTGCCTTGTCATCCAAAGGGTATTATAGATAGGATGACCGTCTGGGCTGGTTTGCCCAAGAGTGTCCATGTTTACCTGGTTTACACTTGCTTAGCCCTAATTAAGCAGTACCTCCTTTTGCTCTCAGAAGTATTCTTGTTTGGCTGAAGAGTATTATGGTTACCCTACTTGTCAGAGACCACAACAGACCACTTAGGGAACTCTAGACACATGGTATTCCTGGACTCTTCAGATCCTCCAATTTACTAGCCCTGTCATACAATGAAATGAAATCTATTTGCCAGATTCGTTCTTTTTTTATGGCGGTACGCGGGCCTCTCACTGTTGCGGCCTCTCCCGTTGCAGGGCACAGGCTCCGGGCGCGCAGGCTCAGCAGCCGTGGCTCATGGGCCCAGCCGCTCCATGGCATGTGGGATCTTCCCGGACCGGGGCACGAACCCGTGTCCCCTGCATCGGCAGGTGGACGCTCAACGACTGCGCCACCAGGGAAGCCCGCCAGATTTGTTCTTAATCTGTTCATTGTTCTTAGTGTTGCTTTATTTTTCTAAATGTTTTCAAATAGTCCAACTTTTTCTTTTCCTGTCGGGAACTAAATTTAAATTTACCAGTCTGTAATTACAGTTTTGGTTTATTGTGTCCTATATGTGTTAGGCATTCGTCCAAATGTTTTATCTCATTTAACCTCATCATAGCTCTGTGAGGTAGGGATTGGAACTGCAATTTAAAGGTTAAAAAAGTGAGCTATCACAGCTTAAGTAACTTCCCCAAGGTCTCAGAGCTAATAAAAGAGACAGAATTCAAACCCAGGCAGTTGGACTTCAGAGGCCTTACTCTGTCCCATTAATTTCCAGAATTTAGTCTTTTCCCCATTTGAAATCTGCGGCACCAAAAAGACTAGAAACGAAAGAAGCTGAGTTCAAAAATGCTCCTCCTAGAAAATCATTTAAAGCTAGGTAATAAAATGAAGGTAATATAAATTTTCTAGCACTCTAGCAGGAATTGATGGAATTACACGATTTAAAGGACAAAGCTAAGGGACACCCCACAAAACTTCTGACAAATGGGCCATAAAAGTGCTCAAAGACCACTATGGCTCAGAGACATTCTTCCAGCCCTTGAACTTCTGTGGTTCCTAGATGGGCTTATAACATTGGTTATCACTTTTCTATGGCCCAGGGAGGGAGAAAAAGACCACAATGAGCCTAAAAGCCCTTTCTGGGACATTTCTCTTAGAAAAGCGATCCGTTTCCTATTATGTGAGTGTATGAGGGTACATGCATGCAACAGCAAAAATGTTTCAAAGTAAAACAAAAAAAGTTGTTCCTGAGCCATTTCAGTACTTTTATATTGTTATTTTAGCAATGCCTGGCACATAGTAGTGCTCAATAAGTGTGTGCCGAGTGAAAGAACAAATTCCCACAAAAATTCTCTGTGATTTTGGAGTGAGGAAGGAGGAAAGGGTGGGGTCTATCTTCACAAAGGCCCTTTGTCTTTTTTTGCATTTTGGTTCAAAATGCTCAGCTCTGCAAATTCTTATGCTGGAAGCTTTTTGAGGATATCACTTACCAGGGAAGGGACACCCCTCCCTCATTCTCTCCAAGCACGTTCTTCATTTCAAGACACATAACTTATTTATTATGTTATGTTAATGAAGGTACAGCCCGTGGTTTAGAATGTGCCAGGCTCCGTGAAAAGCAGAAAGAAAAGGACCCTATAAATACAAAGAATCTGGACGAGAGAACATTTTATTACAAGACTTGCTCTTTTCTTAAAGACAGTAAACATGATGAATTTCTCTTTGCAACTGAATTTATGAAGATAGATGATTCTCTCTGTGGTTGTTTTAACTGGGTTTGCCTTGCGGTCTGAAGCACAGTTGCAAACCCACACAAATACATTTATTGCCATCCCTAATGACAGGATACACTGTCTTCTGTATGGCTGAGTGGGACTTAGGAAAATGACATTGTTTTACCATAGGGATAGAAAAGGATTCGTCCAATTTACATGTTTCAGTGGGAGAGACCCCAGAATTTTCTGTAAGGGAAGCCATGGACTGCCTTAAATCCTGCTTCTCCTACAACTCTGGTAGTGCTCTTTTCAGAGTCAGACTGAAAAATCTTTGGCTGAGACGTTTTCAAATACCAACCCAGGAATTGGTGGCTGAGTTTTGTGCTTGATTCTCGTACATTCAGCTCACACTTTGGCTTTCTGCTGAGACGACACGGAAGGGAGAAGTCAGAGGAAGGGGGGAGGGGGGTAATGGAAAGCTTCTGAGCTCAATGTTTAAGTGTCTTTCTCCCTCAAAAAACGCCTTCAAGCCCGAGTGCACAGGCCCGGCCTCACGAGGGAACTGGCTCCACTTTGCTAATGACGGCAGCGCGCATCATTGGCTATGCAGATCACAGAAGAAAGCCATTCTGCTCGGCTCTAATTCCATCAGGATCATTTACCTTGTGAAGGATAGAAAAGAATGAATTGAAGATCAAAATCATCAGCCTTATTTGGCTTCATCCAAGATTTATGGCAGCTGCTTTCAAGGGCAACTGAAAAAAACCAACTGCGAAATTCACATCTGTACCATTTCTTGTCTTTCAATATTTTATAAATGTTACGAGCAAAGTCAACCTCTGGGGACATTAAAATTAAACAACCTCTATCCCTCCCCTATATTGGAATGAGAGTATATATCAATAATCACTGTATTTAACTACTCTCATCTGTATCATACCTTTCAGGATTAGCAGTCTCGGAAGCTTATGTTTAGTTTACTATCCATTTGCCAAAGGTTATTATAACATGGGATCTGTGTCTTTGTGATGTCAAAAGCATTAAACTTTGATTTAAATTGTTAATAATACAGTGCCCTTTATTGCCAGCTTTAGACTTGAATTCATTTTTTTTTAAAAAAGCAAACATTTAAGGGATATCAACTGACATTTGAAATGAAGATACATTGTTCTTAATTTAAGTGCCTTGATGTGCAGCCAAAAAAAAAAAAGTCAACTTAATATTAAAAAAAAAAAAATACCAGTAGGACATTTGCTGTGATCTCTGAGGAAGTCAATAAGGTTACTTTGGTTTCTTTAGATGCTTTGATTACTTTTGACAGCAAGAAATATGTCTTGCATCCATATGATAAAGGACTACAATATACGTGAGGCTGATACAGTGGCTCACAGATTATCCCAAGGATCAAGCACAGTGGACAAAAATTGATAAGGCAAATTAGTTTTCTATTTGTGGGATGCTCAAAAGCTCTAAACTTCTCTTTTCATCATAAAACATTTATTCTTAAAAAAGTCCCAAGTAGAGTAGCTCATACGGATCTTCTTCATGGTCTCTTTTATCACTCACAGCAAATGAATTTCGCATCAGCCTTTCTCCACTGGGGCTGCCACTGTCTTGGCTCTTAGCTGCTAACGTTCCTGGTCACAAGAAAGGTAAAAAGTCAAACGTCAAAGGGAAATGGGACTGAACTAAATAAAATCTGTCATGAGAAGTGCTTAATATTGAGCGAATAGCTGGAATGCATGGTGGAGCCAGAGAGATCTAGGCTCAAATCTAAGTCCTGCCATTTAGCGGGGCCACCTTGGGCAAGTTACTTAACATCTCTGGTATTAAGCTCAATATCTTTTCCTGTGAAATGGGGATAGTTTGTTCGTATAGCTGCTGTGAGAATGAAGAGATTGAACATACTTGTTGAGTGTCTGGAACTGTGCTTGACGCTTAGAAGGGGCTGGATTAACGTTGGTTCTTTCCCTGAACCTCTTCTCCTTATCAGAATTTAATACGGTAGTTACAAATTGGTCATAAGTATCTACTTAGCTTTAGGAGTGCGTTATTTATTTAGGATACTTGGAGAGAAGGTTGATAGGATGATGATTATTCCTGGGCATGGTCCTGTATTATGCGTATTCATAGATATGTAAAATGAGGAGAGAGGGAGAGGGGGAGGGGGAGGGGGAGGGAGAGGGGGAGGGGGGGAGGGGGAGATTGTGAGGGAGTCCTTGTTCATCCTACCAGGTATGTGCCTAAGGGCATGTGACTTTTAACTGGGATACATCTGTATTGGGATGAAGCCTCTAGTTTCAGGCTGTCATTCTACTCTCCTTTGCCTACTCTCCAACCTTTTTGGACTTTGTTCTCCCTTTGGCTTACTCAGCTCCAGTCGCATTAGGTCTCCTAAACGTTCTTTGAACGTGCCCTGTCCCAACCTTTCTGTTCTTTAGTCTTTGCACTTACTGTTCCCTATGCCTGGAGCAAGTTTCTTCCTGGTCTTACAACAAATGATGTCTCATCTTAAATATTAACTCCTCAGAGATACTTTCCCCCATTATTCCGGCTGAGGTAACCCTCTCAGACCATTTTCTATTTATTTTCTCCCTTATCTAAAACTATAATTATTGGTTTTGTTTGTTTATCATCTGTCTTCTTCCTTGCCCTAGCTGCCGTGCAGAGCTTAGTACACAGCACAGAGCAGGTGCGTATTAGCAACAGTAATGATACTGACAGTACCAATAGCTTGTGCTCAAATAGCTCTTCTTTACGTATATGGGCTGTTTAGCCCCCTCTAATCCTGTGAGGTGGACACTATCATTTTCCCATATTACAGATGTAGGAACTAAGTGCAGAGTAGTTAAGTGAGTTGCCTAAGGTTAGACAGCTAGTAAGCCAACTAGATGAATGAACGCATGAATTCTAGCCATGAGAGCAAACCTCTCTTCCATCTTGGCTTTTACTGAGACTTTCTTGCCTTGTGCCAGTTAAGAACTTTTCTCTATTTAAATCTGCAAATGATCATAGTTTCATCTTTACCACCCTGCCCCTCTTCTCTGCCCTCGATACCACCTGGCCCCCCTCGCCCACTGCATTGTAAGTTGAAATTAGGCTCCATGCTTTCCCCGCTAGTAAGGAGAGATGAGGACTGAATTCTATCTTACTTAGGTCACTTATATAAGAAAATATTGTGATGCTCTGAGGTTTGTTTTGGGGAATCTCTTGTAAGACCTTAGTAGGAGGTATAAAGACATCTGAGAGAAGAGGTGTAAACACAAATAACTGGTCCTACCCTATGCCTGAGCAAAAGCATGTACTCACCAACACCTCAGTTCTGCAAAGCAGTCATAAGATAACATATATATTTTCCGCTTCTGGGAAGTTTATTTACAGCCGAAACCATATTCCTTCTCCCTCTAGCAGCCACAGACATTGCTGGGATCTCTGACCGTGCCCCTTTCTTTCTACACTGAGTGTCTCAGACCTAATTTCCCTTGATTGAAGACTCAGTGCCCTCCCTTGACCATCAGCCATCGTCCTGTGTGGTGATTGGGTGTCTCCAGGGAACGCTGGAGGTGTGTGGGTTGGTGGCCTCCGCGTTAAATGTCTCTGGACCGCTTTGCTGGAGAGCCCACCTGCACGTCACACTCTGTCTCCTCCTGCCACTGCCGCTGTCATTTCCCCAGCTGTCAGGTGTCCCAGCCGCTGTCACCCCCTGCCTTCTTTTGTGTCCGATTGTCAGAATGATGGCTTGAGGGTGGAGCCACCTCTGCTCAGGAGTCAAGTGTGTGGACTTTATGACAGTCATTTTCCACACAGAAGACATTTTTTCCTTTTTAACCTCGAGGTTCTGGATGGTAAGGATGATTAGAAGTGTGGCTTCTAGGAAATTAATAGGGTGTAATTTTTCTTTTTGTAATTCTATAAAATTTCAAATTTTATAAATTTTAATTGTATACTTTAAGAATATTAAATGTAGACTTTTACCTTAATACTAACATGCTGATGCATTTAATGCACACGTATTTATTTCGTGCCTGTTGAGCCCTGGACATGGTAGCTAGGATAACGCTGGGTAAAACCAGGTGGATCTTAACCTTCATGGAGCTACAGACTGCAGAGGCAGGCAGACCAACCAATCAGCGCATAAATGTCAAACTGGGACTCTCGTAAGGCCTTCACAGGAGAAGGTAGACTTTGGGGATCCAGTCCTGTCAAGAAGGTTCGGGAGAGTGTTCCTGAGGAAGGGACTTGGCACTAAGCTGTGAAAGCTGAATCAGAAGTAGTGAAGCTCAACCTTACGAAGAGCTCTAATCTTTCACAAAGAGATTTTCTCCCCATTCTTTCATCTCCACTCTCCCACCAGCCCAGTGAGCCCTTTTACCCAGTGATAGATGGTGAGTCAGGTGTCAAGAGAGCTTGCCCCAGGTCACTCAACCAGCAAGGGTTGCGACCGGGATGAGACACCCATCTTTTCACTCTTAAGAAATGGGGCCACAATAAAAAGAAACGAAATCGATTTGTTTGTAGTGAGGTGGATGGACCTAGAGTCTGCCATACAGAGTGAAGTAAGTCAGAAAGAGAAAGACAAATACCGTATGCTAACACATATATATGGAATCTAAAAAAAAAAGAAAATGGTTCTGAAGAACCTAGGGGCAAGACGGGAATAAATGCGCAGATGTAAAGAATGGACTTGAGGACACAGGGAGGGGGAAGGGTAAGCTGTGACAAAGTGAGAGAGTGGCATGGACATATATACACTACCAAACGTAAAATAGATAGCTAGTGGGAAGCAGCCGCATAGCACAGGGAGATCAGCTCGGTGCTTTGTGCCCACCTAGAGGGGTGGGATAGGGAGGGTGGGAGGGAGACGCAAGAGGGAGGAGATATGGGGATATATGTATACGTATAGCTGATTCACTTTTTTGTAAAGCAGGAACTAAGACACAATTGTAAAGCAATTATACTCTAATAAAGATGTTAAAAAAAAGAAAAGAAATGGGGCCACAGATCTAGTCTCAAATCGTATTCCTCTAGTTCTTATTTGGCTTTTAGCACTCTCAACAGTAGAATGGTGACTGTTAATCCCCATTTCACAGGGCTTTTGAGTGGGTGAGAGGAGGTGGCAGGATGCCTTAGCCAATGTTCATACTTTTCCTTCATTTCCCCGTTATGACCTCTTTCTCTCTCCACTATCCAACCCGTGTCAGGCTCTGCAGGACGGAGGCACCCTGCACTAAGGGCAAATTCTTGTAATCATCCCTATATGCTGTGTGTATATTAGTTCTGACAACTTTACACGTGCTTAAAGTAAATACATCCCTCCTAATACATCAGGACAGGGCATTGCACAATTGTTCTTAGGTATCTAAAAACTGAATCTGCTGGATACAGAAAGTTAGCCCTCTAATGCAGCTTTTGTATGCTGCCTCACCCAGAGGACTAGGCCAGTAGTGATGATTTTTGTTCTAGCTGGCAGTTAAATTAAGACTCAGTTGTAGCAGCTAACTCATCCCAGCTATCTGTGTACATCTACTTCTCTTTTTGGTAAAATGTATTTTTGATCATTAAGTTGTATGGTTTTGGATTTTTTATGGCAGGTTACTTTGGGGAAGCCGGCAGCTTATAAAAGAAAAAGCCCAGACACTATAAAACTCTTAGAGGAAAACATAGGAAAAACACTCTTTGACATAAACCACAGCAAGATCTTTTTGACCCACCTCCTAGAGTAATGAAAATACAAACGAAAATAAACAAATGGGACCTAATTAAACTTCAAAGCTTTTGCACAGCAAAGGAAACCATAAACAAGATGAAAAGACAACCCTCAGAATGGGAGAAAATATTTGCAAACGAAGCAAGGGACAAAGGATTAATCTCCAAAATATACGAACAGCTCATGGAGCTCAAAATCAAAAAAAACAAACCACCCAATCAAAAAATGGCAAGAAGATCTAGACATCCCTCCAAAGAAGACATACAGATGGCCAAGAGGCACATGAAAAGATGCTCAACATCACTAATTATCAGAGAAATGCAAATTAAAACTACAATGAGGTATCACCTCACACCGGTCAGAATGGCCATCATCAGAAAACCTACAAACAATAAATGCTGGAGAGGGTGTGGAGAAAAGGGCACCCTTTTGCACTGTTGGTGGGAATGTAAATTGATACAGCCACTGTAGAGGACAGTATGGAGGTTCCTTAAAAAACTACAAATAGAACTACCATATGACCCAGCAATCCCACTACTGGGCATATACCCTGAGAAAACCATAATTCAAAAGGACACATGTACCCCAATGTTCGTTTCAGCACTATTTACAACAGCCAAGACATGGAAACAACCTAAATGTCCAATGACAGATGAATGGATAAAGAAGATGTGGTACATATATACAATGGAATCTTACTCAGCCATAAAAAGGAATGAAATTGGGTCATTTGTAGAGATGTGGATGGACGTCGAGTCTGTCATACAGAGTGAAGTAAGTCAGAGAAAAACAAATATCATATATTAATGCATGTATGTGGAATCTAGAAAAATGGTACAGATGAACTTACTTCCGGACAGGAATAGAGACACAGACGTAGAGAAAGGACATATGGACGCAGGAGGGGGAAGGGGAAGGTGGGACGAACTGGGAGATTAGGATTGCCATAAATACACTACCATGTGTAAAATAGATAGCTAGTGGGAATGTGCTGTAAAGCACAGGCAGCTCAGCTCAGTGCTCTGTGATGACCTAGATGGGTGGGATGGGGGGCTGGGGTGGGAGGGAGGTCCAAGAGGGAGGAGGTATATGTATACACAGAGCTGATTCACTTCATTGTACAGCAGAAAGTAACACAACATTGTAAAGCAGTTATGCTCCAATAAAAAATAAAAGAAAGAAAAAGAAAAAGCATGGGTGGCAGAGTTAGAGAGTCCTGGTTTTGAATCCATCCTACAACACTTACCAGATGGTGGCCTTGATTATTCAGTTATTCAATTTCTTTGTTCCTTAGTTTCCTTCTTAAAAATGTGGTCCATAACAGCTTCTTATAGATGCAGATTAAATAAGAGGAATAAATAAGAGAGCTAAACCTGTGAAAGAATCCTCTTCTGTAAAATGGAGAAAATAATAGTTATACTCCGAGTGTGGTTGGAAGAGTTAAATAAGATCTTTTTTTGTGAAATGCTTAGCACCGGGTCTGATACGTGAAAAATGTTCCCCATTATTATGATGGACCAGATATTTTGCTAAGGGTTAGAGGGGCTAGAAAGTGAACAAGATGAGTGTATGTGAGTGTGCCCGTGAGTGTGTGTATAACAGGGCTATGTCTGGGATGTGCTGAGAGAGAGCACAGTGCAGGGGCCATAGTTCAAGTACAGCCCTGAGTTCCGAGCCACTATTGACTGTCTTGGGTAAAGAGTGTCAACCCTGAGCATGTCCTCCATCTAGAAAGTCACTGAGCAACGTCAAATCCTCTCTGGCAGGAGTTCCTTACTTCTCTTGATTAGACTTCAGGACTGAGTCTGCAACCATTTTTCTTTCTTCTTTCATTGCACCTCAGATACTGTACATGGTTAGTTTTCTTGTAAAACCAAAATGACTGCAAATCATTCCACAGAGCTGGGGTGTGCGGATAGGCTTTTGATGGATGAAGTTAAGCTGCAGAGTTCTGATCACTCTGGATGTTGCCGACGCCACCTCTGAAGTGGGTGGGACCTGTGAGAGAAGATGAGGACTTTATGATGCGCTGTGAAGAAAAATGACGGCGAGACAAGGAAAGGGCCAGAGGATGGGGGTTGTGCGTAAGGAGTGCGAGGGTGCCAGTTTGGGGGAAGGTAAAACACCTTATCTGACAAGAAGAGAGGGGTTGAAGTAAGGGCTGTTTCCTGCAACTGTCAAGGACAGCGACTGGATACTCTGCAGAAGGTGTACGATTTTACTGCTTGGGAGATGCAAGTAGAAAGCTCACTTGATACAAGTAAAATATATTATAGACTTGTGGGGAGAGGGCATCATGGTAACAGTTTTCTATACATTGAAAATATTCAAGTATGTTTCTCTAAGGACTGACACTGATGGAGACGTCTAGCCAAGAAAATGATCAGTGATCACCTGAAATGTATGTCTTTTAATTGACAAATGATGACACAAAGAGATGACAGATGAAGAGCAAAAGAATGAAAAGAATTGTACTTGCTTCTGAATGCTTATTTACTTAAACAAAAATCACTTAACAGCGTGTAAGGATTCTGATATAGCACAGACTGAGACCAAAATCCATCTGTCCGTCCGTCCATCCATCCATCCATCCAGCAAATATTTATCAGGTCCAAATGAGGGTAGATGTGTTCCGTATTTTGCTTCAGAGCTGGAAGCACTAGGATACAATGCATGAAAAATCAGGCAGTTTTCAGTTGAGGGGTGGAATGAATGGACTGTCTTGACGGAAAGTGAATTCCTCACCGTTCCTTCTTTCCTTCCTTTAATAAAGATTTCTGTATTCCTTTCTCTGTGCCGGGTATTTTTCTGGCACTGGACATTTAGCAGTAGATAAGGTACACCGAGTTCTACTCTGGTGGGAGTTCATATGCTAGAGAGGCAGAAATTAAAAACAGAGTGATAGAGTTGCTGGGTAAGTGCTATAAAGTCAGGTCATGGGGTGCAGTGATGGGAGAAATGGCGGAACTATTTCGAAAAGGGTCATCCTGCAAGGCTCTCTGAGGAGGTGGCATCTGAGTCGTGTCCTGAATGAGGGGTAGGAGTAGGCCATGGAGAAAAGTGTTCAGGCAAAGGGAACAGCAGGTCTAAAAATCTGAGGAGGGAAAGAGCTTGGCAGGCTTGAGGCAAGATAGGGTAAGGCCTGGCAGGTCAAAGAAGGGAGCTTGGATTGCACTGTGGAGGGAGATGATAAGGTCTAATTTCTGTCTTAAAAGATCATGCTGCCTCTTGTGTGGAGAGTGGTGTAGTAGGGAAGAGCGCTCCTTTTGATTCAGTTCTGTTCATTTTCTTAAATGCTAAGGGAAAAATTCGTTTTGTGTGTGTGTGTGTGTGTGACAAGAAACTAGATAATACAGATAGTGCATTGTTTTCTGTCTTATAGAATCTTGAAATACTTCAAAAATATATTCTAACCTGAACTAAAGTTTTACTAATTTATCCTGGAATAAGTCAGACCAAACTGTGTATTTAATACAGTAGGAATATAGCAAAATAGTAATTCAGTCCTTCAGGGATTTGAGTTTCTTCTGCTGTAGAGACCTACCTGTATTCTATTTATTTGAGAAGTTTGTCATCATCAACACAATCTATTCTAGAAGTCGCCATATTCTTTCAGTTATGAGAGTAAGGACTCTGGGTGACAGATAACAACAGTTGGTACTAACATAGTCTTCCTCTGTGCCAGTAATGGTTCTAAATATTTTGACTGACTGAATTCTTAACAGCAGTCTTCTGAGTTAGGTACTATTATAGTTCCCATTTTATGATGAGGAATCTGAGGCTCAGAGACGTTGGGCAACTGGCCCAAGAACACACAGCTAGCCAGCATTAACTGCTGGCATGCTGGGCCAGGGACCAGTCTTCTTTCTGTATACTGCCTCTCTATACAAAGAGGATTGCCAAAAAAAATGCCAAACTGCAGGTGCCACCATGAGGATTGCTTCAGAAATTTCTTTACCGTGTTCTGACTCCGCTTAGGGTCCAGCTTCTTCGCCTGGGCTCAGTCCAGCCCTGCTGCTCCAGGCAGCACACTCACCTCCATCCCTCTGACTTTTCTGGCTCTTGTGCCACAGCTTCTAGCCCTGTTCATGGATCTCACTTTCAAGTTGGTTTCCTTCTGCTCTCAGCATGGGCCGGTGCTGTGATCCTGGCTGCTTGGGAAGGATGAAGAGGCCTGGCCTGGATCTGTGGTGCTGGCTCATGTGCTCAGGGACAGAGAGGAGGGGTGGGGAAGTAGAACTCCCTTCAGGTGACTGCTGAGATGCCAGTGGAAGGGATTCTGGTCCCAGGGGACTCTAGCTCAGGTGGTACAAACAGTTCTAATACTGTTGTCATGGTGATCATCGGGTTTAAGGATTTCCTTGAGGAGGTTGCCAGCTTCACCCTGGCCTCTGCTATCACCAGGGAACCCCTCTGGAGGGCCGTCAGTGTCCTTTTGGGATGCACTTGTCATACCCCTTCTCAGATTTTTTTTAATAGATACAGACAAGTGCACATATACAAGTGTGCATATAGGTGGCTTGATATGGGGAATCACTATTCCACTAATAATTTGCCTAATCACCATTGCAAGACAGCAAACACTTGTGAGTTTAGTAGCAACTCTTTATGTTAATGGACTATACACACTTGGCCCAGTGCCACCCAGGGTGGACCCAAGACTCCTGCTGCGCCCCTCCCCAAGCCCCTCGGCTCCTTTGTGTAAAGTTTAGGACATGCTCCTCTGCACCCTCGGAGGGAACAGAGATTGCGGGTGGGACGGGGCTGGTCCCGAACTTTGCAAACCTTTCTTGGTGCTTCCCTTGTGTGATCTGCGGAAGAAGTAACGGCTCACCGCAAGCCCATACTCTCCACTGGGTTTGCTTGCCTCCCCCTGCAGCCCTGTGATAAGATGAGGTAGTGTTTGTGGGTAGTGATGGATGCGTCTGTCCCAGGGCATCACAGAAAGCCCTGGAGGCATAGTTGATCCCAATAGCGGAACACCTTCTTCAAAATGTGAGATGCTTGCATTTTTGAGTACTCAGCTTTAGGCCTTATTTACAGTATAAGAACAACAACAACAAAAATCCCTTTTGACATCCTGATACAGAAAGAATTTTGCCTGTAGATGTTTCTTATTTTCCCTCTCATATCTTTTTTTTTAAACCAGAAAGGCTAAATTATTTGCTTAAGGGTATTCAGTAAGATGAGAACAGATCTAGGGCGAGAGGAAAATTTATTCTGGGATCTTTTTATCATTGTTATGTATTCCATAGATTTTTTTCCCCCATAAAATATGAAAACTTCCTTTCTTTTCATCTCTGCAATGTATGAGATAAATCATGAAGTGTATGATAAAAAACAGTCAGAGACTCTGCTTTCCTTTGGACTGTACTTTCCCTGTACTACCATTAGATGGGATATTTGGGCTCATCTAATCCCTGCTTTTCTCCAGAGAATTTTGGCAAGGTCTTTTTTTTTGGGCTGGCCAGGAAGGCATGCTTCTTTATTTACTCTTCTCAAAAACATCTGACGGTGTTTCCCACAACATGTAAGCCATAAATATAACATGGCACGTCTCTGCATTAAACCTTCCAATGGCTTCATTGGAATAATAAGAGCCAGACTCCTTATCTTAGAGGCTCTCAGGAGCCTCTATGACCCAACTTCATCTATATAACCGTATCCCTGTTTCAGCCTCGGGGCCTTTGCACTTGCTGTCCCCTCTTTCTAAAATACTCTTTATGTAGAAAAACACTCTAGAAGGAATGCTCCATCTGATCACTGTGTATTTCAAGTTGGCAGGGTCTTTTTAACTTATGTTTGTCATGTTGCTGCTCACATTGGAGATCTGTGGGTCACCACGGGTGCCAATGTGACCTTGCATTGACAAACCTGGTCCCTGGATATAGAGACCAGGGCCAAAAATGCAGGAATAGGAAACAATTCTCTTAGACTAATCCAGGCACATAGTAGAGGGTGCTCAGTGTCCTACCCCAAATTATAGGTCTTTTCCTTCCTGAACCACCCTTCTTCTACCCTGTATAGTTCTTTTGTGGCGCTAGAGGCTGACATATAACACAAGTGGGGCCAGGGTAGTTTTCCCTGAGACTGCTCTACTTGAATGACCATAGAAGATTATTTTGTACTTTTTGAGGTCAAGATGCTTGGGATAGAGATGTGAATCCTCCACTGCTGATTGTCCTTACCTCTGCCATATGGAGACAGCCTGTATTCAAAACAAAGGCTCATGTAAAAGGAAGTGTAGCTGAGAGATAGAAAGACATACCCAGTGGCATTGTTTAAGACCCTGGATCCAGCCATGCCTGAAGCCCACCTAGAAGTCAAGTTGTGTGAATCAACCCATTTCCTTTTCTTTTTTCCCTCTTATTCCCAGGGTATTTGAGTTGTACTTCTGTCCTTCACATCCCAAAGTCTTACAAGGGTATATTGTAAATGGTCTTAAATTATGAGTAAAACTTTAGAAAAATTAGAAATCCAGGAAAAAGTAAAAGAAAAGGAGACCACCTCTCTTTATATATTTTTCTCTTCATGTCTACTGCCTATAGACAGCAGCGGTTGAAACATAGATGTTCCAATATAAGGACATGTTTCTGCATATAGATGGTTATATATTAAATTAAATCTCAGGTAATGGTTGGAAAAAAAAAGCATTGAAATGGGATTGCCATTCTTAGGTGTAGCCTGCGTTGTGTGGTGTCGCTGGCAAGCAAGTGACAGATGACTTCCTAAATCCCTCACAACCATCGTTTCCTGAAAACAGTACTGTTGGTGGCAGCACTTGACTTCAAAGCTCTCCCCACACACCACCTCTTTGTTGCACACAGTGAAGCTAATCCTGGGCTGGCTCCCAGGTTTCTGCCTGCTTCATCGCCTTTCTGTGACAGATGAAAGATGGGAAAAAACAGCCGGGGGGCTGGGGTGGGTAGGGCAGGGACAAAGGGTTTTGGTCCACAGGGGGGCTCCCTGCAGCCACGAGTAGGTGGAATCTTTATGTCCCATGATTAAAGAGGCCGACTCAAAGCACATCTCACCCCACGCAGCTCTGCTGGGAAGGAAAGTGGGGCAGGCATGGGCGTTGTTCTTATTCTGGAGTCCTGTGTTTGAAAGAAAGGGGTTCTAAAAAAGCCTATGAGGCCCTGAAGGGGGAAAGGCTGGCTTTAGGTGTTGAGGAGGATGAGGGCACAGCTGGCCCTGGTGTTGGTTGCTCTCTCCACAAGATGGCACCCCTACTTTTGCATCTTTGCTTTTAGTTTCAGGCTTGAGGAAAAACTTGTTCAAATCATTTCAGAACCAATGCAATCTTCACTTAGCTTTCACAATTTATGAAGCAGACTTCAGGGCTTCCCTGGTGGCGCAGTGGTTGAGAGTCCGCCTGCCGATGCAGGGGACGCGGGTTCGTGCCCCGGTCCGGGAAGATCCCACGTGCCGCGGAGCGGCTGGGCCCGTGAGCCATGGCCGCTGAGCCTGCGCGTACGGAGCCTGTGCTCCGCAACGGGAGAGGCCACAACAGTGAGAGGCCCGCGTACCGCAAAAAAAAAAAAAAAAAAAAAAAAGTCCTCTTTCTTGGGCTTCCCTGGTGGCGCAGTGGTTGAGAGTCCGCCTGACGATGCAGGGAACACGGGTTCGTGCTCCGGTCCGGGAGGATCCCATATGCTGCTGAGCGGCTGGGCCCGTGAGCCATGGCCGTTGAAGCTGACTTCATATCCTATCTCGAATCGTGTGTTACCCTGTTTCAGACAGAGCTGTTTTGATTATGGTATGATTATTATAAATGTGGGTGTGTCTCTTCCTTGCCTTTTCCGCCCAGCTCTGACGCCTCCTCTGGGGCTGAGCTCATTCCCCCAGGCATCAGGGAAGCAGACTGGGGTCCAGCAGTGATTCTCAAACTAGCCATTGGGCCGGACCAAGTGTGTTAAAATTTCCAGGCTGTCTTGGGCTAACAATACCATAAAACAAAATAAAAATGAATAACTGGAAAAATGAAATTAAAAAGCTGTACAAAATGCACGCTCAATTTTATTACTTTTAGTTTCAACAGGCATGAAATTACATTTTAATAAATAGAATCAAAACAAAATAACATTGGCAAAAAGATTTGCAAAAAGCATATGGGTGTTCTTAAAAGTGTGTGTATAGGATATTAATATAAGGAATTGCTATTATACTTGTAAATTTTTGCTGGCTCACAACTATAAATAAATTATAGCAGTTCCCTCATATTCAGTGACCTATATGCACATGTTGAATTAACTGAGTGTATAATTAAAAAAAATAGTTTGATCTAAACACACTAGCTTGTTTCCTGCTTCATCTACCTATCTAGGTTGGATTGATACAACACTACTTATAGGGGATAATGTATGCCTCAACCGTGTCTATGTTTTGTGTTTGTTACATTGATAATAGAAAAGCTGGGGTGTAATGAAAGGAAAAAATTGCTTTGGAAAAACTGAGAGGAAAGCTAACTGTTTCTGACTTTATTTTTTTTTCTCTCATCCCCTCCCTGCTCTATGGAAGGTTACCTTTTCCTGCTTCAGGGTGCCTTTCCCCCAGCGTCCTTGTGCTTTTACTTGCAAGGGTCAGAACCTGCGACTCTTCTTGGCGGATTGCTCTAGAGAGCAGGATGTGTCTGGGAGCTTATGTGTCATCTCCCGGCATGGCCCTGGCCAATGGCTGACAGGCAAGGCAGGAGGAAAGCTCCAGCTCTCTTCCAGGTGGGACCACTCTGAGGTGTAATTAACCCTCCAGAGTTCTCTGCAGGATCAGGCCCAGGTTACCCTCCATGGGAAAAGCCTTGCTTGTCTTTCTCTGCTCTGTCCTGCTCATCTCTCCCTTACCAGTTCTTTTTCTGGGAGCACTTCCTTAATAAACTGTTTCCCATGAATCTTTGTCTCAGTGTCTACTCCCAGGGAACCCAGCCTAAGGCAGTATCAGATTTAGAGTATTTTAGAAATAGGCTTGGCAGACCATAGAAATGTCTTTATGTATTTTGAATCTTTTGCTTCTAGAGATACTGATGTTCCATTATTGGTAACATAATCCAAATGACCACTTTAGGAAATAAATCAGACTAATTTAACTGCCTTGGCTTTTTAGAAACAAGACAGGCTAGAGATATTTAACGTACCAGTTTTCTTACCACATATTTGGAAGCATTTGTCATAGATATACTCTGTTTTACATAGATTTGTGTTCTTTTTTTCTCCTTGATTTCAGTTAGGCTAAAGCAAATTGTTTACCCGTAGAGAAGATAAATGTAAAAGCTTCTTCCCCTCTCTAAAGGTTTGTGGTTGACTAAAAGAGGCTTATATTTTTTTCTCTTGGATATTTTTTAAAAAGTTGCGTCTACATAAATCTGTTTTAGATAATACCCTCTCCAAAAACCATTCTGAGGTGGTCGCTTGTCAACAAGCTTTACTTGGAATTAAACCATATGACAAAACATAAAAAATTCAAACTAACTTGGAGAAATGCTGTTATGAATTAGTGAAGACAATTAGGAACATTAAAAATGGAGAGCAGGGCTTCCCTGGTGGCGCAGTGGTTGAGAGTCCGCCTGCCGATGCAGGGGACGCGGGTTTGTGCCCCGGTCCGGGAGGATCCCACATGCCGCGGAGCGGCTGGGCCCGTGAGCCATGGCTGCTGAGCCTGTGCATCCGGAGCCTGTGCTCCGCAACGGGAGAGGCCACAACAGTGAGAGGCCTGCGTACTGCAAAAAAAAAAAAAAAAAAAAAAAATGGAGAGCAGTTTTATTACCATATGTGCTGTCTTGTCAATTATCCCTTATTATAGATACCTAATATGTACTAGACGTTTGAATTATCTCATTTAATTCTCACAACAGCCCTGAAAATGAAGTATTTTCCTTCTCACTTTTTAAAAAACAGATGAGGCATAGAGAAATTAAACAACTTGTCCAAGATTCACAATTAGTAAAGAACAGAGCTGGTATTTGAATCTAGAACTTTCTACCAAGTCATGTTGCCTCCACAGTTCAACAAAATTAGCTGATTAAATGTTAGTGTACTTCATCAGCTTTAAGGAAGGAGCAGCAATGATGTATAATCGACATATTCATTTGGTATGCAAACAGTATTGTTAAAATGCTTGTAACAGTTTAAAGAGAAATAGCAGAAATCTTCCTTGCTGTCTTGTTTAACAAGAATGCCTATCATTTATTGATTGTTTCAGGCACCTTACATCCATGTCTCATACAATCATCACAAGAATCCCAGGGTGGGTATTGTTAGCCTTATTTTATAGGTAGGGAAGGTCGAGAAGCCCAGAAACTTTAGGTAACTTGTGCAATGTTATATGGAGAGTAAAATACAGGATTTGGACCCAGAAACCCATGAGCTCAACTGCTATGCTCTCCACCGCTGATGCTTAGCTGAAACTTCCTTATGGAGAATGCAAAGGTGACTGCCAGGTCAGCTGAATCAGTGGGTGGGATACATAAGATTGAAGTTATGACTTCCTTAAAGTATTTTGTTTCTCATTGATGCCAAGTAGGTGTAGAAAAAGAGGAGACAAAGCCAGAGGTATGACAGCAGCTTGGCCTGATGTTAAAGGGATGCTTTTGTTCTTATTCCACCACATCAATTTTCTCATCAGCTTTGATTCCCTTCCTACTGTTCACCTGTAAACAAAACCCCTGTTCACCTTTTCTGGACTGGGTTACTAGGAAATTCAGAGGGTTCATCATAGCCAGGTGTTTCTCTGCACCTGGTGTGTCTGATCTGCAGAGCAAAGGAATTCATAGACAAACACAACAGGGCTCATTGTAGACCACACAATTAATCATTCTAGGTTTCTGATTCGCTTCTTGAAACTTGCTATGTTCCTGTAATGGGAAAAAGACAGGTCCATTTATCACAGCGCACCTCATGCTGCTCCTTGGCACCCTCCCCTGGGTCCCTAACCATCCCGAAACTTCTGAAACATCTGCTGTGGGTACCAAGGCAGGGGTTTCTTCACATTCCCTATTACACTCAGCTTTTCAGCATCCTAGTTTTAAGCTCTCCTATTGTGACTGATGACTAAAAGGCCAACATCCTCTGTGGAGGTGAACAATTAGCAAGTTCTTTACTTATGGTGGCATTCATACTTCTTTGCCAAAGATTACATTTGTGTGTATGACATATTGCCTGATGTTGTCAGAAGAGCAGTGGACTGGGAATCAGCTTTGCTGGAATTTTGTCTTGGCTCTACCACTAGTTATTTGTCTGGATTTGCATGGGCTGCTTCACCTCTCTCAACTTTCATTACTTCATTTAATGATAAATCTAGGTTAAGTCAGTGCTTATTAACTTCGGATACACATTAGAATCACAGGAAGTGCACAAAATACTGATGCCCAGGTCATGCCTCAGACCAAGTAAATCAGAATCTCTGGAGGAGCAGGCGACCTGGTCCTGGGATTCTTATTAAAGCTCCCCAAGGGGATTCTAATGTTGACTCAGGTTTGAGAACCATTGACCTAGGTGATCTCTGAGGATTCGTTGGTTTCTCTCTCTCTATATATATGACTATTATAAGAGACAAGGAAGGACACTACGAAATGATCAAGGGGTGAATCCAAGCATAAGTATTACGGTAGTGAATACTTATGCACCCTACATAGGAGCACCTCAATACATAAGGCAAATGCTAAGAACCATAAAAGGGGAAATTGACAGTAATGAAATAATAGTGGGGGACTTTAACAGTCCACTTACACCAATGAATAGATCATCCGGACAGAAAATTAATAAGGAAACACAAACTTTAAATGACAAAATAGACCAGATAGATTTAATTAATATTTATAAGAGATAAGAGGACATTCCAGCCCAAAGCAGAAGAATACACTTTCTCCTCAAGTGCACACAGAACGTTCTCCAGGATATATCATATCTTAGGTCACAAATCAAGCCTTGGTAAATTTAAGAAAAATGAAATCATATCAAGTATCTTTTCTGACCACAACGCTGTGAGACTAGATATCAATTACAGGAAAAAAACTAAAAAATACAAACACATGGAGACTAAACAATACACTACTAAATAACCAGGAGATCACTGAAGATATCAAAGAGGAAATAAAAAAATACCTAGAAACAAATGACGAGGAAAACATGACTACCCAAAACCTATAGGATGCAGCAAAAACAGTTCTAAGAGGGAAGTTTATAGCAATAAAATCCTACCTCAAGAAACAAGAAAAATTTCAAATAAACAACCTAACCTTACACCTAAAGCAACTAGAGAAAGAAGAACAAAGAAAACCCAAAGTTAGTAGAAGGAAGGAAATCATAAAGATCTGAGCAGAAATAAATGAAATAGAAATGAAGAAAACAACAGCAAAGATCAATAAAACTAAAAATTAGTTCTTTGAGAAGATAAATAAAATTGATAAACCTTTAGTCAGATTCATCAAGAAAAAAAGGGAGAGGACTCAAATCAATAAAATTAGAAATGAAAAAGGAGAAATTACAACTTAACACTGCAGAAATACAAAGGATCATGAGAGACTACTACAAGCAAATATATGTCAATAAAATGGAAGAAATGCACAAATTCTTAGAAAGGTATATAGCCTTCCAAGGCTGAACCAGGATGAAATAGAAAATATGAACAGACCAATCACAAGTAATAAAATTGAAACTGTGATTTAAAATCTTCCAACAAACAAAAGTCCAGGACCAGATGGCTTCACAGGCGAATTCTATCAAACATTTAGAGAAGAGCTAATACCCATCCCTCTCAAACTCTTCCAGAAAATTGCATTCCACAACGCCACCATCACCCTAACACCAAAACCAGACAAAGATATCATTAAAAAAGGCCAATATAACTGATGAACATAGACGCAAAAATCCTCAACAAAATCCTAGCAAACGGAATCCAACATCACATTAAAAGGATCATACACCATGATCAAGTGGGGTTTATCCCAGGGATGTAAGGATTCTTCAGTATACACAAATCAATCAATGTGATACACCATATTAACAAACTGAAGAATAAAAACCATATGATCATCTCAATAGATGCAGAAAAAAATGTTGACAAAATTCAACAGCTATTTATGATAAAAACTCTCCAGAAAGTGGGCATACAGGGAACCTACCACACCATAATAAAGGCCATATATGACAAACCCACAGCAAACATTATTCTCAGCCGTGAAAAACTGAAAGCATTTCCTGTAAAATCAGGAACAAGACAAGGGTGCCCATTCTTGCCGCTATTATTCAACATAGTTTTGGAAGTCCTAGCCTTGGCAATCAGAGAAGAAAAAGAAATTAAAGGAATACAAATTGAAAAGAAGAAGTAAATTTTTCACAGTTTGCAGATGACATGATACAATACATAGAAAATCCTAAAGATGCCACTAGGAAACTACTAGAGCTAATCAATGAATTTAGTAAAGTCACAGAATACAAAATTAATATACAGAAATCTCTTGCATTCCTATACATTAACAACAAAGGATCAGAAAGAGAAATTAAGGAAACAGTTCCATTCACCATTGAAACAAGAGGAATAAAATACCTAGGAGTAAACCTACCTAAGGAGGCAAAAGACCTGTACTAAGAAAACTACAAGATACTAATGGAAGAAATCAAAGAAGATACAAACAGATGGAGAGATATAACATGTTCTTTATTGGAAGAATCAACGTTGTGAAAATGACTATACTACCCAAAGCAATCTACAGATTCAGTGCAATCCCTATCAAACTACCACTGGCATTTTTCACAGAACTAGAACGAAAAATTTTACAATTTGTATGGAAACAAAAAAAAACCCTGAATAGGTAAAGTAATCTTGAGAAAGAAAAAGAGAGCTGGAGGAATCAGGCTCCCTGACTTCAGACTAGTACAGAGCTACAGTAATCAACACAGTATGGTACTGGCACAAAAACAGAAATACAGATCAATGGAGCAGGAGAGAAAGCCCAGAGATAAACCCACGCACATATGGTCAACCAATCTATGACAAAGGAGGCAAGAATATACAATGGAGAAGACAGCCTCTTCAGTAAGTGGTGCTAGGAAAACTGGACAGCTACATGTAAAAGAATGAAATTAGAACACGCCCTCACACCATACACAGAAATAAACTCAAAATGCATTAAAGACTTAAATGTAAGGCCAGACACTATAAAACTCCTAGAGGAAAACATAGACAGAACACTCTTTGACATAAATCGCAGTAAGATCTCTTTTGACCCACCTCCTAGAGTAATGAAAATACAAACAAAAATAAACAAATGGGACCTAATTAAACTTAAAAGCTTTTGAATAGCAAAGGAAACCATAAACAAGATGAAAAGACAGCCCTCAGAATGGGAGAAAATATTTGCAAATGAAGCAACTAACAAGGGATTAATCTCCAAAATATAGAAACAGCTCATGCAGCTCAGTATCAAAAAAACAACCCAATCAAAAAATGGGCAGAAGACCTAAATAGACATTTCTCCAACGAAGACATACAGATGACCAAGAGGCACATGAAAAGGTGCTCAACATCATTAATAATTAGAGAAATGCAAATCAAAACTACAGTGAGGTACCACTTACTGGTCAGAATGGCCATTATCAAAAAATCTACAAACAACAAATGCTGGAGAGGGTGTGGAGAAAAGGAACGTTTTTTCACTGTTGGTGGGAATGTAAATTGATACAGCCAGTCTGGAGAACAGTATGGAGGTTCCTTAGGAAACTAAAAATAGAACTACCATATGACCCAGCAATCCCACTACTGGGCATATACCCAGAGAAAACCATAATTCAAAAAGACACATGCACCCCAATGTTCATTGCAGCACTATTTACAATAGCCAGGACATGGAAGCAACCTAAATGTACATCAAGAGATGAATGGATAAAGAAGGTGTGGTACATATATATAATGGAATATTACTTAGCCATAAAAAGGAACAAAATTGGATCATTTGTAGAGATGTGGCTGGACCTAGAGACTGTTGTACAGAGTGAAGTAAGTCAGAAAGAGAAAAACAAATATTGTATATTAATACACATATGTGGAATCTAAAATAATGGTATAGATGATCTTATTTGCAAAGCAGAAATAGAGACACAGACATGGAGAACAAATGTATGGATACCAAGGGGAAAGGGAGGGGGATGAATTGGGAGATGGGGATTGACATATATACACTATTGGTACTATGTGTAAAATAGATAACTAATGAGAACCTACTGTAAAGCACAGGGAACTCTACTCAGTTCCCTGCAGTGACCTAAATGGGAAGGAAGTCCAAAAAAGAGGGGATATATGTATATGTATAGCTCATTCACTTTGTTGTACAGTAGAAACTAACAGAACATTGTAAAGCAGCCATATTCTAATAAAAAATTTAAATATATATTTATATATACACCTTAAGATGGGAGAATTAAGATCACATTTGTATGAGAAGGGAAAAGACTGAGTAGAGAGGGGAATTTGGTAATAGAGAAGAGGGCGGGTGAGTTGCTGCATCCATATGCTTGAGAAGGCAAACAGTCTAGTGCTCCGATGGAGGAATTAGCTTTAGACAGGTGAATGGAGAGTATGTTCACAGGTGGAAAACCAGGATACAACCATGCAGATGTTGGTAGGTATATAGATGCAGTGGTAGAAATCCACAGAGGTTTTCTTCTGATCGCTTCAATATTTTTAAACGAGGAAGAAGCAAGGTCATCAGACAGGAAAGGAGTTGCTGGAGAGGTTTTAAAAGAGGTGAGCTGTGAAAAGTCATCTATTACAGTAGAGAGTAAATGTACTAGAGAAATGTAATATGATTGCCAGAAATATTAAGGTGCATTTCAGGTGGGTGGTTATGAATTTGAAGTGAGACCAGTCAGTGTGCCAAGTTTGGACAGTCTTTCTGCTGACTTCCAGAAACCCAGCTGTTGGTTTTGCTTCCTGTATAGCATCTGCTCCGTTCTGCCTAATCTTGGGTTGTTTGTTGCCTTTGTACTCTCTGGAATAGTTGCTCCTTTTGTCTATTTTATCCAGCTTTATTGAGATACGATTGACATAACATTGTGTAAGTTTAAGGTGAGAAACATGTTGATTTGATACCCTTCAATGTTGCGATATGATTACCGCCATAGCATTAGCTAGTATCTTCATCATGTCACATGATTCCATTTCTTTTTTCTGGTGAGAACGTTTAAGGTATACTCTGTTAACAACTTCCAAGTATGTAATATAGTATTTTTAATGCTAGTCACAGTGTCGTGTATTAAATCCTCAGAACTTTTTCATCTTTAACTTCAAGTTTGTACCCTTTGGCCAACATCTCCCCATTTCTTCCCCTTCACCCTCCCATCCCTGCTATCCACTGTCCTACTCTGTTTCTACAAGTTCAGCTCTGTTTAAATTCCACATATAAGTGATATTATACAGTATTTATTTTTCACTGTCTGACTTATCTCACTTAGCATACTGCCCTCAAAGCCCAT
Source organism: Lagenorhynchus albirostris (assembly GCF_949774975.1). NCBI lineage: Eukaryota > Metazoa > Chordata > Mammalia > Artiodactyla > Delphinidae > Lagenorhynchus > Lagenorhynchus albirostris. The sequence continues at coordinate 74,669,011 of NC_083101.1, read as the reverse complement.
TTATGTCATCACAAATGGCAAGAGTTCCTTCTTTCTAAAGGATAAATAATACTCCATTGTATATATACACCCCATCTTCCTTATTTGTTTATCCATTGACAGGAACTTAGGTGGTTTCCATATCTTGGCTATTGTGAATAGTGCTCCAGTAAACATGGAAGTGCAGGTATCTTTTTGATATCCTGTTTTCATTTTCTTTTAATATATACACAGAAGTGGAATTTCTGGATCGTATGGTAGTTATATTTTTAATTTTTTGAGAGGCATCCCTACTGTCCTCCATAGTGGCAGCACCAGTTTACATTCCCACCAACAGTGCACAAGTGTTCCCTTTTCTCCACATCCTCGTCAACACTTGTTATCACTTGCCTTTTTGATGATAACCATTCTAATAAGTGTGAGGTCTTATCTTGTGGTTTTTTTTTTTTTTTTTTTTTTTGTGGTACGCGGGCCTCTCACTGTTGTGGACGCGCAGGCTCAGCGGCCATGGCTCACGGGCCCAGCGCTCCACGGCATGTGGGATCTTCCCGGACCGGGGCACGAACCCATGTCCCCTGCATCGGCAGGCGGACTCTCAACCACTGCGCCTCCAGGGAAGCCCTATCTCGTGGTTTTGATTTGCATTTCTCTGATGATTGGAGAACATCTTTTTGTGTACTTGTGGGCCATTTGGATGTCTTCTTTGGAAAAATATCTCTTCAGTTCTTCCTGTGTTTCAATTGGATTGTTTATTTTTTTGTTATTAAGTTGTATGAGACCTTTATATAGTTTGGATATTAACCCTTTATCAGACATGTGGTTTGCAAATATTTTCTCCCATTCTGTAGGTTGCCTTTTCATTTTGTTGATTGTGTTTTGCTGTGCAGAAGGTTTTAGTTTGATGTAGTCCCGTTTATTGATTTTTGCTTTTGTTGTTTGTACTTTTAGTGTCATATCCAAAAAATTGTTGCCAAGACCAATGTCAAGATGTGGAATCTAGAAAAATGGTACAGATAGACCTATTTGTAGGGCAGGAATAGAGACGAAGATGTAGAGAACAGACATGAGGACACAGTGGGGAAGGGGAGGGTGGGACAAATTGGGAGAATAGGTTTGACATAAATACCCTACCATGTGTAAAGTAGATAGCTAGTGGGAACCTGCTGTAGAGCACAGGGAGCTCAGCTCGGTGCTCTGTGATGACCTAGATGGGTGCGATGGCGGAGTAGGAGGTGAGGTCCAGGAGGGAGGGGATATAGGTGTACATATAGCTGATTCACTTCATGTGCAGCAGAAACTAACACAACATTGTAAAGCTATTATACTCCAATAATAATAATAAAGACCAATGTCAAGGAGCTTTTTCTCTCTGTTTTCTTCGAGGCGTTTTACAATTTCAGACTTATGTTTAAGTCTTTAATCCATTTGAAGTTAATTTTTGTGGGAGGTGTAAGATACGGGTCCAATTTCATTTTGCTGCATGTGGCTACCCGGGTTTCCCAACACCATTTATTGAAGAGACTATCCTTTCCCCATTGCGTATTCTTGGCTCCCTTATCAAATATTAGTTGACTGATCACTCCTTTTGAATAATGCCTCCCCTTCTTGGAGCTGGCTCTGCAGCTAGTTCAGATCCCCTAACATGTCTGTAGCCTTAGTAAGTGGGCATTGACCTGGCTTCTGGCTTACTGAGTTTCTGAGGACTCGCTGTACTTCCCTCTAGAGCCAGTCAGAGCTGACTTCTAGAAGATGGTGAGATATTGTGCCGGGCAAATGAAGGAGTGATAAAGGAATGGTTAGTGAGTTAGAAGCTTGTGCAAGAGAAGCTGCCTAGGACTCTCTTTTCCTGATTGAAATAAGATGGAATGGGACAACACCATGCTTTTTTACCCCCTATTCCTTAGATGTGCAAATGACAGGACGCACATGGGATAGTAAAGTCGTACATCCAAGATTAGAAAAATGTTTCAGTTAGATTAGGGCAAGTGGCTTTTGATCATCTAAAAGTCATCTAAGGTGGAAAATGGTCAACTAGGTCATCTAAAGCAGTAAACTTTCAGACCAAGCTGAAGCAAGTGGCAAGACTTCAGGAAAACTCAGGGTCCGTGATAACATTTTTCTGAGATAGTGGAGACTGAATTAATGAAAAGCTTACCTTACTCATTTTAACCTCAATTCAAAGGGATTAGGAAACTAAGAGCCAGCAGGTGATCAAGTGGGAGTATTCAGAGAGAATAAAATGAACTTTGTGCTATTCTTGTTGAATAGGTTCTGTATCATATCTTTAGATTTTGGCATTGAGAAGTAGGGGTAAAGAGGCCCCACCATTAGTTTGGCAGATTTATCAAGCTGAGCTGTGTCAGCTGTATTATGCTGTTTCCAAGAAGACAGTAGAGCTTGTGAAATTTAACAGTGTCTGTCACCACATGACATATTGGCTAAAACAAAAGCAGATTGAGGAAATGACTCACAATAGTTAATTGTTTCAACAGTCAGTCTTTCCCATCTGCACAGTGTGTTGAATTTGATGACATCTGATGGGAACTTTGTGGAAAATGAACGCACCAGATTGTTTTCAAGAAGTAAGCTCTCTCTTTGCTTTTTTAGTAGCTGCATGTCGGTATCTGAAATCTCCATTTTAGCCTTTATAGTTTAGGTGAGGCTACAGACTATCTTGACTGTGGGAATAGGAAAAGAAAAGCCTGGGCATTGGTAAAAAAGAAAAAAAGTATTCAGTGAATAATAACTCAAAATCTGTTTCTTCACCTTGAGAATGGATTAGGTATTTTTGCTTTGATAAACTCGAAAGCAAAGGGAAAAGTTGTTCAGTATTTCACAAAGAACCAAATTCAGGGTGATATATACAGAAAGCATTTATCTTCTTTTATCACATGAATACACTGCACATCCGGCTTCAGAATCTATGATGCTGCTCAATAAAATTTATCATTTTTGATGGGAAGCCATTAATTTGCAACAGTTGCGTTGAATGTATAGCTCTGTGGTTTATCTATCTTTGATAGATATAGGCCTTCTCATTGCCCTGAATTCCTTTGTAGACCCCACTTAGAAATGCAACTCTTGATTACTAACCTACTGACTTATCTAACTGAAGGAGTAACTTCGTATTCTGCAGATGTGGATGTCAAGTAAGGACAGGAAGTTTTCTTTTTGGAGATCTGCCAATCAGGATAAATCTTAACTCCATGAAAGTTCATTCTTCTGGAAAATATTTCTAGCATTTGTTTCCTTGTTAGACACCTACAAATGAGTCTACATTTCAACTGCACTGGAAACCAATATGTATAGAGAAGAAAGGATTAGGGCTGTCTGTCCCCTACAGACAGAGTTCCTTGGTGCTGCTCAAGACATCAATGCAACATTTTTATAGTTGTACAGAGCTGTGATATTTTTTGAATGGATTGGACGCAAGGAGTGAAGATGTCCTATTTAATAAAGAACAAAATAAATCTAAGAGGAGACTTTAAGACTTTAAAGAGTTGTGGTGGGGAAGAAACACACGTGTTCTCTATAACTCAATAGGGCAAAACCTAAACTGGTAGCCCAGATCATAAGCAGGCAATAGCTCACAGTAACAGAGAACATTTCAATAGAACATTCTAAGGAAAGAGCTGCTCTGGGAAGCAATAATCTCCTCATCCTTTCAACTGGGAATTGTACTGGGTGTTGACATCTGGGAAAATTTGTCCGTAGTCTCAGGCAGCCTTTCATAGCCTAAGAATATGTAGTCAAACTCAAGGAAGATTACCATAGAATTAGAAGTGTATTAAAATTTCTTTTCCTTTCTCTTTCCCTCCCTCCCTCCTTTTTCTTTCTTTCAGTTTGACCTCTAAAAGAAGGTAGGTGGGGGGTAGGATGGGGTGAGGATAATATCTAGCATCCCTTTTGAGTGCCCTGCCTCGCTGGGTCACCTTTGTATTCCCTGAAAACTCAAAGATCTAAAGTAGAGTGATACATAGCGCTTATCAAAAAGAATCTGCACACTCCCTGCTTTCTTTGGAGAGATCTCTGAACATGTTGGTCCCACCCCAACCTATGAAGGCCAGTGTTCAGGGGGCAAACTTGCAAACTTGCAAACTCAGCAGTATCTTTGGAAACACCAGTGACTTAGTTGTCGTCCCTCAGTCTAATATGAAGAGCAAATTTCTTGTTCTCTTCTGCTACGAAAGAGGCCTTTTAGTTTTTGTGGCCTCCATCGAAAACTGTCACAAAGTAGAAACGATGAATCGGAAAGAACATTTGTGAAATAATTTTGCTCATGTAGATAGATGAGAGGTGAACTTTTTTTCTTGCTGTATCTATGAATTCTAGTTCATATTTCCTTTATGTGGAAGTGGCTTTTTTTCCCCCTGGATTTATGTTAAGCTGAGCAAGCAGTTCTGGTGAAATTAAGCCCACATATAAACAATAGATTTGGACAGCTCAATTTTGGTCCTGAACTCCATTAGAATTTTTTACCTTCCTCTCCTTTATTGCAATTTCTGATTCTTTGCTTCTTATAACCCACTTTTATGTTGAATATCACATTGTGCAAGGGCATGCCAAATTGGTATTGGTATATACTGATTGCCTTGCTTGGGAAAAGTGTTGAATTCAAGTTTGAAATGTTTGCACTTGACCAAACTTTTAGAAAAGAAAAAGAATAGGGTATTTAAAACCCAGAAACCATGATTGTGTTTCTTTGCTGTTTCTTGTAGTTTTTCGAGCAGGGGGTGAATAAGATTGTGAGTTTTAACCAACAGAATAGATTTATAATCTGCATGAAATGGATGAATGAGATGAAGTTAGGGGAGACTAATAACAGTTCATCTCAAGGAATTTCCAAACAGTTATAGGAAGCATGAGTGACTTAACTCGTGGAGTCTATAGTAAGAAGAAATAATGATATTTGATTAAAAATTTAATGAGGGCAAAAGAAGGGTTAAGAGGGCACATTTAGGGGATGCCAGGAAGTGTACTGATGCCTTTATAGGGGCAATCTCATTGAATCCTCGAATAAGCACTATGAAGTACTTATTGGGACCCCCATTGTACAGATGAAAACACTGAGGTTCAGAAAGGCTATTCCATTTACCTATGCTGTAGAACTGTTATCTGTATCCAGATCTTTCAGGTTTTCAAACCATTTGTACCACTTCATCATCTGTGAAGAAAAGAAAGGAGCTTGTCTGGGGTCTATGTATATTGTCTTCACAAGGAACCTTCAAGGAATTCTGAGCAAAAGACTATATTACTGACAAATGAAAACAAAACCTGGTAAGTGGATGCTGAGGAAGGAGGCAGGTACCCCTGCAGAGTCAGAAAAGACCTTGAACCTAGGGAGAAGTTGTCGTTGGGCAAAGAATAAAGAAGCTTAGAGATTCTGATAAAATATGCAGGGCCCAAAGATGATATAAAAGTTTGAGGTAATATGTAACATGGTTATTTTCCTCAGGGACAAAAAATAATATCAGTCATGGGATTTTAAGTCATCTGGCTAGGAGGAAAACTTGACAGGGATGTTTAGGAGATGGGAGCTGCAATTATAAAGATGCAAAAGTGAACTGGGCATGGAAGGGCCCGGTATCAGTGATTTGGGGGAAGATATGCATAGTTTTGGAAAAGGTTAGCATATATTTGTAATTTCTCAAGAGCTGTTAATTACATAATGCTTTTAATTGTGTAACTCAGTACTTATTTCATCTATACGAAACTTCTATTTTAGAGTGTAAGTGAAACACAGGGGAAAAGATGTATTTTCCTAAATGAAAATCAGAATATTATCAGAGTTCATAGCTTTCAAGCGAGAACCTTTGAAAACATTCTCCAAATAGTCATTTTTTCCATTGCCAACACATTTATTCTTTCTTCGTTGTAGTTTTAGAAATCATAAACTTAATTGTCTCAATATGACATGATTTCCTCCCCATATCCTGAATGAATTTCGCTATTTTAAAAGAAAGGCTATGACAAAGCAGGCCTACTATGGAGGACTGTTGGTGAAAGCCCAGAACGTTTACAGGAGCATAGGCTGTGCTTATTCTGTGTTCAGGGAAAGGGCTGGCCCCTGAGGAACAAAGAATCACATTTAAAATAATGTCTTTAATATAAACAGGGAGACTTTCCTTAGTGTATCTCTTATTGTTTCATTTCTTTTTCTTGCTCAATAAATACAAGGCAAAAAAAGCATGACGTTTATGTTTTAATTTCCCAGCAGCACTCTGTATTGGAGACAGTAATTAATGAAAATTATAGGCTAAGCATTTTAAAGTTTGCATTAAGTGCCTTGTCCGTGTTTTATAAAAGAATCTCACTCTACCTAAAGATGTGTGAGTCTGCACGTTGGGAGGGGGTCGAGGGATGCATACGTGCTAGCTATCTTGAAGTTGTTCTCAACCAATCCTATAGGGTGAGGTCTAAAATACGGGGCCCTATATCAACGAGATTATATTTCCCTAGTCCTGTATCACAACTTTAAATGTAATATTCACTTTTTATTTTATTTTTTTATTGAAGTATGGTTGATTTACAATGTTGTGTTAGTGTCATGTGTACAGCAAAGTGATTCAGTTATACATATATGTGTATATATTCTGCTTTAGATTCTTTTCCCTTTTGGGTTATTACAAAATATTGAGTATAGTTCTCTGTGCTATACGGTAGGTCCTTGTTGGCTATCTATTTTATATATAGTAGTGAGTATGTGTGTAATATTATTATCACTTTCTAAGATATACTAGCTACCAGCTCCAACTACATATCAAGAAACAAATAATCTAGACAATTTGTTCTACCAACAAAATTAAATAGTGTCAAGCTATTTTTAAAAACTCTTAAAAACATGGTTAAAAAGACACGGTAAACAATATTTTATAACCTGGCTCATGTGACTATGTTATATAATAAAATTGGGTTTTCATCCAATTTTTCTATTTTATAATTGAGCCCTAGCAACAAAAAATATTGAACTGGGCTAGTTGACATAGGAAAATGAAATTCTTATCCTCCTTTAGAAGTGAATACATTTTTTAAGGATGAGAGAATCTTCTGCCTGGAAAAGTTAAATGGGAAACACAGAATAAATTAATAGTGATTTCCCAAACTTTTCCCAGACTAATTCAATTCTTGGAGTCTTAGGTTGAAACAACTTAGAGACCTCATGATGACTGTCCCATAAAATAAAATAGAATTTCATTTGGTGAAAGCTATTAAAATGAATGAAAGGATTGGTGGTGCAAGAAAAATGAGAGTAGAGGCAGGTGGGGGAAAAGTGGGTCATAAAACATATAACTATAGTTGTACAGCTGTACTTTCTAGTAAACACTCAAATAATTAATTTAAAAATATACTGATCCATGTGATGCAGCAAAAAAGTGTAGGCACCTGCCGGCAATGGGGGTGATACAGCAAGATGAGCAAGACGTAATATCTCTTCTCAGAGCAGTTGTGGTCTAGGGTATGTCTTTGCGTGTATGTGAGTGCATGGAGAGGGGGGAGATTAATACACATTTACAAAGAGCAGTCAGGCAATTGCTAATAGAGATCATATCAGCTCTCTCAGTAAGTGGCATGCCAGAGTCAGACTTGAGAAAAAAAGCCAAGGACTGGGAGAAGAGTCACAACGTCAGGTGACAAGATTAGGAGTGTCAAGCTCTCTAGGTTACTGACAGTTCTGGTGAATGAAGGACATCCTACCCAGAGGGCTTTAGTGGATTGAATGTCTCCATGCTTGCCGGTGTCCTCTGTTCCATCATCCGAGGATGGTGTTCATTAGAATGAGTTTGAAATGACATGCAACAGGCACCTACATCATTACTGAGAGACGGTGTGGAAGTGGTTAAATGCCTATGGGTGAGAAAAATGTTTTAAAACTCAGTAGCAGGGCTTCCCTGGTGGCGCAGTGGTTGAGAGTCCGCTTGCCGATGCAGGGGACACGGGTTCGTGCCCCGGTCCGGGAGGATCCCACAGGCCGCGGAGCGGCTGTGCCGTGAGCTATGGCCGCTGAGCCTGCGCGTCAGGAGCCTGTTGCCCCGCAACGGGAGAGGCCACAACAGTGAGAGGCCCGAGTACCGCAAAAAAAAAACAAACAAAAAAAAAACAACTCAATAGCAAATCACACTTGTAGGATTATTAGGGTTACTGATAGAACACTGAATCACAAGTTAGAAAACTGTTTTTCATCTGAGGACCACCCCGTACTAGCAAGACTATCTGGACAAGTAACTTAATCTCTCTGAACCTAGTTTCTTTATCTGTAAAACTCTCTCTTCTAGAGTTCTTATAAAGATCCCGTAGGATCCTTTACGTGAAAGGCTTTGGTGAATCATGACTTGCTATACAAATATAAGGTATGAAGGAGAGATGAGTGTGCTAGAAGAGGGTGTTTCAGAGAGAGTAATTCCCTGACCATGTGTAAACTGTATTGCTGAGGAGAGAGGCCCATGGTGGTATGTAGACTTGTTAAATAACAAACAGCAAGGCTTGGCCAACATATGGTCTTGGTATCAAGATAAATCCCTCCATAGAAATACTTGTTGGAAAAGAAACTCCCTCCTACCACAGCGTTTCGCTGTTCTCATCTCCCACAGACAACAGTGGCTTACGTTAGTCAAAGACTTTGGGGGATTTATTATAAGTGACATTAATGAGACATGTTTCAATGATGGGATCAGCTACGGTTTTCTGCATTTGGTGGGATATATACGTTTCCTTTCAGATCATTGTTGAAGCTATGCCAGATCTCAAAAGCAAAGTTAATTTAGGTCAATGAGATGAGAATTTATTTCCAGTCTATTACCATCTAATCCCTTATTAAACCAAAGAATAAGGAACTGAGGGATCCAGTCATTAACTTTTGGCAAATGTCAACTCAGTGAGCATAAAAGAAAGAGAAATGATTGTATCCAAATACCTATTTTTGTGGTCTTTCATTGCTTAGACAGGGAAGAATAGAGATTTTATTGAGAGAAGCCCTGGGATTAAAGAAAAGCTCTGAAATACAAGCTCTCAGGTATCTCAGGCAAGAGATGGAAAGACTGATCATCTTAGGGTTCAAGCAAGAAAAAATATCTCTTAAGGTACAGAAGGAATCAGTGTTCCATGGCGTATTTGTCATCATCACAGGTTTCTTCCCTCCAAGTATTTCATGGCCCATTTCCCTTTATTTTGATAATTTTTGAAGTGATTACAAAAAGACTTCAAAGATAATGGGAAAAGTACAAAGAAGGAAACAAAAATCACCTTTAATCCCTCCACCTAGAGATAACAATAGTTACATCTTCTGAGGTTGTTTTTCTTTGGGGGGGTGTGTGTATGTATGTGAAGTATGTGTATCTATGTGTGTGTATGGATGTTGCAAAATTGAGAACAAACTTACATGTGGTTCTGTTATCTGTTTTCACTTATTAAATGTATTTCAAATATTTCCCTAGGTCATTAAAATGCCTTTACAACATTTTAAATGTCTTTGTAATATTCCATTATGTGGATATGTGGCAATTTATTTAAATACTCCCTTACTGTTCTGCATTCAGACTGTCCCTGCATTTTTGCCCTTTTTATTTTGCAAATTAAAGGGATGTCTCAATAGATATCTTTGTAGCCATACACTCGTGTGCACGTCTGATGATTTCCTTAGTATGAGTTTCCAGAATTGTTGGATCAAAGGAAATACATGCATTAAGTTGGTTTGATCTATATAAATTAGGCACTATTTAAGGAAACATCTCCTTGATTTGCAGTGAGCATGCTCAGTGTCTGGGAGTAGGGGTTGGGAGAGCCACAGAAGGCAGTTTCTGCTGGAACCTGGGTGGCAGTTTTTACTGGCTCAGGATGTGGAAGTTCCACCCTCCAATTGTAATGGACCAGGCTGCCTCACTTTGCCTGGGGAGCTTCAGAGGACAGTTGGGTGCTTATAATCTTGAAGGAACGGTCAAGAGGAACATGGGCTATCTTAGGCTAAAGTCATTTTAAGTTTAAAAGTCAAGTAGGGCCAATAAAAAAGATGCATGAGGGAGTGTACCTCTTGTTAGTGGTGGACACTGTTCACCTAGGACTGGTAAATCTATTTGATTGTTCATCTCACCACTGAATCTTCTACAGATAAAAGCAAGAGGGACAAGGGTAGAAAGAGGAAGAGGACTCAATGGGGCTGTGAAAGAAGAAGCTGTTGGGCTTTGAGATTGGCATTAGTTGTCCATGAGGCACATAACTGAATAGCTCTGTGGAGGTTGATTTCTTCCACTGCCCAAACCAGCTCTTTCCCCACAGTTACCCTCTTTCTGTCAGTGCCTGGGCCTGTCCCCTAGGCTAGATATTTGAGTGAAGCTTCTTCATCTGTTGCCTCTCTCCTCTTAAGTCCAAAATGAACCAAGACCTATAATTTTATTCCACTTGGAATAGCTCTCAAATCTTCGTCCATCTCCATTCCTACTACCGTCTCTCTTTTCCAGCCTTTAGCGCTGTCCGCAATTCTGGAATTGCTTCAGCCTCCAGTTTCTCCCCCTCCAACTGTTCCCCTACTGTTTCCAGTTGACTCTTCCCCAAATGCTACTTAACCATTTCCCCCAGAGAGCCTAAAGCTATTGCAAATAACTTACCTACAGAATGTGAGCTTTTTCAAGATTAGGGTTTGGTCTTACTCATCTTTGTAGCTCCAGTGTTTAGGAAAGTGGCGGTCACATAAACCAACCTTAGCTTGGCAACAACTCCATGAAGTTTTTGAATGGGAAACGGAGGCTCAGGGAGGGAAAGTAATCTGCCCAAGGCTACATAGCTAGTAATTGTCAGAGTGGGGATTCAGCCCAAACAGGTCTGTTTTTCCCTAAACCACATGGACTCAGCTGCACTGTGCTACCTCTGTTGTCAGGGATCTGAGACCTTCTCAATCAAGCTTTCTCACTATACTTCTTACGCTTTTCTGCACTGAATGCTATGTCATGGGATAGCACCTACTGCAAGAGATGTATTTGAGCATGTGTGGGGGTGGAGGCCAGAGGGGGCAAGCTGGTTGATGAAGACCAAGAGAATCTGAGGGGAGAAGATAGGTCTTAAGCTAGGCCTTGAAGGTCAAGACAGGATTTGGTCAGCAGGAGACTGCAGGGCACAGGCCATTCCATGTCATGAAAGCAGACAGCAAAGGCACTGGGACAGAAAGGAACCAATAGTGCTGTCAACTGTGAAGAAATTGGCCTACCTGTGGAAAGAGTTCATGCTGTCTTTCTTGTTAGGAAAAACCTTCCTTTAGAGTACTGGTCTTTTTTATTTATTTATTTATTTATTTATTTTTTATATTTATTTTTTTTGACATCTTTATTGCAGTATAATTGCTTTACGATGGTGTGTTAGTTTCTGCTTTATAACAAAGTGAGTCAGTTATACATATACATATGTTCCCATATCTCTTCCCTCTTGCGTCTCCCTCCTTCCCACCCTCCCTATCCCACCGCTCTAGGTGGTCACAAACCACCGAGCTCATCTCCCTGTGCTCTGCGGCTGCTTCCCAATAGCTATCTATTTTACGTTTGGTAGTGTATACATGTCCATGGTATGAGTGCCCTGGAACTAGACTCCATGATTTCATGGATTGAGGTGCTACACGTTGCAGAGAAATAGCCCTTTTTCTGTATGGGGAGAGTAGAGGGAGGAAAGCTCATTTAGGTGTGGCGTTCCTTCACTTCAGATTTTGAACTGGACCTGAAGCATGAGAGAATTCCTGTGGCATGTCATAGAGCACAGGAACCAGATTTGTATCGTAACATGGCTTCAGTTTTTATGACAGTTTTAACCTTCAGAAACATTTTCATCCCTGAGTTAAGGAAACCAGAAACATAAAATGAATTAGGAGGGGTTTTAATGTATTTACAAGGAGAACAGTTTTTACTGGCTAATAAACTCCTTTGTGGCCCAAAGCATGTTTTGGCCAAAAGGGACCTGGCTGATGACAAACAGTAAAACAAGAGACACTTAGAACACTTACCTGAAAATACGGATCAACTGCAAATCAATGTCATCAAATTAAACAGGATAATTTAGAAAGTATTGGTATTAGTAAAAAACAAAACAAAACAAAACAAAAAAACGCTGCAAAGAACAGAAAATTACACTTTAGTAAATAAAAAAATTTATTCAAAATCTTATTTTGGTTTGATACTTGCCTTTTTAAACTTACAAATAAAGAACCAAGGAAACACTAAATATATTACCTTTTAAGTTACACTGCACGTATATGTGCACACAGAGAAAACAAGTAGTTTTAGTGGATCGGGACAGTATTTTGAATTTCTTTTGTGAATATCTGTCCAGGTCACGGAGAATGTTGCCAGTTTCCCCCCGATCCTGTTCCTGGCCCCAAATGCTCCCTTTTGTAGCATTGCTGCTCTGGGATTCCAGCTAGAGGCTATACAGTTTACTCCAGGTGTTTTAACTCTGTCCTCTGAATTTCCAGCAGCCAAGTTGGGAGAATACGGGATGTGTGTTTTTCAGCCCCAAACTTCCATCTTCCTCCTGGAGGACCCAGCTGATCCCACAAGCCACTAACATGCCCAGAGATGGCAGTTTTCCAACCCAGTCCTGGCCAGGCTTTTGTGCCTCCTGAGTCTTGATATAACAACCAGTTTTCCCCAACTGTCCCTTGACAGTCTGTGCCCAGCTTCCGCCTGGGAGACCAGTTGGGACATGCCTCACCCTGGCAGGGCAGGAGCTGCCCGAGACGGGGTGATGCCTGCGTTAGCTTCGGGTTGGTTGCCGCTGCCTTAACCTCTCAAAGGTGTTATTCAAGAGAAGGAGCTGAGGTTAGGGTCTGGCATAGAGATTCCTTCCCTCCTTCCTAAAGCACCATCAGGCCGAAACAGTCCCACCTCTCAAGCAGTGGGAACAGCAATGGGGACTGGTGTTAGGAAGGCCACATCAGAGACACAGCAGGAACAGAGGAGTCATCCGCCCTCCCCACAAGGCTGTCAGCACCTTGAGAAGAGGGTGTAGGTCTCGTTCGGGATTGAATAACCAACCCGCACAGGATCGGGTACGCAGCAAGCCTTCAATAAATATTCATTGCTTATAAAGATTAAAGAGGAGTATGGGGCAAGTTGTAGGGATGATTCTAGTTATTCTTGTGCTCTGGGCATTTTTCAGTGGACAGTGCTGTTACTTATGCAGTCATTATTTTAGTACCCCCTTCCTTGCCCCTCAGCTTTGAGGATTAAGCCTGGAAGTACTCACATTTTTGGAGCTCAAAGTTAATAGCTCAGCCTCAAGTCAGCTACGGCTCGTGGCAGGTGGCTCGTGGTGCTCTTCCCATGACCCACGCCTTGTATCCACATTCCAGTCACAGATCACTATCTTTTTCCCTTACCCTTGTGTATCCCTCTTGTTTCCCCATTGCCATACAATCTGCCCCGACCCTCTCACATGCTTGGGATACGGGCCCAGCGTCCTCATAGCTGAGTGTCCACCTCTTGTTGCCAGGTGACCCTGCCTGCTGCTGGACGCTTGCCCAGGCTGCCAGTCTCCCATGATGCAGTGCTCTGCCCCTCACTGCAGGTGTCCGCCGGGCCTCTCCTCTAGTTGTGTCTCTGCCTGTTGCCTACTGCGGGGGAATTCCTGTATTGTGTTTGCTGCCCATGGCTGGTCTGGCCTCCCTTATCAGGCCCACCCTGCTGTTGCTGACTGAGTCTCATTTCTGAGACAGAGCATATTTCTTGTTGCCCCTCTGCACCACTTTTATTATCTCTACCATATCCTAGTTCAAAAGACTCTGTCCTTTTTTATAGTTGATTTCACTCTTGACCTTGGATCATTAAGAGATATACTGTTTTCTCACAGACTGATCCTAAATTGGGGGAGGAGTTTTAGTTTTCGGAAGAAGTTTAAGGTTGTGTGTGGGACCGTGGGCCTCTTTGTGGAGGTCACATGTCCTTGGATAGGGACCCACATTGTGTGTACTCTGTGTGTGTGTGTGTGTGTGTGTGTGTGTGTGAATGAGAGAGAGAAGAGTCTCCCTTTTTAATACTTTCTGGAAAGCATGTCACTAAATAGAACAAGGAGAAAGGAATGGGGTGGATAGGCATAAGATCAGCCTTTTTATCCTCCAGGTATGTGAAGAAACAATCATATATCATGTTGTTTAGATGGTCCATCTTTCCCCCGTGGTATTTTTCTGGCCTTCATTCTTGGCCTCCTAATGAACTCAAGGTCAGGGTAAAAATGATGGCCATCATGCCTGGGAAAACCTGTTAGCAGTAGAAAAATAAGAACGTTAAAAGGTAGTGTTGTACAGTTTCTGATGAAGAGACCTACAGAGTGATTCCACTTGAGTATTACATGCTGTGTATCTACAAAAACAAATTGGCACAGGATTTTTAAAACTTGCTATCCTGTATTAGGGTGAACACTGTTCATATTTACTGTACTTCATTTACAGGTGGAGAGAAAGGAATTGATTTAGTTTAATACAAGATTTGGATACTCTCCCTAACCTTACACTGGTGTTAAACAGTAGCTGTATGAATACTACCTTGCAGCTGACCTTTTGGGATTGCTTTTCCCTAGTGATCTTTTTTCTAATTATTTTTATGTGCATTTTAAACGGAGTTGCAGGAGGGATGGAATTTAATTGCTCTGTTTCTATTTTATCCTCTCACTTTTACATCTAGGGCAAAAGGTTGTATTTTAATAAATCTAGGAGGTAATTTATAACTACTGGTATTGAAAAAATACATATGTAGCATGTGCGTGTTTTTGTGACTATGTGGGAGGGTTGGTATGGTTGGGTCTCTTCTCTTCTTTAGCTGTCTTTGCTATATTCAGAGTCTTAAACTGAGATTTCCTACCCTTTTCTGCTTTAAAAGACTAGCTGTTTAGGGTGTCCGAAGCTGCACATTTCCAGTATGTGCTTTATTTCTTTCATTTACATCATAGCATAACCACAGCTGTGAAGTTCATTTTTGTTTCAAAGGGGGAAAGTCTGGTTGATGCAAAAGTTGCTTTCTGGGCCCTCTGAAAGTAGATCTTCTACCTTACGCTCTCAGGGTAATCACTAGGATGTAAAGTCACTGCTGCTGTGTTGGAAGTAATGGTAATCATGGTGCCAAGGAAGGCTAATTGGACCACTGCTGCTGACCTACCTGCCAGGGTACCTGTGCAGCTTTACTGCTGTGGAGACGACGGCAAGAAGAAATCACCCTGTTAAACCTAGACACACGTCTGGTCGTTTCTTTGATGCACGAGCTTGAGAGCACTCTAATAGGTTATTTTGAAAAATCCAAACAGAACATGACTGAATTCAGATCAGATGAAAAAATGACTGTATCTGTTGTCTGGGGGGTGGTGTGGGCAGTAAAACTATAGAGCTTAGAACTCCAGTCTAAGACAAACTTTTGCTCTACGAGATAAAAAGGGCAAATAGCAAAGTTGTAGCAAAACAGTGTGAATATAGCAAAGGTAGAATGTGGATCTGTTTGGTGAAGTGCTTAAGTGTTGGATAGAGATGTAGTGGCATGGTTTTGAGGACCTTGACTGTTAAAAATAACCTCACAGAAGGCTGGACAGCATTGTCTTTTGGTTGACATGCTGGGTTAGAAACTCTACCAGACTTTCCTTGTGAATGAAATTGGAATGGTTTCTTTTGGTTGTTGGAGGGAGACCAATAATGCAGTACAGTTAAACACAGACTAACTCGTTCTAGGTCCTCCCAGCAAAGTTTTAGATATCAGTGGTCTAAGGGATGCTGGGTGAGGAAGCATTTACCCAGCTCTCCCCACCTATAGCACTCATTGAATGACTTATTACATAAAACAAAATCCCAGACACAAACTTGTGTAAAGGAAGACCAGTTTCCAAGAATGCATGGTGCCAAAAGCCAGCCTTTGTTTTGAGCGTGCTGACTTCCACGACCAGATGGAGTATACCCAGTGACTTTATTCCCCAGCTTGGGTTTCACATGCCCCTCTTGGGGTGATGTTATTCTGGGGGACCCACTGTGATTTAGCCATGTTTAACATGGAAGACGCTACTGCAGACATTGAGCATTTCTACTATGGATGAAGGACCACTGCCGGTCCTTCATGGGCGTGGATACCACCCATCTCAGTGCATCCAGGGAAGGGTCATCTTTTTTCCATATCCCACGCTGAAGCGCAACGGTGGGTTCAGTACCTGCCAGAGCATTTGAACAGATTCAGAGTACAACGTAAGCAGGCTAAGAAAAGACTGAACACACCCCATTCTCATCTGAAGCCCAGATCCTTTCTGTGGACCTCCCTCAACTAAGTAAAGGGCGGGAGTCAGGCTCCTCAAACCAAGTGCTGAATTTGGTTGTATCAGTGAAGTGCTTGGGGAAGTCAGAGGAAGGAAGATTGAATATGGAATTGGGATAGTCTGAGTTGGTCTGGGGAGAGGAAAAGGCCTCAGTTGGACCTAATGCAGGAAAGAGTTCGGCCTGCAAGGAAAAGGAAGGGGGGAAGTTTATTTGGCTTCAGCAGCAAGATAAAGACATGCAGGCAAAGAGACAGGGGCAGTTCCGAGGAGAGCAAGGGACAATGAGAAGAAATGGGATTGGGGTCACAGGGTATTAGGGTCCCCTGTCAGTATCTGAATAGGGTCCTTGTGGGCTGAACATGGTATTTCATAAACAAAATGTTAACTTATTGCAAAGGTACTTTGATTAGATAGATGTTTTTCAGGGTAATAATTATTTTTGCTGTTTGGTGATTTTTGTTTCACTATACAAGTTAAAAACAAGGAAAGAATGTGACATTTTGATTGTCGTCCAAGGGAGATTGAGAAGAAATATGCCTTCCCAGTCCCCAGAGTTCCCTTTCCTTAGGCTCCCTTCTCTATCCTTTCCATTCAGGTGGGTCATATTCTTTTGTCCCTACTCTTCTCCTCCCCATCACATCCTGATCTCTGGAAAGGGACTTATACCCACCCCTCAAACATTAATATGTTTTAACCAGGGATCAGTTGCCCCAGAACTTGATCCCTCAGGGAAGAGTAACAAGCCTTGTCGTGTGTCGAAGAGTGCCACTCACTGGGAATCTGAAGAGATTGGGGTGTTAATGGGTCAGTGTCCTTTTTCAGAGACTAAGAATTATTCCAAGTGAATGGCCTCTTCACCCGCACTCCTTGCTCCTGCTTTTTTCAGGATCAGTGTGCTGCTATTAGAATGGATTGGTCCTCCTGTTTCTTCCGAGGCCAAGGCCTTGGATTTGTGCGTGGAATCCATTTCCTACCAAGGCTGCAAGAATCAGAAACCTCTTTGGAGCCCTTGCACTGAAAACTGCTTCTGTTTACAGGCTAGTCTCAGGCATGAGATAACTGGGCCCTTTTAGGTACAACAGTCCTGTGATGAGCAGCTTTCAATGGCCTGTTCGCTGGACATAAAATCACAAGCAAATTAATGCAAACACTTCAAGGAGTTGACTAGGAACTGATACGTAAGATATGGTCCAGACCCATAATGGTTTAGAAATTCAGATCTTGGAGGTAAAAGCCAACAGCCTAATGCAGAAATCATCCCCTCGTGTACCTGGTGGTGGTTACCCGTCTTGCTTGGATTCCTTCCCATGACCCTCTTACTTGGCTGTTCACCCTTTTGTAGAACAGCTCCAGCCCTGACACATTCTGTCGTCAAATATTGAACTAAAAGCCGCTTCCTTGTAACTCCCTCTCACGGTGGAAATAAATTCCTTTCCACCATCAGACTTTCTGAGGGCAAAAGGAGAAAATGGGGGCCCCGTTATAGATGGGCATCCTGGGCTTGGCTGCTACAGAAGCTTGTGTCTCCAGGTCGGAGCTAAACAGGTTCCAGAACAGGTGCTGCCTGGATTCTGTGTGTTAGCTGGTTCCTCTGCATCAGTCCCAGTTGCGGTGTGGCCCCAGGGTCTTGGAGGAAGATGGTTCCCTAATAAGGGAGGTGGCAGGGTACAAGGGCTTGGCGATGGCCTTTCTTAGTGTGTTTTTGATTGTAACCTGGCCTAGGGGGTGGGGACGCAGCAACTCCTCAGGAGGAAGACATTTTAGTAGTCTAGAGGGCCAGGAATAGAAAAAAAAAAAATGTCTAAAGTGGGCAACAGCTCAATCTTAGAGGGCAATTCTGGGCATACGTCAGGACCCTGATTCTGATCTTGTATTCAGCATTGAATCTCTGAACCTCCCCTGCTCTCTCTGTCAGGTCATGGATATTCAGAAGAAATGGGGTTTGATAAAAGAAGGATGGCATGAATTTTTTTTAGGACTAGGTCATCCGGCTTTTGACCTCTCAAATACTAAAGGTTAGTGGCACATGAATAACTGCCGCAAGTCAGGCTTCATCTTTAAGAGGACAGCAGGATTTATGTCCCAGTTTGACTCCCGTGCTAAGGAACTGACTCTGAATTCTTGCCTCGTTCGTTATTTTATTTGTCGGCAGCTGCCAAACTCTCACGTGGGTCAAAGTTAGACAGTGCTTTCCAGTTTCTCCCCTCACAGGTGATGCAATTGAAATGACTGGTTTTGATACCAAGGGGAAAAAATGGATTTGAGAATTGTACATGGCAATATGTATTGCTGTAGCTGGTACTTCTGGGGAACTAGTCTCTACTGTTGAGTTCAAGTCTATATCCTGGTCAGTAGTCGCAGAAATAGGAGTCTCTATTAAATAGGTGGGTGTTTTGGAGACCACACACCCGGGAGGATTACCTGAGAAAGGGCTGTTCCACAATCGTGCCCTTCTCCAGGCACTCCTTATTGCTGGGGAGGTCCTGTCTGATCCAACGTGACCCTGCTCTGTTAACCTCATCCTGAGAGCTGTCTGAGAAGGGATTTTCCACGAGGAACTGGGTCTTCTTTGGAAATGGTGTTCTCTACCCCTGTTGTGCTTAACTCTTGTACAGCGGTCTACTTCCTCCTCTTCAGTCATACCAGGTCTTGAGTTTGGGAAAGAAGCATTAGCATTCATTCATTCACTACTATTTGGTTTCCTGTTCCAGAGGAAGTCCCCCATTATATAAAGAGAAGCCCAGAATAGCACTTCCTCATCCTGAAGGGGTCCTTTGATCCTCTTTCCATTCCTGGCTTGGGAGCATTAGCTGAGGGCTCTGTCACACAACCCTGGAAAGGTCAGGAGGTTCCAATCTAGTCAGAGCTGGCCTGGCCTGTCTTCCTCCCGTGAGGCATCTATAGAGCTGCCGGAGAATCGCTCTCCCCTTCGGTTCGTTTTCTCCCTTCTCTTCATTATTCCTCTCCTCCCCTCCTCCAGATGCAAGCCCATGATTTGGGCAAATCTGGGGATTTTTATGTTTCAGCTCATTTGTCTGCAGTCATTCTTACCACACCTTGCACAGAACATCACCAGAGTCCTGTTGAATACTCGCGGCGCTCGGGTCCACCCCTCAGTAGGTGCCCCATAGAGAGCCTTGGGTTGAATTCACTTAGCCAGGCCTTTGCTCTGGTTGAACTGCAGCCCTATCGGGGGGTGGGGAGTCTCAGCCGAAGAGGGGAGTGATCTGGCGCCTTCTTCTCAGACACTGCCTCTATCCCAGGTGCTTAGGACATGGGAGGGAGGGTGGCACCTCTAATGCAGTCCCTTGCTGCTGGAATCCTTTCCTCTTACTCTCAAAAACGGCAGCCTTCTCTTTTCTCCGCACTGTATGCATTGGGGACGGAGGCGGTACTGGTACCTGTGGCCTTGGAAGAGAAGAGCACACTCCGGGATCTGGACTCCAGATTGTTTTTCATTTCCTTTTCACTCAGAAGCGGTGGCCTGGATACGGAGGCATTTCAGTCTTGGTATAGTTGGTCTGATCATGCGATGTGGGGGAGCTGGAGTAGGAGGCCAGGAAGTCAGGTGTCCGCCCTCTGACAGAGTCCCCTCCACCTTATGAGTTACCCTGGGGAGACTCACACCTAGAGGACCCACGTTCATAGTGGTCACTCCATGGCCCTGGCCTCCTGCCCTCCGGGTCTTGATCAGGATGGGTCCTTCTTTCTGGCTCATCTTATCTGCCCACTTATGATGGAGTGTGGGTTACAGAGCAGGCAAAGCCCTGACCGACTGGGAACCAGGGGGCCCCGGGAGTGCCTTCAGCGTGGAAGGCCCTTAGCGGCAGCCGAGCCTGCAGGGAGTGGGGTGGTCACTGTCCAAGGCAGCCTGTCCGGTTCAGAGCTGTGTTTTCACAAGTGCTCTTACCTCAGTGTCGTCCTCTTCCTTGTAGGGCTCACTGGCTTTAAGGAAGTTTGTGGTGGAACCTTCCTCTTTCCGGGGAGGCAAGTCCGTGGTCGTCTCCTCACAGAGTGACTTGATATATTCTAGGCCACACCACCCTTCCCCATCTGGCCTCAGCTGACTCATAACGTATCACTGGGTCTTATCCTCTTGGAATATAACGAGAAAGGGTTTGCAGAGGCCGTAACCCGAGGAGCAGTAACAGTCAGAAAGATGAATTCCTCTTCTCTTCTGGATTTGGATTCCGGGTATCTGCTGAACTCCCTAGATAGCCTTGTGCCTTCTCCCTCCCTCCAAGTTTCTGAGGAAGGGAATAGATAGTCTGTGATTTCTTGATGCACCCATAAACTGTTCTTATTTTGTGAGTGCCTCTTATGTGATAGGTACCATGTTTGGTTATTTCACTTGTGGACTGGTGATCCAGCTCGTGCTTTAGAATTTCAGAGATTGTTGGGGAGATGGGGGCCTTCTCTTCTCTTCCCTATCTTTGACCATCTTCTACAATGGGAGTCTCTGCCCTGGGAGCCTGGAACACTGTCCTTGGCAAGCCTGGTATTATCATTGCCCTACCCCAACTCATGCCAAAGCAGGATTGAACAGGAGCCCTGCAATATCTTTCCTTCTGGCCCCAAGGCCCCCTCCCCCTCCCTACTTCTCCCTTCTCCAGCCACCAGTTGTAGAACTCTTCTAACCCTTCGTGTTTAATAGCTACTGCCCCGTGTCCTTGGGTTCCGCCTTTTCTGTCGTCATCTCCTCCTTTCTCTTGCCCACCCTCACTTACTACACCTACCCTGCAATCCTCCCAGGCATCTACTCACAAACCAGAGTCTTCAGTGAAGTCCTTTCTCCCAGGAGAATGTTGATCCCATGAACTCTTTAGGTGATGCCTCATATCCATCTGGCCTCTGTAATTATCCCCTTTAAAAACCTATGTTTTGGTCAGGAAACACGGAGCTGCCAGAGCCTGCCAGTGAGATTCACAGTGGCACCCATCACCCCTGGCTAGAATCCTCCAGAGGGTTCTCCCTGTCAAGGAGAAACCACTTCTTGGGCTCTTTACTCTCCTGTTTCAATTTTCAGGGCTTCCTATCAATGGGTCTTGGTTTTATCCTTTGCAAGATGAAGGTCCGGGCTTAGGTGGTCATTTATTTCCCTGTTGGCTTCCCAGGCGACTCCCGGCAGTGACTGATTTTAAGGAGGCAGCGGCATCTTGATTTCTGCTTAGGCGACAGCACTGTGCTGGCTGTGAGTGGCGGGCACGAGCCCCTGACATGTTCTGCATTGGAAGAGAAGCCCTCAAGGAGCAGCAGGTCCCGGAGGCCTTGTAGGCTCTGGAAATCCTCAGGCACAGCTGGAGTCTTTCTGAAGGATAATAACAGTCACCCGCGTGGCCCCATCCATCCCACTATGAACGCCAAGATCCCCCTACTTCACCCTCTTCTCAGAAAGCTTGATCCAGCCCTCTAGCCCGAAGGTGTCTTAACCACCCCTTTTTGGCCTGTGGCTCAGCTTATTTTGTAGGGGCTCTTCATCTTGGCGAAGCTCTGTGGGCAGTGACATGAATGGCTTCTGGGAAGTCTCCTCATATGAGGGTGCACTTGTCCCTGTAGCTGGTGTGTTCTTGGCTTTTGGACAGTTAGCTGGTAATGGTCTACCTCCAACTGGGATGACTGTTGGCTTGCCACGCAAGTTTAGCAGTCTCCACAGGAATGAAATGAGGTTCTCAAAGCTTATTCCATCGTGAAGTTCACCAGGGCTTCTGTAGGATCCTCTGTCCTCATTGGTGGGTCCTGAGGATTCTGTGGGTCCAGTTGAAGAAACTAATTTCCTGTGTTCGGGCTGGGGGTGGGATTCCCTTTTACCGATGGGAAAGTCTCCTGTGGAGAACACTTTGATATTCTGAGACATTGCTGAATATGTACACGAATAACTTCCCGGAATTAGGAGAGAAAGATCTTTGACTTCTTTTCTCCATCTTCTCTCTTTTCCTTTGAGTCACTGTCCTGTGTGTCACAGTTCAGTTACTCTTTCCATTCACTCATGCCTCCCAGGAGTTTAGACTTACCAAGGTGCAGTTACTTTCCTTCGACCGGTGTGCTTTCATTTTTTAAAATCTTTATTGTATCAACATTATAACAATAAATCTCTTTTATGAGTGAAAAGATAAATCCAACAAGCCTGGGAATCTTTCTTTTTTTTCACCTGTTTTCATGTTCTCTTCCTGCCTCATTCATAAGTGGATGAGATATTTATGAGAAGAGATATTCATACCTGAATAAAATTTTTATAGTCCCTTACTTTCAGCTACACCTGGGATCAGTTTTGGGGTGGAGGGGGCGCTGCTGAGGGGTTGTAGATATTGATGATCAGACATACGGCCTTTCCCTTTTTATGGCCACTTGTGTGAGGGATATTTTTAATAGGGCTGGAAGTGATACTTGCCTCTTAGACTCTGTCTTTGGACCTCGGTATTGCTGCTCCGGTATTTGACCACCACAGTTGCACCATCAATGAGATGGAGTTTGTCTTAAGCTTTATTAAACTCTCTCAAGGAGAATGAGTCTCCTAAGGGGTGATTTCCTTCTGTTTTTATGAGCTCTGCAAACCCTTCCTAATTATATTCTAAGAGAAAATGTCCCAGAGAGCGTATTCAGTAAGAGTCCGAATAATAGCGGCTAAGAGGGAATTAGGATCACATTTATTTGCAAGCGTTTATTGAGCCATTACTCTGTAGGTTCTGCCTAGAAGTTGGAGCACGCCAGTGGGATGGAGTTCAGATATGAATGAGAATTCATACTCGAATATGTGACCGTCCTGCCATCAAGAACTTAGAAGCTACAGTATGAGAGCTTTCAAGAACGTTGGCTTCTGGGACACTACTTTCTTCCAGACTTTCTCTACTTTCTTCCAGACTTTGTCTTAGGTCCTTACACCTGCTCGGCCCCTCAGGTTGCCCACAGGTCTATCCACAGCTCTCATCACACCGTGCACCCTCTCTCTGGGTTGCTTTAGACACAACCATGATGGCTTCCACACACTTTGTGCTGGGTGTCTTCAAGTCTGTTTCTTTAGATTGGGGTATGTATGACATTTCTTTTTATTTTTGGAATTCAAAGTTGTGTTTTTTATTATAAGAGTAAAACATCATTATGGAGAGGTCAGGAAATATAGATGAGCAAAAAAAATACTGACACATGGAGTTCAGTCCCTGTTAATATCTATGTGTATATCCTTCGAAACCCTTGTCCTCTCTCTCTCTAGAATGGTATTTCTCCAGAGTTTTAGTGTACCTATCCATATTGTTTTGCAGAAATGATGTCAGACCCATTTAATCTGACCGTTGTTATTCTCCACGGAAGGCATCCTGGGCACCTCGCCTAAACTGTCTGCACTGAGTATCCCGCTGCGTTCACCCTCTGCTCGACATTACCCACTGCCTGTTCTGACTGACATCACATCTAACATGTTTGTGAAGTCTGAGCAACCCGAGTCTGCTCTGAGAATCAGATCGATACCCTCTGCTTGGATGTAGCTATCAAGTTTTACCAATTCTGTGTCACAGACACCTCTGGAGTTTACTCAGCATCCCACTGTCATTGCCTTAATTTAGGCCTTCACTAAATCTTGCCCAGATGACTTTGGTTCAAGCCCTCACTCCAACCTGTCAATCTTTCACACCCGGTCAAAGTCATTTTCCCAAGTGCAAATATGATTCCAGAATTTCTCTGCTTAAAATCCTTCACTGGCTCCCTATGGCTTACAAGAGAAAAGTCTGGACTCCTTCGCAAAGCCTTTAGTGATGTGAGTCCTGCACAGCTCTCATGGCTTATCTCTTGTCCCATCATTCCTCTTTCCGTGAGCTTTGGATCCACACTTAAGCCCATAGTAGCTCCCAATCTTTGTGCCTTCTCTTCCCTTTCCCAGGGACGTTCTTTATCTTTTACCACCTTAGGCTAACTTCCACATGTCCTTCTGCAGTCCCTGCCCCTCAGCTACCCAGAACTCTTCAAGGCGCATCACATATCTGACCGTCTTCCCGTCCACCCGGCTTCGAGCCCGTTCTGCTGGAGGTTGGAAGGAGGCTTAGAGAGTTAGAAATGTGTCCCGTGAAGGAAGCAGGGCAGGTTATCACAGCCACTGCTAGCAGCAGCAGAAGCATCTCAGAGCAAACAATGGGCCCTGCATCACAGAACAAAGATGGCGTGTGGCCATCACTCTTTTCCAGGGGCCCACGCACTGTACGTTGGGCTTAATGACTTCTTAAAAACAAAAACCGTTGCCTTGTTCCAAAAAGGATTTAAAGTGTCACACAGATATGAGACACTCTAATAGAATGAGATATGGGAAATTAAAAAAAAAAAAAAGGTAAAGAAACTGTGCCAAAGGGAAAAGGCAGGTCGTAGTAACCTCAGGTCAAGAGCCACCACTCCTACCTCATTATAGTTTTGGTAGAGGGGAGCCACAGGCTTAGCTCTAAGCATTAAGTGATCCCACTTAAAAGAGGGAAACATGATCGTTCCCACAGACCTGTGATTAAGGAGCAGCACAGTCATTCCTGGGACTGAGACCCAAGAGGCATCCCTATTGGACCTCTCTTCTCAGCACCTATGGGTTCTTTCCCCTTTAGGGACTGTCTGAGATATTATTATTAACCCAACATGCCAGTTCTATGGAGGTGGGCCTGGCAGGAAGGGAGATTGGAGGCATTTGTTCAGGGCCCTCCAAGCCAAAAGGGTGTGTGCGTGGTTCCAATTAATTGGATGTTTTTTTCAGGCCCTGCAGTCTCCTGTGCCTAGGTTTTAGTTAATTTGGGACCTGTATTCTGTCCTGCTTTAAAATGCCCCAGATTGTATCCTCTCAGCCCCACCTCTCCCGCCCCACCCCCTGCCCCAGTCTGTGCCCTCTTTCTAGGATCTGGTTTCTCTCATCTTGCAGGGGACATCAAAATCAGAGCAAACTTGGTGTGGATTTCGTCTATGCACCAATCTGCTCTGTGCCAGTGACTGTGATATATACCAGAGATGGCATAAAAGGGTGCTGGGCAGAAAACGACTCTGCCTCTGAGTGGACATCTTGCCTGGGTACCCGTGTATACACATCTCTTTCTGTTTGCTAACTTCTTCCCTGTCTCCTCAAGGGAAGAAGATAGAAACCAAATCCCCAAAGGCAGTTCTGATCCATTTGTGGAATGTTTCCTCTTGGGGTGTATCCTTGATGATTGTAAAGGAAATCATAGGTCTCTGGCATTCCAGACCCAGGCTGTGAGTCTGCTGACCCTTAAGGCAGGTAGACGGTTTCTCAGTGGTGGGTGACCCGGAGGTTGGAGGCACCTCACTGGAGACTCCTGCTGACGGACTTCCCCTGCTTGCTCCACCTAGGGGCCTGTGCGGAGAGTTTCTTCGTGCTCCTGGTGCCTTTGTGCCTCGCCCACAGAGTAGGTGGGCCCCTCAACAGTGGGGATGGAGAGGTGGTGACTGTGGTTTTTATACAAGATGCCCTCAGGGAGGGTTTGCTTCTCTCCAGGATGATCTGGTCTTTTCACCTCTCATGAGGGCAGTGGGTGGTCTGAATGGAGGTATTTTCAATCCTGGCATGACTGCTGCGGCTGTTGGATATTGGCAGGGGTGTTGTAGGGACTGGCTGGTTTGTAAGAGCCACGCTCCGTCTCAGAGCTCCCCCAGCTGCTCTATATTGGCTCGAGCACGTAGCAGTGACACTTCCTGAAGCCTCTCCCAGGAACTGGTCTCTAGGATGGAGCTGTTCTACTTGTCTTCACCATGATCTTGCCCTTGACGGTGCCCTTTGTCCTGACACATCCCAAAGCGTTATCCTTCATAGTTAAGCCTTGCCTTGCCTTGTGTTGAGTGCTCCAGAAGGAGGAGCATTCTCACTAGGGATTAGAAAGTTGGGTGCCCCGGCCATGGATCTCTTTGGCATATTATCAGGTCATTATGGGGGCTCCTCTCGTTGCCCCTTATTTAATAGCTTTCAGTCTTCACTATGGGTCCGGAAATCTGTGGTGGGCACATTGATGCTGGGAAATCAGATGGTTATCACCATGGTGTCTTCAATATTAAGTCAGTTACCACAATCTCTTCTCTATCTGTTCAAGTTTTCCCTCCTGTTGATTTGCATGTAAGACATGCGCAGCCCCATTCTCAAGAGACAGGTTAAAAGGTGAACCACAAACTTCTTTGAAGGAAAATGAAAGCTTTCTGAAGCCTAGGACTCTTCCCCTCTCTATCCTGGCTCTGAATTCTAGTCACTGCCGAGAGTCTTGGCTACGGGGATCCTTTTTTTCACTCTCAGGATCTCTAAGAACTGAATTTAAAAGCAACAACAACAGCACACTTTTTGAGTGCTTTTTATATAGCAGGCATTGCGATTTGGGATTTCCCATGCTGATCTCACCTCTGATGATTTCACTTCTGCAGCAGTATATCCAGGGTTGCTGAATGTGAGAAATTGCCCACCGACTATTCTGATGCTGTCCCCCGATTGCTCAAAAGGATCCTCTGGACAGAGCCCTGCTTCTCCTGCTCTTTTTCCATTTCCCTGAGGGAAGGACTTAGATTTGCCAGTGCGTTTAACGATTCCTCCTGGAATTTGGAGCCTGCTGGATCCTTTCTTCTCTCCATTCGTGGCCACTGAGTGACAGTGGCTTACTTGGTCTCTGTTATCACTGCCTAGTCCTTTCCAGCTCTCTTGTGTCCCCTGCCTCCACGGTCTCCCTTGCTCCCACCCACTGCATTCTGGCTTTCCTCCCAGCATCAAGGATCTAGGAGGTTCCTAGCCGTTGTGGAACTACAATGGACAGTTTCCTTGGGAGAGGACAGAGAGCTCCATAATCCCGTTATATCTGGAACCCTCGATAAGGAATTGCTTCTTCGCCTTACGCCATTTGGCTTATGTAAGGTTTTATTGAAATGCTCTCCTTTTGGATAGTGGGAGAAACCTGTCACAACCTCAGCCCTGCTACATTAGCTCTTTTCTGTACAGTCTACCCTCTTCACCCTTAATGCAAGGGCATCTTTACAGCGGATTATTATCCTTAGGACTTCACGATGCAGGGACTGACCAACCTGTGGTATTGACTTCAGTCATGCCCTTATAGGAGTGCTAGATTTAGCCAGTTTAGCTAATCCCATTAGCCGTGAAGATCTGTCTTAGAAGGCTTGGTGGCTTCCTCAAGTGATGTGCCTCCTGCGGCCTGTAGCTTTGGGCAGGAACCACAAGTTATGAACGCAATTAGTCTCCGTATCAACACTATAGAGCTGATCAGCTCAATTTCAGGTAGTCCCGTCAGAGAATAAATCCCTTTCTGTGGGCATCTGTATGTCACTCAGGCGGGCCAGACAGCCTCCACAGTGGGCCTGATAGCCCCTCTCAGGGGTGTTCTAAATCTGCAGCAGTCCCAGAGTCTGAGTCCTGTTCATTGAGTGAAAAGATCTCATCTGATTTCTGTTCATCACAGCTAGTACTAAGGCTACAACAGCCCATAGCGGACAGTGTAAGATTGCGGCTTAAAGTCAGATCCAGGCAATTAGGATCTTGACTCCAAATTCAAGAAATGCCGGCAACTCATTTTCTTCTGCAGTTGCAAAACCTAAGACACTGCAGGGCCAGACACCTGGTCTCAAAATCCAAGTAACAAGGCTTTCCTAAGGCCTTTTGACCTTGTCTGGAGTCTAAATCGACCTACTCTAAAATATGTACTTAGGCAGGAAAACATCATCAGTCTTTAAGGGTCAGGCATTTGATTTCAACAGGAGCTTGTTAGCACATTAAAAACTGCTTTTTAAAACTAAAAAAAGTGTATTTCAGTCTGGAGATTGCCTCTTTTTCATGTTGTCTCCCTTTTTTTTTTTAACATCTTTATTGGAGTATAATTGCTTTACAATGGTATGTTAGTTTCTGCTTTACAACAAAGTGAATCAGTTACACATATACATATGCCCCCATCTGTCTTCCCTCTTGCGTCTCCCTCCCTCCCACCCTCCCTATCCCACCCCTCCAGGTGGTCACAAAGCACCGAGCTGTCTCCCTTTTTTAAAGAGGTGCCAATAAGCAAAAATCATACAAAGGTCACTGGTTGTGGAGATTTGTTATTTTCAATATTCTGAGTGTAAATCTCAGTTTTCCTACTTATGGCAAAAAGCAAGGGAGTTGCGTACCACTAATATCTTTGCAGCTTTCCCTGATCATTAGGATTTTTCTCTAGTATTCATGAAAATGATGGGCATATTATAATCATCTGTAGATGAAATAGCCACAGAGGACAAAACCATTGAAACAAATTTTTTTCATTGCAAGTTTTGCTCCAAGCCCCAACAGTAAATTCAGCGTTTACAGGGTTAAAATGATAGCTACTGGGAGATCTCAGGGGGAGTGAAAGGTGAGGGGTGGTCCTGTAGCTAGGCTGCAGAAAAGGCTTGAGTGGTCCCCCCTTTTCTTCATTTGCCTGAAGGAATGAGCACCTAACCAGCTAACTTATTGTCTTTGGCCCATTCGAAGCCCACCTTTGGGAATGTTTGATCCCTTTTCTCTCCCATCAGGTGGAGGGCACAAAAAGCACAGGCATTCCCTGGCCTCTCTCTTGTCTTCATTTCAGCTGGAAGGGCCAAAAGAAGCCAGGGGATCCAATGAGGCAAGCCTCCTGTGCTTGCATGTATTTTCAAATTCCACAGGTAACTTTTACCTCTCACAACACAGAGCAATTCAGCTGCTCTTCTGTGCTCTGAGTATCTCCGTAATCACCCAGGCACCAGGATCTCATCATCCCCTGCCCTTCTTTTTTTCCGAAATAATACTGTAGCCATACTTCAGTGACTTGGAGTTGTTCTAGTGAATCCCATGGCTAGCACTGCTTTGGGGATCCTCAAGGCCACACACATTTGGGGATACTTTAGGAGGAATCACGGGACTCATCACATAGTTGGACTCGTGACTAAGGTCTGTTACAGTGCAAGGATATATGACAGGATCATTGAGGGAAAAAGACAGGTAGATTCTGGAGAAATCTATGCACAGGCTTCCTGATCCTCTTTCCTTCCCATGAGGAGACATACCAAATGTTTTTGTTTTTCAGCAGCAAAAAATGTAGAATATGTACATAGTATTTCTGCCCAGGATAATCTGTTGGAGAATTAGAGTTCCGGACTTCATTGGAGGCTGATCACGGAGGCGTCTTCGGCTTAGAGCGGTCCAAATTTCCACACGCCCAGAAGGAAAGCAGATGTTAACTATAAATCACACTGTTTGTACAAACAGTTTAGGTGCAGTGAGCCTCCCTTATCAGGGAATGATTTGAGTGCCAGATCCCTAGATGCCAGCCAAGGCCAACCTTGCAAGGAGGCCCTTCTAAAGTTGGCCGCCTCAGACCTGCTCTGTTAACGCTTTTCTTCACACAGCCACTGAAGCGAGAGGTGGGTGGGTCCCGACCATGACTGAAAAACTGTATTTGCCTCATCTTCCCCAGCTCTTCTTGGTTATGCAGCTTTGTCTTGTAGAACGTAGCCCAACTCAGCAGTGTATGGCTCAGTGAAACCTCTTTAGTCTCTTTTCACGACAAGAAGAGTCCCACCAGAGCTGTGGATTTCAAGCAGAGACCAGTTTAGGTCCAGTGTGATGTGTGGAGGCAAGGGGCTTTTATTCAGACTCCTGTCAGCCTCTGGCAGACTTCAGACCCAGAGCCTGGCGGGTCTGCAGCTAGCTCACTTACTGCTTTGCATTCTAGTTTACTTTTTCCTCTACAAAGACATGACCGCCTGTTTTAGATTTTTTTTTAAAATAAGGTCATCTATCATTGCTACTTGTTTGGGGAAAAGCCTAGTGGGGAGGGGAGACTTAGACTGTAAAGTTATAATGCCATCTTAGCCATTATTGCAGCTTTCTCTACTAAGATACAGGACTGAGTCCACGGGGCGTAAGCTGGCTTGGATGATAACTTTGGCGATACAGTGCTTTCTTCAAAATTGCCTTTCACCTAGGTTTCTGGCTGACTGTCCTTGTGTCTCTTGACTCTTCCTTTAGGATAAATTATTCCCCATAAGGTTATTAGTGGGCCTACCTTATAGTGTCTGTTATGAGGGAGAACCTTAGGTGCTTATGTTGATATTCCCCTCCTACTCGTGGCGTTTGGTCAAAGATATGACTCAAAATGAAACAACAGAGTTTGGGCAGTCTACCATTTCCCAAAGTCATTCTCCTCGCTGTAGGGAAAGACAAATCGCTAACCTAGAAGTTGACTGTTGATTCCTTTTTCTCCATTATTAACTTAAATGGTTTTCAGTACATTTTTAACAGCGTATTTTGATTACTTAGCATTGATTCTCCCAGTGTCCTTTTGAGCAGTGATCTCTTTTCTGTAACGTGAGCTGTTCTGGTAGTACGATAAATCCAGATGTGTGCACTTTTTACTACAGAAGTCAAAGGAAATTTCTGGAGACCTGTCACCACTCTGGCCTGCCAGAGGGTTGGTGAAGGGGGTCTCAGCTCCTTCAATGAGCCCTCTTCTCGTAGGAGGTTTGGCTCATGCATGGGCTGAGGCAAAAAGACTGAAGAAAATGGTTGCTTACTCCTGCAGCAGTGTTGGGTCAGCCACTCAGCAATTCTTGCCACAGTGACCTTCTATAACTGGCCTATGCTGTCCTTATAATACAGCATTGAGGACCAAACGTGTCACAAACGGTGAGATGGGACTGGTGTATGCTTAGCGATTTCTGCTGCTGGTGATTCCATAGTTTGTACATCACGTGTCTTTAAGGAAATAGGTATCTTTTACCTGTAGCCGTTTAAACTGACTATATGGTTTCATATTATTCTTATGAATACAAATCTCTCTTTATTGTTAATTTTTGTTAAAAAGCGCTGATAGCACAGCATACAAGAGCAGTTGATTTTTCTTTTTTTTTTTTTGCGGTTCGCGGGCCTCTCACTGTTGTGGCCTCTCCCGTTGCGGAGCACAGGCTCCGGACGCACAGGCGCAGCGGCCATGGCTCACGCGCCCAGCGGCTCCGCGGCATGTGGGATCTTCCCGGACCGGGGCACGAACCCGTGTCCCCTGCATCGGCAGGTGGACTCTCAACCACGGCACCACCAGGGAGGCCCAAGCAGTTGATTTTTTAAACCCCAATTCAGTTTAGGGTTTTTGAAAATTACACATTTTTTTTTTTTACTTTTAGAAACTTGTTTCATATTGACAAGGTGGTTTTGAACTTTGATTCTGTCACCCGTCATCTTGGCCAAGCTTGTGTCATCTGAAATTTTGCCAAAGTTTGCCAGTCTTTGGTGTCAAATTGATTTGAAATTGCTAGCCTGCTCACCAAACGGGGTTTTCCGTCTAGTACGCCTCAAGCAGTTTCCTTTAAAATACACATACACACACACACCTCTTCAAAGTCCATATGTGCTGACGCATTAATACAGTAAGTCACCTACATATGAACGAGTTCAGTTCTGAGAGTGCGTTCGTAAGTCCAATTTGTTCGTAAGTCCAACAAAGTTAGCCTAGGTACCCAACTAACACAACTGGCTTGTAGTACTGTAATGTAGTAGGTTTATAATACTTTTCACACAAATAATAAAAAACCAAAAAATAAAACATTTTTATCTTATGGTACATTACCTTGAAAAGTACAGTAGTACCAGCTATATTGCCACTGCTTTTACGCTTGCTTCCGGACATCCTGGGCTTGAAATAAAGATACTGTATGACTGTACTCCATACGGTACTATACAGTAAAGTACACAAAAGCACAACCACTTGCAGAGGATGCATGCACGTAACAATGTATGCCAGACACGTGAACTAACTTACGTGATTGGACATGTGAACGCACATTCGCATCTTTGAAAGTTCGCAACTTGAAGGTTCGTATGTAGGGGACTTACTGTAATACAAACCCTTAGTATGCCCAGGGAAAGGCACGACACACAGTTTTTAATGTGCTATTTGACATCAGAAGAAAATGAAACAGGGGCTTTGTAACAAGGCAGAACGTGTTTATATAATTGAGAAAACCTCCTTCTGAGAGCCAGATTTAAATGTTTTAGATTGGGTTGGCAAAGTTGCCATGTTTGGGGGACCAGTTACTTCTCTTTGTCCATCATCTAGGGCTCTATCCAAACTTGCCTTTCAGAGATAAGGAATTAACTTTTCCTTCCACATGAAGCAGTCACTTGATTCACTCTCCGCATAGGGACAGAGATTATTTTAAAAATCACCCTAGGTGCTGGGGTTATTGCCACAGCTGTTGCTGCCAGCCCCTAACCCTTCAAGCACAGAGAAAAGTTTTTGCTGGCATTTGTGCCCCTAGCCTGCCAGTTGCTACTTTGGAAAGAAGAGAAATTTGTATCCTCTTGATTTGGAGACACTGGAAAATCAAATAGAGGGAAACAAGGAATAAGGAATTGGAGAGGAATCCTGTTATGACACAACTTAGGATGGTGTGTGTTTGAATATACTACAGGTCAGTCCACGTTCTGGTAACACAACTATAAGCAGAGGTGGCCTGATACGATCCTTTTTCTTACACTAAAATTATAAAGAGAATCCTTTACTTCTCTTAAAGTCTTTAAAAATTATTTAGCATGCCATGTTCAATAAGAAAATTTAGAATATTCAAATGAACAGGAAAAGAAATCATAAAATCGCTCCTTAGCCCCTCATACAGAGGTAACTTTTATATGTATTTTGAAGTACAGATTTTAAGATTTTTCCCATATATTAAATATACGAATCTGCACACAAACACATCACAAAAAAATGAATCACTGTATGCCTACTGTTTTAAGACCTGCTGTTTTGGGGGTGGCCGTTCAAGATGGTGGTGTAGGACGGTCCTGAATTCACCTCTTCTGACGGACACAGCAACTCTACAGCTACATATGGATCAATTCCCTCTGAGAAAGACCTAAAAACTAGCTGAACAGCTCCTCCACAACAAAGGATAAAAGAGTCACGTTGAGAGGAGATGCATAGGAAAGGCGGTGACACAGTCTTGTCTAAAACCTGACCCCCAGCATGGCATACTACAACCGGGAGAGATATCACAACTAGGAAGAAGCATCTCCCTGAGGACTGAGGGTTCTGTGCCCCACATCAGGCACCCCAACTTGTGGGACCTGCATTGGAGAGATGACCCCCACCTGCCCAAACATCTGCCTTTGAAAACCAACAGGGCTTATGTCCAGGAGAACCAGAGTGCTATAGGGAATGGAGATTCCACTCTTAAAGGGCTCAAACGCAGGCTCACTTACCCCAGGACCCAGTGGAAAAGCAGCAATATGAAAAGTGCCCAGACCATATGTGAAAGAGACTCATTTGCTAATCTTAAAGCAGCTGCCAGAGGGCCAGGAGCCTGTTGGGACTCTCGGGGACAAAGGCACTGGTGAGCACCATTTTTTGCATTTGCTCTCTACCTTGATAGCGTCAGCACTAGCAGGCCCTGTTTTTGCACTTTCCCTTCAATCTGCTGGCATTGGTGGGCATGCCCCACCCCCTGTGCCACTCCTACAGTCCCAGCAAAGCCAGGCTCTGGTGCCTTGCTCTGAAGGTCAGAGGGATTGCATTTCTGGGCTCCATGGGTCTGCAACTCAGAGGAGCAGTTCTTGGAAAGCCACCACCCTCAGGGCACTGCAGAAAGCAGACTGAACCACCCTTACCCACCAGTCTCCCTGTGAAAAAGGCCTAATTACTTATCCCAGGGCATCAGCTTGAGGGGAACGCTTAAGATTACGACTTGTAGAGGATACAGAAGTGCTCTCAGGGAATGTCGGATGGGGAACACCATCTCTGCACTCACCCTCGGCCTTGCTGTAGCTCCTGGGTACCTCCCAGAAAGGAGCTCACACACTGGAATGGAGCTCTGATT
Organism: Lagenorhynchus albirostris; assembly: GCF_949774975.1. NCBI lineage: Eukaryota > Metazoa > Chordata > Mammalia > Artiodactyla > Delphinidae > Lagenorhynchus > Lagenorhynchus albirostris. The sequence goes on along the minus strand of NC_083101.1, from coordinate 74,634,958 downwards.
TTTGCAACTGTCACTAAGGGACACCTCCAGGTCTCCTGGATGGGAGAAACGCAGGGTTCACGGTTGTGGTCCCACAGGGCAGTATATATTTGCATACCTTAACAGCTGCTGCCTGAGGGTCTAGCTTCTAATCAGCTGAAACTGGGTGCTGACTGAGATGCCTCCCTCACAGGTCTTGGCACGGCTTCCACAGCTGGGACCCTATATCAGGAATAAATCAGGCTGCCTAGAAAATCACAAAGGTTCAAGTGACAGCCAAGAGCTAGGGCAGAGGTAAATGATAAAGTTCATCTTCTGTATATGGCCACCCCTTCAAGACTGGGAGAGATAGCTATTTCACCTAATACAGAGAAACAAACACAGAGACTCAAGCAAAACGGAGAGACAGAGAAATGTGTTCCAAACGAAAGAACAAGTTAAACCCCAGAAAAACCTTAATGAAATAGAGATATGTAATTTACCTGATAAGGAGTTCAAAGTAATGGTCATAAAGATGCTCACCAAACTCAGGAGAAGAATGGATGAACACAGTGAGGACTTTAACAAGGAGATAGAAAAGATAAAGTACAAGACAGAAGTCACAGAGCTGGAGAATACAATAACCGAGAGGAAAACTGGAGGGGTTCAACAGCAGACGAAAGCAGAAGAAAGAATCAGTGATCTGGAAGACACGGCAGTGGAGCGCACTCAAAAAGAGCAACAAGTAGGAAAAATAACTTGAAAAAGTGAAGATAGCTTAAGGAAACTCTGGGACATGAAGTGGAATAACTTTCACATTATAGGGGTCCCAGAAGGAGAAGAGAAAGAGAAAGACAGAAAACTTATATGAAGCAATAGTGGCTGAACACATCCCTGCCTAACCTGGAGAAGGAAACAGATATCCAGATCCAAGAAGCCCAAAAAGTTCAACATAGGATAAACCCAAAGAGACCCACACCCAGACTCATTATAATTAAACTGTCAAAAGTTAAAGATAGAATCTTAAAAGCAGCAAGAGAAATACAACTTATTATGTACAAAGGGACTCCCATAAGACTATAAGCAGATTTCTCAACAGTAACTTTGCAGGCCAGAAGGGAGTGAATGATATATCCAGAATGCTGAAAGGAAAAAAAAAGTCTAACCAAGAACACTCTATCCAGCAAGGCTATCATTCAGAGGAGTTCATTACCACTGAACCAGCCTTACAGGAAATTACAGGAAATGTTAAGGAGGCTTCTGTAAGCTGAAAAGAAGGAGCACTAATTAGTAACAAGAAAACATATGGATGTGAACATCTCACTGGTAAAGGTAAATATATAGTAAAGGTAATGGATAAATTGCTTTAAAGCTAGTGTGAAGGTTTAAAGACAAAAGTAGCTAAACAAACTATAATAACTAGTTAAGGGATACACAAAATAAAAAGATGTAAAATGGAACATCAAAAACATAAAACCTGGGTGGTGGGAGTAAATTAGAGTTTTAAAATGTGTTCAAACTCAACTTGCTGTCAAGTTAAAATAGACAGTAGGCTATTATGGTAGCCTTATGGTAACCTCAGAGCAAAAACCTAGAGTAGGTTCACAAAAGGTTGTGAGAAAGGACTCTAGCACACACCATAGAAAGGCATCAAATCACAAGTGAAGAAAGTAAGAGAAGAAGAAAGGAACAAAAAGGAACTACAAAACAGCCAGAAAACAATTAACAGGATGTTAATAAGTACATACATATAAATATTTCTAAATATAACTGGACTAAATTCTATCAAAAGACAGAGAGTGGCTGAATAGATAAAAACGCAAGACCGATCTATCTGCTGCCTGTAAGAGACTTACTTCAGATATAAGGACGCGCACACACTGAAAGTTAAGGAATGGAAAAAGGTGTTTCCTATAAATGAAAACCAAAAGAAAGCTGGGATAGCTATACTTAAAACAGACAAAGTGTATTTTAAAACAAAGACTGTATTCAAAGACAAAGATGGGCATTCAATAATGATAAAGGTGTCAATCCAATAAGAAGATGTGACATTAATAAATATCTATGCATTCAACATAGGAGCAACTAAATGTATGAAGCAAATATTAACAGATCTAAAGGGAGAAATTGACAGCAATAAAATAATAGTAGTAGACGTTAATACCCCGCTTACATCAATAAATAATTTTGGACAGAAAATCAATAAGGAAACATTGGCCTTAAATGATACATTAGGCCAGATGGACTTAATAGATATACACAGAAAATTCCGTCCAAAAGCAGCAGAATACACATTCTTCTCAAATGCACATGGAACATTCTCTAGGATAGATCATATTTTAGGCCACAAATAAGTCTCAATAAATTTAAGAAGATTGAAATCATATCAAGCATCTTTTCTGACCACAGTGGTATGAAACTGGAAATCAATTACATGAAGAAAATTGGAAAAATCACAAATATGTGGACATTAAATAACATGCTGCTGAAGAACAAATAGGTCAGTGAAGAAATCAGAAAAGAAATTAAAAAATACCTTGAGATGAGTGAAAATGGAAATACAACCTACCAAAATCTATGGGATGCAGGAAAATCAGTTCTAAGAGGGAAGATTATGGTGAAACAGGCCTGCCTCAAGAAACAAGAAAAATCTCAAATAAACCATCTAACTTTATACCTAAAGGAACCAGAAAAAGAAGAACAAAGACCAGAGTTAGTAGAAAAAAGGAAATAATAAAGATCAGAATGGAAATAAGTGAAACAGAAAATTAAAAGACCAGGGAAAAGATCAATGAAACTAAGAGCTATATCTTTGAAAAGATCAGATTGACAAAACTTTAGCTAGACTCATTACGAAAAAAGAGAAAAGGCTCAAATAAATTATACCAAAGAAATATGAAGGATCGTAAGCCATTACTGTGAAAAATTATACACCAACAAATTGGAGAACCTAGAAGAAACGGATAAATTTCTAGAAACATAGAATCTTCCAAGACTGAATCATGAAGAAATAGACAATTTGAATAGACTAATTACTGGTAAGGAGATTGAATCAGTAATCAAAAAACTCCCAACAAATAAAGTCCAGGACCAGATGACTTCACTAGTGAATTCTAACAAGCATTCAAAGAAGATCTAATAAGTATCCTTCTCAAACTTCAAAAAAAAAAAAAATTGAAGAGGAGGGAATTCTCCCAAACTCATTTTCCGAGGCCAGGATTACCATGATATTAAAACCAGACTAGTACACCACAGAAAAAGAAAAATTACCGGTCAATATCCCTGATGAACATAGATTCAAAAATCGTCAACAAAATATTAGCAAACTGAATTCAACAATACATTAAAAGGATTGTATACCATGATCAAATGGGACTTATCTTTTCCTTTAAGATCAGGGACGAGACAAGGAAGCCCACACTCGTTACTTTTATTCAACATAATATGGGAAGTCCTAGCCACAGCAGTTAGGAGTTTCCCTGACGGTTAGTGATGTTGAACATCTTTTCCTGTGTCTTTGAACCATCAGAGCCACAATGAGATACTACCTCACACCTGTCAGAATGGCTGTCATCATGAAGACCACAAATAACAATTGTTGGCAAGGATGTGGAGAAATGAGAATCCTGGTGCACTGTTGGTGGGAATGTAAATTGGTACAGCCATCGTGGAAGACAGTATGGAGGTTCCTCAAAGAATTAAAAATAGAACTACCAATATCAGCGAGCAGTTCCACTTTTGGGTATTTATCTGCAGAAAACAAAAACACTAATTTCAAAAGATGTATGTGCCCCTTTGTTCATTGCAGTATTATTTACAATAGCCAAGATATGGAAACAACTTAAGTATCTATCAATGGGTGAGTAGATAAAGAAGATGTGGTATATATATATACAATGAAACACTACTCAACCATAAAAATAATGAAATCTTGCCATTTGTGACAACATGGATAGACCTTGAGGGTATTATGCTAAGTGAAATAAGTCAGAAAGAGAAAGACAAATATCATATGATTTCACTTACATATGGAATCTAAAAAACAAAATAAACGAACAAACAAAACAAAACAGAGCTAACAGAGAACAGACTGGTTATTGTCAGAGGGGAGGGTTATTGGGGGGTAGGCAAAATGGGTGAAGGGGATCAAGAGATAGAAACTTCCAGTTATAAAATAAATGTAATGGGAATGTAATGTAGCATGGTGACTACAGTCAGTAATATTGTACTGCAAATTTGATGTTTATAAGAAAGTTAATCTAAAAAGTTCTTATCACAAGAAAAAAAGAAAACTAACTGTATGGTGACAGATGGTAATTAGACTTATTGTGATCATTTCACACTGTATACAAATGTTGAATCATTATGTTGTACACCTGAAAATAATATAATGTTATATGTCAATTATAGTAAATAAAACAAACAAACAAAAACTCCTGCGGTTTGGTCATTATTGAAAAATTTTTATATCAATATATGTCAAATGTCACCTTTTCAAATAATGGCCCAGTATCACACAGTTGCAAAAATATGCCATATATTATTTTTATAGTCCAGTTTACTGGACATTTAGATTAAACATTTTTTCTTTAATGTAAACAGTCTTATAATAAACACTTTTAAAATATTTACCTTGGCACTCGTCCAAGAGTTTTGTCTGGATAAATTCCTAGAATTCATTATGTTTAAAACATACTTGCTAATTTCACTTGAAATAATAAAGTATATATCAGTTATCCTTTGCTGCATAACAAACTACCCCTGAATTTAGTTGCTTAAAGCCACTAAATCATTTATTTTGCTCATAGATCTGCAGTTCAGGTAAAGCTTAAATTGCCTCTTATCAGGTTTGTCCCTCCTCTATATGGTGTCAGTTATAGGTTTACTCGGGGAATGAAATATTTACTTTCAAGATGGCTCAATCAGCTTGTCTGGCCAGATGGTATTTGCAGTCAGCTGGGAGCTCAGCCAGGGCTATGGACCAGGGTCCTTAGTTTCTCTCCACATGACCCTTTCCATGGATTGTTTGGGCTTCTTCCTAGCTTGGTGGATGGGCTCCCAAGAGTGAGTATCCTAAGAGAGCAGGCAGAAAGGCATGGAATTTTTATTACATACGCTTGAAAGTTACAAAGTGTCTATTTCATTATACTCTCTTGGTGAGGCACTCACAAAGGCCTGCCCAGGTTTAAGAGGCGAGGGTGTAGACTCCACCTCTTGATGGGGAGGGAGTGGCAGTGTTTTAAAAGAGCATGTGCATGAGAAATATTGCTGCGAACTTTGGAAAATACCATCTTCCATAAAGTAGAGTGAAAACTGGATGGTTTAAGATTTAGAATTTTGAATCGGTCTAGACCACATAGCTCTGTATATTTTGTTATTGACAACAGATTCCTCAGTTTTTATTGTTCATAAAAGGAAGGTAAAGATTTGTGGTCAGTAGAAAGTGGTCAGTAGAAAGGTTGGCATCCAGAACTAGAATATGGTCCAGGTTCTTCCCAAGGGCCTTATAAGGTGAGGAGAGTAAGTGGGGCAACACAAGTCAAAAGGCAGTTGGGAAAGAAGGCGGTCAAATGCCAAGGAGACCAATTACAAATGCCATTTCCAAATACTCTGGTGCACCATCAACCTCGGGTTGTAGAATAAAGAATTTAGGATTTATTGGTTGGTCAGTGCATGATGTGTGGCTATATCAGAGGTCAGGTGGATGAGGACATTCAAATTACTTCCTCATGTCATGCAAGACACAAACAGCCTCACCTGTGTGTCCACATAGGTCTCAGGATAGCGATGCTGAAATAAACTCGAAAATCATTTAGACTCAGATGTCCTTCAGAAACTGCTGGGAAGGGGGTAGTGGCAGAACAACCCTAGAGGGAGTGTGAATGGATATTTTCTCCATAGACTTGGCCATTCAGGAAACTGTAATCGCAATTTTTTCCCCTGAATGTCAAAAGGTAACTACAGATATTCTGTCTTCTTGCAGGAATCCCTCTTTACAAGGCATTTTTCATCAAAACCGTATGAATGGTAGTTGATCACTGCAAATGACTCTGCCACTAGGACAGTAACTTTGGGTTTTTTTTTTTGTTTTCTTCCCTATTGAAATTGCTCTGGAAAGTAATGTGGAGAACGCGTATGAATCACTAAGTGATTAAATCCAACTTTACATAGATTCAAAGTGCTTGGAGGAGTGCAGCCCCCTCTCTTCCTTTGTTAGTCGGAATTATTTCCAACAATGAAGGAAACAGTTGTCAGAGTGACAAGGGTAGATTGTAATGTGCCCTAAAAAGTGAACAGAAATGTTTTTTCTGAATGCGCACATATATTTTTTAAAAAAGAACAAACAAACAAATGAAAGTCATGCACTTCTATCTCTTGCACCCACACATAGTTTCATTTTGTGGCAGGGAAATTTGGGGATTTTAGTTCAATATTGATAGTTTAAAATTGATTTTAATTAACTGTCTGCGTGCAAATATGTAATGACATTTGCAAAAATCAACGACCCCTTTGGAAATTTGATATGAAGAGTTTAATAAGCCTGAGAATTTAAACTTGAAATGCCCCATGACCATCATGTGGAACAGCAATTATCACTGTTACTTGCCAGGCAATATTCAGTTTAGATTTAGTCTCAGTGTTTCTCAATCAGGAACAATTTTGCCTCCTGTCCTCCTTCCCCTCCCACTTCTGACTCCCCTCCCCCGCCAAGACATTTTTGGTTGAGTGTGTGTGTGCGTGTGTGTGTGTGTGTGTGCGCGCGCGCGTGCGTGTGCGTATTATTGGCCAGAGATGCTGTGCTGCTAAATATCCTACAATGCACAGGGGAGACCACCACAACAAAAATTATCTGGTCCAAAATTTCAAAGGTGAGGTTGAGGAACCCTGGTTTTAGTTCAGACGTAAGAAATTTACTAGTGTAACTGTTAACCAAAAACCTCGTCTCCTTTATTGCTGCCAAGGCACCAAAACCAGGCTCATACTAATTGGGTTGGATTTTTTTTTCTTTTAACATCTTTATTGGGGTATAATTGCTTTACAATGGTGTGTTAGTTTCTGCTTTATAACAAAGTGAATCAGTTATACATATACATATGTTCCCATATCTCTTCCCTCTTGCGTCTCCCTCCCTCCCACCCTCCCTATCCCACCCCTCCAGGCGGTCACAAAGCACCGAGCTGATCTCCCTGTGCCATGCGGCTGCTTCCCAGTAGCTATATACCTTACGTTTGGTAGTGTATATATGTCCATGCCTCTCTCTCGCTTTGTCACAGCTCACCCTTCCCCCTCCCCATATCCTCAAGTCCCTTCTCCAGTAGGTCTGTGTCTTTATTCCTGTCTTACCCCTAGGTTCTTCATGACATTTTTTTTCTTAAATTCCATATATATGTGTTAGCATACGGTATTTGTCTTTTTCTTTCTGACTTACTTCACTCTGTATGACAGACTCTAGGTCTATCCACTTCATTACAAATAGCTCAATTTCGTTTCTTTTTATGGCTGAGTAATATTCCATTGTATATATGTGCCACATCTTCTTTATCCATTCATCCGATGATGGGCACTTAGGTTGTTTCCATCTCCGGGCTATTGTAAATAGAGTTGCAATGAACATTTTGGTACATGACTCTTTTTGAATTATGGTTTTCTCAGGGTATATGCCCAGTAGTGGGATTGCTGCGTCATATGGTAGTTCTATTTGTAGTTTTTTAAGGAACCTCCATACTGTTCTCCATAGTGGCTGAACCAATTCACATTCCCACCAGCAGTGCAAGAGGGTTCCCTTTTCTCCACACCCTCTCCAGCATTTATTGTTTCTAGATTTTTTGATGATGGCCATTCTGACTGGTGTGAGATGACATCTCATAGTAGTTTTGATTTGCATTTCTCTAATGATTAGTGATGTTGAGCATTCTTTCATGTGTTTGTTGGCAGTCTGTATATCTTCTTTGGAGAAATGTCTATTTAGGTCTTCTGCCCATTTTTGGATTGGGTTGTTTATTTTTTTGTTATTGAGCTGCATGAGCTGCTTGTAAATTTTGGAGATTAATCCTTTGTCAGTTGCTTCATTTGCAAATATTTTCTCCCATTCTGAGGGTTGTCTTTTGGTATTGTTTATGGTTTCCTTTGCTGTGCAAAAGCTTTGAAGTTTCATTAGGTCCCATTTGTTTATTTTTGTTTTTATTTCCATTTCTCTAGGAGGTGGGTCAGAAAGGATCTTGCTGTGATTTATGTCATAGAGTGTTTTGTCTATGTTTTCCTCTAAGAGTTTGATAGTTTCTGGCCTTACATTTAGGTCTTTAATCCATTTTGAGCTTATTTTTTGAATGGTGTTAGGGAGTGATCTAATCTCATACTTTTACATGTATCTGTCCAGTTTTCCCAGCACCACTTATTGAAGAGGCTGTCCTTTCTCCACTGTACATTCCTGCCACCTTTATCAAAGATAAGGTGTCCATATGTGCGTGGGTTTATCTCTGGGCTTTCTATCCTGTTCCATTGATCTATATTTCTGTTTTTGTGCCAGTACCATACTGTCTTGATTACTGTAGCTTTGTAGTATAGTCTGAAGTCAGGGAGCCTGATTCCTTCAGCTCCTTTTTTCGTTTTCAAGATTGCTTTGGCTATTCAGGGTCTTTTGTGTTTCCATACAAATTGTGAAATTTTTTGTTCTAGTTCTGTGAAAAATGCCAGTGGTAGTTTGATAGGGATTGCATTGAATCTATAGATTGCTTTGGGTAGTAGAGTCATTTTCACAATGTTGATTCTTCGAATCCAAGAACATGGTATATCTCGCCATCTATTTGTATCATCTTTAATTTCTTTCTTCAGTGTCTTATAATTTTCTGCATACAGGTCTTTTGTCTCCTTAGGTAGGTTTATTCCTAGATATTTTATTCTTTTTGTTGCAATGGTAAATGGGAGTGTTTTCTTGATTTCACTTTCAGATTTTTCATCATTAGTATATAGGAATGCCAGAGATTTCTGTGCATTAATTTTGTATCCTGCTACTTTACCAAATTCATTGATTAGCTCTAGTAGTTTTTTGGTAGCATCTTTAGGATTCTCTACATATAGTATCACGTCATCTGCAAACAGTGACAGCTTTACTTCTTCTTTTCCGATTTGGATTCCTTTTATTTCCTTTTCTTCTCTGATTTTAATGATTCTACTTTCACAGCTGAATAACAGCCTTTAACTTGGGACTCTATAGTAGGGATTAATTGAACAAAGCTAGGCTGACACAAAGGATGAACTCTAAACAGATTTTCTAAATAGTCTCCTTAGGCCTATCTAGAGGCATGACTCTTATAAACCACTGGTTTCCCTTGTTAGAATCTGGTAAAATCTTAGTCCGTAGGTCTCTAGCAGTACATGAAGGCTCATGAGATTCCCTATAAATTTACACTTAATTTTAAAATGTGAAATTTCTCTGCTTTATCACATGCTGTTTTGTTGATGTGGCTCTTTTTTACCTCTTGTTTATTCTTTCTCTTCTCTTTGTGATTTCACATTCCTATGTTGCCTTACATATAAGGTGTGAACAACCCTTCAAATACCTAAGACCTCTAAGGGCCGAGAAGGGTTTTCTAAACTTTGTGCTCCATTCTTGTGCCGCTTTTTGTCTTTTTCAGTAAGGTTGCACTATTTCATTGACCATTTGCTCAGAACTGTCAGTTGTCTATGGAAGCCTGTGTTGTTTGGCTACACGGATATTGGGTTAATGACATCACCGATCAATATTTCAGCTGCTTAATTAATTTGCTTATTATAATCTATTCTGTTCCAGAAAGGATTCAATGCCCTTTATCAAAATACTTTTTAAGACTTTCTGATTAGGGCTTCCCTGGTGGTGCTGTGGTTAAGACTCCACCTGCCAGTGCAGGGGACACAGGTTCAAGCCCTGGTCTGGGAAGATCCCACATGCCGCGGAGCAACTAAGCCCATGTGCCACAACTACCGAGCTTGTGCTCTAGAGCCCACGAGCCACAACTACTGAGCCCATGTGCCACAACTACTGAAGCCCGTGTACCTAGAGCCCGTGCTCTGCAACAAGAGAAGCCACCACAATGAGAAGCCCGTGCACCACAACGAAGAGTAGCCCCCACTCTCCGCAACCAGAGAAAGTCCGCGCACAGCAACAAAGATGCACCGCAGCCAAAAATAAATTAAAAACAAAAAAGACTTTCTGATTACCTGCGCTGCCCAGTAGCCACTTGACCACACTCCAAGCAGATCTGTGGGCAAGCTGTTTTTGATCTTTGGATATTGATAACCCTTCAGTCTCGGCATCCAGGGAGGGATTTTTTTTTTTTTTTTTGGTCTAGCCCTTGAGAACTGAGGCAGAAAGAAGCTGCGTTTAGCAAAGTGCCACTAAGAAGTCTCTTTCTCTAAAGATATCTTTCTATCGTCTTTCCTTGTTCCATGGTTGGAAAGCATCCCTTTATCTCAGAACCTAGGAGAAGAGCTATGTTTAATATGTCAAACCCATGGCTCACCTTCAAACTACTGTTATCCCGAGTAAAATTATTTTTATCTATTCTAAATCTTTTAACTCCTCCTCGATCCATTACAGGTGAGCTGACTACAAAAGTATGGAAGTACTGGTTAAGTTTCTGGGTCATAGAGAGCCAAAAAGATCAGTTCTTAACCTGTAATAATAATTTGAAAGGTTAAAATGGTAGAAAATCACATACTCTTTTTACTTCCTGGACTTTAGAGATGGGACATTTGGCAAGACTCCCAGAACACTCATTCCATCACCCTGAGAAGAACAATAAGGGCCCGGGTTGTAGATCCTTATTGAATTTAAAGGTCAGTCACATACTGTCCTGTTGCAGATGAGGACCCAGCTCTGAAATGACTCCCGCAAGAATTTTCTCATTTTTAAAACCTCCTTTATGTAAAACCATCCATTGGCTCTAATCAGAAATTTAATTTATTCAGAGATAAGGCAAAGGAAGATCTTAACTTCTCTGATGTGAGGGATCTGAAGAAATTAGGAGTGAGCGAGATTAATATCAGAGCTTTGGCAGTACACACATTTCCTAATGGATAAGATCTTTGCTTTTGTTATTTTAATTTTCTCTGCATAGAGTCAGATAGCCTACGTGCCTTCAATAATGATGACGCCAAGTTGCTAGGCTTTTAATTCTCATCAGGAAGTCCTAAAGTAATTTTTAAATGTCCTTTGGATCCAAAGGGAAGATAGACTCACATTCACTCATTCATTCAGCCACATTGAGTGAAAGCCTATTATGAAAGTCTTGCTGTGGTAGATTCTGGGTATGAAAACAAGACATAATTGGGAATACATGACATAGTAAGGAAACTGATGTATAAAATTTCAATATAATGATACAAGAGCAACAGACTACACACACAAAGACTGGGTGATGAACACTTTATGGGTGGTTTTGGGAAGCATTCACAGCGTAGGCCACAGGGCTGGCTCTTGAGGAATGAGTAGGACATCATCAGGTAGATGATGTGGGAAGCGGTAGTTAAGGCAGGTCCCATGCTTGTGTGATTGAAGACCTGGCAATGAGAAATAACAGGGCGCTTCTTGAGAGACATAAATAATTTGGTTTGGCTTTTATCCCGAGGATCAGCCCTGGATAAGGCTGGAGAAATAAACACGAGCCATGTAGGTTTAGGAATGTGGACTTTATCTTGCAGACGACATATTCCTCGTATGTCACATTGAGAGTTTAGAATGACTTCTTCTCTTTGTCAAAATGAACTTTTCAGATGTATATTGTTTCCCTGGCAAGTGCAGAGAGATATGATGTGAGGGGGCAGAGGGCAGAGAAACAAAGAGAAAAATCACTGCTTTCCTCATAGAAACAAGAGAAAGAAAACAGAGAATTGAGACCGTAAGTAATGGTTAGCCACGAGCAACAGGCCTGCAGAGGACATCAGTTCCCTTCAACAGTTCCTCCCAGTGCTAGTAGTGGGAAGGTGAGGTATAGGCAAAGAAATCAGCAAAGGCAGGCCAGTGAGTACTTGAGAGAAGGAACATTGTCACCCCCATCTTTTAGGCTGCGTACTGTGGTGGTTTGACCGTGAGGCTGGAAATAACACGAAATCCAGTGATTCCAATCAGGCTCTAAATTTCCTTAGGTTGTTTCCAGAACAATTGAAAACTGGCTTGGGCAGGACAGGGCAGAGCATAAAGGAGATACCTTTCTAGTTACTGAGGCAAAAATAAATAGCAAAGGCTCTGTGTGTGTGTGCGCGCGCGTGTGTGTATGAGTTAATATATGTGTTTATATCTCAGTACACACACAGTTGTACATCTTCATTTCACAACTTTTCCTGATACCCACTCATCCAAAGTTATGTATTGACTCATCCCCCAAGGCAGTTTATTTTCACCAGTTTTGCTAGAAAGAGGCTGCAGATGATTTGGCTGGAGAAGTTGGGCAAGAAGAGAAAAGACAAAGGGTTAGGAACAGAAAAGCCATGGCCAGCATTTCTTTGGCAGGTTCATTGTCGTCTGGTCCTCCTATTCTGACCCATGGATTCTTATCCCAGTGTCAGGGACATTAATAAAGTCATGATCTTCCTGGGAGAGTTAGTCCATGGAGACGTGACATTTTACTATTTGTGGGCTGGAGTTGGTTGACTTTGAAAATTGATGTCAAGAGGGGAAGAAAAGGAAGAGGGGGCTTGGTGAAGGGGGTGGTGAAAAGGGATTTGTGAAGCCCATGCATTATTTTCTGCTGTATTCTACACTTGCTGTGTGACCTCAAGTATGTTATTTAAGCCTCTGTGCCTGATTTTCCCTATATGGGGTAGGGAATGACTCTCAGTGAAACTAAAAAGATGCCTCTGTTTCAAGAGTTGTAAACCGTATTAAACTCCCCATGTGAAAGGTGACAAATGAAGATAGTGTTTTGACCATTACAGTTTTGTGCCCAAAATAATCTGCCTTCAGTTTCATGGATCAGACGAGGCCCGGGTATTCATTTGTAGTCTCTTTCTCCCTTTTGCTATTTCCCCAGTCTTGTTTAAGCTTAATGGCCTCTGAATGGCTTCTAAAGTTTGGCTACCTCCAAACTTTTCTCACTGCCAATTCCCAACCCTTCCTGAAGCTCAGCTCAAGAGATTCTTGAATCGTGGATGTACCCTTCATTCTACTGTGCAGTTATGGTGGTTGAGGCTGGAACAGGAGTAGTCTTACCCACTGTACCTTTTTGGATCACCTATTCCCTTTCTGTTCCTCTAAATATCTCTTTTCAATTAAAAAAATTCCCTGGCTTATCTCTGGCTCCTTCCACTTCTCAAATCTTTTTATTCATTATCCTAATTAGCAAAATAAGCGGCTATGAGGACCAGCAGGCAGACCTGAAATATTCCTCCAAAAGGAGGGGAGGTGGAGAGAGCCTGTGAGGGAGAAAGGCTAGAGGATGCTCACAAATGGTGCCTTACTGGAGTGGGGGGAGGCAGGTTCTGCCCTAGTGCAGCCATGAAGTGATGCTTTGTCTCTCTAGAAAGGAAAATCTATCATAAAACTGACTAAAAGTTGGTCTGCTTTGTATTATCACCATGCATTAGCAATTCTAAACAATGTCAACGATAAAATACCCCATCCTGCTTACAAAAGCATGATTCTTGTTCCTGCCCCACATTGATATTTTTTGTCTTTGTGATATTAGGTGACTTAATTCTCTTGGATCATGGGTGTTTCTTTTGCCACCCGATTCTGAACCAATTTTGTCCGCCTGGTTCTCTCTCTGAAAGATGAAGCTGTTCAGTGGGAGGGATAGTTTTCGAATAACGTGGAGTTTCTACCTATAAAAACAATGACATCGATTTACTCCCAAACTATTGGTTTGTGATAAGAAAGGAAGAAGAAGTAAAAGTAGTCAGCCTTAGTATCATTCACACTGTCTAGGATCAATGACACTTTGCAATAGTATTCACTAGTCGACTCGTAAAGACAAATGGGTCCTCTCCGTGGGCTCTTGCCAAGTTCAGTGACAACAGTTGTCTGCCTTAACTACAATTGTACTCGATTCTCAGAAAGAAAATAATGAGTTTTTACAAGCTCTTTAAGCCATTTTGCCTTCAGAATGTTCTTTGCAAAATAACATCCCCAATAGTCAATTTTTATGCACCCAGACACCAATCTAACTTGCATAGCTTCAGTGATTATATATATGGAGAAGATAGCCAGAGCACGTAATTCTTGTTTTTGTTCAACTTCCAGACAGATTAACTTGAAAGGTAAATATTGACTAAAGCAAGGATTTATTGCCTTGATGTGCTGATTTGTAGAACTGGTGTCTCCTTGAAGTCTACCTCACTAGCTTCCATGAAGTCTTGTTCTGCACTTCCTTTATTTTCATTTGCAGTCCACTTTCCAATCAATGCTGTAACTGCTCTTAGCGCATAACCACAACTGGGCCTAAAGGGTTCAACGTTAGAAGGCAACTTAATGACCTCCAACCCTCAGCTAGATGCTTGAACCCCTTTTAACAAAATCTTGATCAACTGTTTCTTCACGCCTTGCTTGAATACTTCTGGAGATGGGGGGATATCATTACTTTTCAGGTACATCCCGTTTCACCTTTCATAGTAGAATAGTATAGCATTCTTCTTTATAGATTCTGTGAGCTGGGCTCTATCCCTTGCTTGTCTTCTTGGGTGACTCAAAAACAACTGGAAAATGAACACTTGAACTCCCTGGCAGTTGGAAGTACAAGGCTAACTATTGGAATCTCAGCCGTTTCATGTATATTCCTTATACTTTAGGGTACAAAGTAAAGATGATGACTCTGGAAAAAGTGGAAATATTCAAATACTTGGAGGAAATTACACTGTATCTTTGTCCTCCCCCACCAGATTAACAGATGTAAATATATAGCAAAACCACAAAATGATAGCTGGCTAGGAGAGGTAGTGGTTATTGTTGTTACTGTGTGTGGTTATGTATGTGTGTGCAGGGGGATTGCGAAAAGGAAAGGGGAGCCTCAATCATTTTATTTCTGTGTTTGTGGAAGAGAAAATTATGCTGCTACCACCTTCCCATCCACCCCCGGACCCCCAGTTAGATTGGGCAGCCAGAGTTGTTGGTTGTATTTCATTTTGGGCACCAGCTGCCTCTCTGAGCCAGCAGCTTTGGCAACATCTATTTACACTAGGGACGTTCTTTCTGATAAGGGGTATAAGCCACCAGAAGCCATGGCTCACTGCTCAGCCTTAGCAGAAATTCCCCAGCCCCACCCCCAGTGGCTCCTCCCTCTGAGAAAGGCTTGAAGAGGGCTCTTTGGATTTAAGGAAAAGGGGCCAAAGTTGGCCTTTTACGGGAGATCATGAGGGTCAGCTGAGTTAGAGCCGGAGGCCGGGGCATCAGGCAAGACAGGTGCCATAGTCTGAGGGTTAGAGAAATCCCTGCTGTTCAAAATCCTGAGACTATTAGGGAAAGAAATCTCAGTCATGTCAAACATATCGAGACCTTGAACAACTGTTTTGCTCTTTCCTGGTCTCTGTCTCTTTGGCTATAAAGTGAGTGGGTGAGATTGAGATGGAAACAAAAATTCGTTCAGCTCTTACAGCCTAAATAAAAATCTAAGCTTGGTGTTGAATTTAAAGAGTTCAGAATCAGGTTTGAGCAGAGGTTGGGGGAAGAGAGACAGTGTTGTCATTAAAACGCTTTGTAAAATCCTTTTGAAAATATTCACCCTGAACTTGAAAGTGATTTACTTTCTCAAGCACTGGCAAAGCTTTCAAACCAAAGGACTTCCTTCTAATATATAAGGTGGAGGAAGCAGTGTGTGACAGACTAAAGTGAACACTTTATGTTTAGGTGGGTTTCAACACATCTAAGGTAACTGTTACTTTGATAGAAAAGTGTTTCAGGGGGAGTTACACACAAAAGAAAGCACAACTTTTGTATAGCATAAGCTTATGGGTTTCACTAACTTGGATATTGTAACAGATGCAGTACTACTCAAAGGAACCATGTTCGCTTGAAGCAAAACCCACAGAAGCTACACAACTGAGCCCTGAGGATATTAAATCATTACTAGCGACCAGGAAGAAGAAGGCAAAGAATCACTGATCCTCTGGTTTGATGGATTTATTTTTCTTAGGAAATCCTTTATTGTTTTCTAATTCCCTGACCCTTAACACATCCTGTAATTTTTCTATACACCACCATTATTAAACAATAGACAGTTCTGGTTACTCAAATATTTCAGCCATTGGGGACCTGCTGTATACATCACACATACATCACCGATTGAAAAGAATTTTTTTAAAAGAAAACACACTGGTACCTTATATCCATTCAGCCAATTGGGAGGCTGCTAACAAAAGAAGAGGTAGTTGATGTTAGATAGGAAAAAAAGAAAATAAAAATAAAGTAAAAGAAACAACCCCAAGCAAAAGATGTCAACTCTAAAGGAGTTGAAATTGGGCATAGTAGTTGAGGAACTATTATAGTAAATTAGATTTGAAAGCATACAGAGGGTTCCAACTGAGGCAAGGCAAGTAGAAATGGAGCTGGGGGGGGGACTGATTTGAAAGACATTTAGGAAATGAAGTCCACTGGACCTCGTAATGTGGCGGAGAGGGCAGAGAGGGAGAGAAGAGAGAGGAGTCAGGATGTTTCTTAAGTTTTTTGGCCTGGAAGATTGGGTGAATATTAGTGCCACTCACAAAGGCAGAGGCAGTAGAAGAGAAAGCGTGCTTTGGGGAAAAGATGGCAAATTTGCTCTGACCTTTTGCATTTGACACACAGATGGGCATCCTTGAGGTGAAATGGCTGGTAGGCAGATAAATATCCAGTTCTATGGGTCTAGGGCACATGAGTGAGAGTGAAAGTTACAGGAGTGGATGGGATTTCCAAGGGACACTGCAGAATAGGAAAACAGGGTAGTATCCCTGTGATCACTGCCATTAGAGAGATGAGATAGGACAGATCAGAGTATTAAGAGGAAAACCTAGAAATGAGGGTTTCTGAGAAATTAAGGGAAAAAAAGCTTTCCAGAGGAAGGGAAGTGTATATATTCCAGCAGGAACAATAGTGTAAATATCCCAGAGAACTCAATCAAGTTAAAGACCCAGAAAGTAACTCTTAGAGGGTTCTGTTCCAGTCCTGTAGTCTCCATGAGGGGCAGTTTACCCATCACTTTACTACTATTCCTACATCTTTTTCTTGGGTCTTAGGTTGTTGCTGTTGGTCCGTTTTTCTCCATTGGCACTTATCTATTAACAAAACTAACCATGGAGTAGGACGGAGTTTGAACACTTCTCCTTCCTCTTCGACCTATAACAGTAAGCCAGAGACCTGGGTGAAGTGTGTCTACCCTGCAGACTCAAACTATCCTCACATTGACTGGTGTTGAGGGCATGGGAAGTTGATAGGTGCATTTGGCTCTCACACCTAAGCCACACTTCTTCAATATTACCTTCATGTTTTTTCATCTTTCTCGTTTGACATGGAACTGAGGCAGGAACGGGAATGTTATTTCTTGTGCCTTACCAAAGCATCCAACAATACACAGTAAACTTGGCGAAATATCCCTTTGTTCTTTGTGTAAGCAGTTTTGGGCAGATTTCAGAGTGCTGCAGAGTGTAAGAGGAGATATAATGCCATTGGGGAGTTTTATTTTTAATATCATAAGCCAGATGCTTGATTGTATTTGGGTAAGGAGCCAGGGTGAAGATTTAGGAGAGAATAAGAGGGACTAGGGATGAATGAAAGTCTCTGAGACTTGGGGGCTGAATCTTAGAACAGAACTTGAGAATGGGTCTTGGTTAGAGAGGGAAAACTCCTCCTTTGCGATAGAAAGGGCTAAGAAAAGGATAGGTTTGGCTGAGATTAGTCGTCTGTGTTTGGGGGGGGCAAGAAAGTGGATAACTGGAGAGTTGAAGTAGTTCACATATTTTCATGAATCTCTGTCATTGAATTATAGAATGCAGAATGGTACCATTAGAAAAGACTTTGGAAGTTGTAGATTCGGTAATTGGTCCCAATTCTTTACTATCACTGTCCCCATGATAGTGCATCCCTTTGCTGTGTAGTATTTCAGTGCTTTTCCACTGTGGGTGGACCACTCATATTGAACTTGGTCATGTGACTTGCATTTGACAATGGAATGTTGGTAGATGTGATGTGAGCAAAGGCCTTACGTGTGCTTGTGTAGTTTGGCTTCATCTCCACGAGCTGACCATGCCCTGGAATAGCCACTGCTCTTTCAGCCTGAGCCCCAGAATGAACATATTTGAAGCAGAAGTGATCCTAACCCAAAGATGTGGATCCCAGCGAACACCCACCTGGGGAGATACACCAGGGCACATCAAGTGTTCTAGCCTGCTCTCAGGCACTACTCAGAATATGTTTAGTTATTCTTCTGCAATAATGTCCTTCCTATGTTTGAAGACTCATTTTTACCAAACATCTCTTATCAGGCTAGATAGAGTCAATTAGTATTGACTTCTATTCCTGCAGTCTTCTATACATATCCTTATTCTTCAGGGACCGAAAAGCTAATGACTACCTTTGGCAGGCTTCCTTGAAGCTAGGATTCTGGTTGTAAGATAGATGCAATGGTATGACATTTGGGAGGCAGAGGAGAGATGGAGGTCATTGTCAGCTGGCAAGCAAGCTCATCAAGGCTTAGAGTTGATTGCATTGACCAGACTCAGCAGCCCTCTGTCTAGTCACCAGCTCCATGAATGTTAAGAAGCACTGGTGGCAGTGGCAGTAATTATAACTTCCCGATCTCTGGGCTGGAGCTATGGTGGAAGTTCTTCAACTTGGCTAAGTGGTGCCTTTTTGACTTGACACCTATGCTTCTAGTCTTCCAACATTTCTGTGTGCACTGAATTCCCTGTATTAAATCCTTTTCTGCTTGAAATGTCTAGTGATTTCTGTGTCCTCCATTGAGCCCTGACTGACTCACAGCCTAAACCTTTCTCCTTCCGTTTCTTTTCTAGAGTTTGTAGGCTCCAGAGCTACTCAAATTGAGGTCTCTGGTCGCCCAGCTATTGTGATCAACTTGCATCAGAATGTAAATCACTTTAGTCATTAAGCACACTTTTCAGTTCCTCTGACTGATTGATTGATTTTCTATAGCAAGATTTTCTCATAGAAGGAAGCTGTGTTTTAACTTATATTCTGCACAGTTTCCTCAGCTTATGGTGGTGGGTACTTTGAGTATCACCGGTTTACTCAAAGGCCCCAGGCCACACACTCTGTGTTTTTTTCCTCTAAGCATTAAAACTGCTTCTTATTTTGCTTTTATTGATAATTGCACTTTTACCCCAGGGAGCATATGTCTCCTGGGGTTACATTATCCATCTGTAATGAAAAATGTCTTTCAAAATTATGTGACTCTTCCGAAGTCACTTTTTGTTTCTTCTTTTGAAATAATCCTTTTTAAAAGTAATTACTTCCTTCATTAACAAAGCAATGCATGCCCATGATAAAATAAAAGTTTTAGTACTTTCATTAAAGTTTAAACACAGAATAATATAATATGAAAAGTAAAAATTCCTTTATCTCTTCAACTCCTTAGCCAACTTCTCTGAGGTAAACTTTGACAGTATTTTCATTTAAAAAGTTATTTATTTCTTAGTGGAAATAGCCTTAGTTGAACCTCACAACTATAGTTGTGCCATTATGTCCCTCATCCAAGGTGGATAATGTAAACCTTTGTATGCCATTGCAATTCTGTCATCACTGTGACCTTTTCAAGAACCAAAGCACCAAGTGGATTTGGCCTTTATACTCTTGCCGCAGGATGGAGACTCAGTTTTAACATCAGTTTTTAATCAAATTATGGGATAGCTATCTTAAGATAAGTACCGTTTTTCTGTGGTAAAATGTTAAAAATTTTCACATTCTCTGTAAAATACTGGAATTGGGGACCTATATTCACATTTCTGTTTAAAATTCTGCCATGGCTGGACTTGAATGACAAATTATTTCAGCTGATTTTTTTTTCTCTTTTAAAATACGGCAAAGTTCATGTCAATGAAAAAAAAAAAAGGCAAAACAAGCTCTGATGAATTCCCTTAATAATTTTTAAAAAAATTGTGTGTGTGTTTTAAAATATACTATTTCTGCTTTCTGTTGGTTTTCTCAATTGAAAAAATGTGTTTTGTCTTCAGATGTATTTTTGAAGTTGATTGTCTTGGCTTGGGCAACCCCAGGGGAACACCAACTTTAAACATGTAGCCGGGAGCACAGGGCTACCATAGACAAAAATGCACAATGTTGCTTTTATAGGTTTGGAATAAAAGAAATGAATTTTCTCAGAGTTTACCACTTGTCAGCACAGAACATTATAAAACAACATAATGCAAAGTTTTGCCAAGCATTTGAATCAAAAAGAACCTAAAGAAACTAGGGAGAAATACCTACTGCTAATACCTATGTAAAATACACTGTGGGTCACCTACCATTTGAGACCTTCTTAAAGATTTCTAAGTTCATAATTCATACAGTCTTAAACAGTAACTTGCTATTTATTTATTTTATTTTGCGATACGCGGGCCTCTCACCGTTGTGGCCTCTCCCGTTGCGGAGCACAGGCTCCGGACGCGCAGGCTCAGCGGCCATGGCTCACGGGCCCAGCCGCTCCGCGGCATGTGGGATCTTCCCAGACCGGGGCACGAACCCATGTCCGCTGCATTGGCAGGCAGACTCTCAACCACTGCGCCACCAGGGAAGCCCCAGTAACTTGCTATTTAAATTGATTTAACTGATATTCTTGTTCAAAGGCATACCCTGTAGAATTCTCTCTTTGCCCTCAGAAATGCCTCACTGAAAAGAGGCACCAAGGTTTTCATGAACATGTCATTTCGTGTGCAAAAAGCTGGATTTTAGATCTAGGGCTTCCCTGGTGGCACAGTAGTTAAGAATCCGCCTGCCAATGCAGGGGTCATGGGTTCGAGCCCTGGCCCAGGAAGATCCCACGTGCTGCGGAGCAACTAAGCCCGTGCGCCGCAACTACTGAGCCTGCGCTCTAGAACCCGTTAGCCACAACTACTGAAGCCCGCGTGCCACAACTTCTAAAGCTTGCGTGCCTAGAGCCCATGCTCCGCAACGAGAAGCCACTGTGATGAGAAGCTGGTGCACCTCAACGCAGAGTAACTCCGCTCACCACAACTAAAGAAAGCCTGCACGCAGCAACAGAGACCCAATGCAGGCAAAAATGAATAAATAAATAACTTTATTAAAAAAAAATAAATCTAACCATCCTACTTACTGAGTACATCATCTTATGCAAGTTATTTCACTTTTAAGTGCTTCAGTTTTCTTCTCTATAAAATGGTTGGTTTGGAATGCCCATCACATAGGTATCATTATTGTAAAAATAAGCTTAAATTATGATGTAAAGCAAAGAATTTGGTTCCTGTTCCATGGTGGATAGGCTTAGTAAGTGTTAACTTTCCTAGCCTACCAAGTCTTCCAAGGCTCCTAGCCTTTCAAGTCTTTGGACTTGGAACATCTTAGAGATAAGTTCAGATACCAAAGAGAGAAATCCTATGCCATTAGTAAGTATTTACTGGACATTGAAGACAAACAGCTCAGATGTGGAGAGGCCTAGAGTCACAAAAACTGTGGTTATATTTTAATAACTAATGTTGGGAATGAACAAGCCTGGATGTCAAAATTTGAGG
This sequence comes from Lagenorhynchus albirostris, assembly GCF_949774975.1. NCBI lineage: Eukaryota > Metazoa > Chordata > Mammalia > Artiodactyla > Delphinidae > Lagenorhynchus > Lagenorhynchus albirostris. Next base: position 74,613,358 of record NC_083101.1, on the reverse strand, counting down.
TCTTTCATGAATGAGAATCCTGACGTAAATGACCATCTCACTCTATGATAGGCCTTGATCACAAAGATCATTTATGTTAGTTTTAAAAGGCTGATTAAAACAAACAAACAAAGCATTACTGAGCTTTAATTTACATCTAAAATTCTTCCATTTTAAGTGTACAATCCAATGATTTTTAGTAAATTTACGGAACCATCATCACAATCCAGTGTTAGAACTTATGCATTACTCCCCAAACGTCCCTTGCATGCATGTTTGCAGTCAACCCCTGCTCCCACCCCCACCCCAGGATAACACTAATTGACTCTATGTCTTTTTCAATTTGGTTTTTTTCAGAAGATGTCTTTTTCAGGAGACTTCAGTCACACTGATTCACACAAGGGTTAGGAGAGTGCATGAGATTAGATTTCTTAGTATATTAACACCTTGGAGGCTGCTGGCTTCCCGGTGATAGAAACCAGCTTCTCAGCAGCAACTCTGAGAACTCCCAGTCCTATTGGAGAGAAATAGGACCAGAAGGCAACCAGCTGCCAGCTGGGGAACCATATCATTCAGGGTCCCATCAGGAGACAGAAGCCGTGTCAGTTATTTTAACAGAGAGAATGTAAACAATTGTTAGAGGTTATTAGAGAATTGAAAAAGCAACCAAAGAGCACTGAGATATCACAGAAGGAAGACTAAATAGACATTGTCTCCAAAGAAGACATACAGATGACCAACAGGCACATGAAAAGCTGCTCAACATCACTAATTATTAGAGAAACGCAAATGACAACTACAATGAGGTACCACCTCACACCGGTCAGAATGGCCATCATCAGAAAGCCTACAAACAATAAATGCTGGAGAGGGTGTGGAGAAGAGGGAACCCTCCAACACTGTTGCTGCATTGTAAATTGATGCAGCCACTGTGGACAACAGTATGGAAGTTCCTTCAAAAACTAAAAATACAGTTACTATATGATCCAGCAATCTCACTCCTGGACATATATCCAGAAAAGATGAAAACTCTAATTCGAAAAGATACATGCACCCCAGTGTTCCTTGCAGCACTATTTACAATAGCCAAGACATTGAAGCAACCTAAGTGTCCATTGACAGATGAATGGACAAAGAAGATGTGGTACATATATGCAATGGAATATTACTCAGTCATAAAAAAGAATGAAATAATGCCATTTGCAGCAACATGGATGGACCTAGAGATTATCATACTAAGTGAAGTAAGTCTGACAGAGAAAGATAAATATCATATGATATCTCTTATATGTGGAATCCAAAAAATGATACAAATGAATTTATTTACAAAACAGAACTAGACTCACAGACATAGAAAACAAATTTTGGTCACCAAAGGGGAAAGCGAGGGCGGGATAAATTGGGAATTTGGGATTAACAGGTACATACTACTATTATAAAATAAACAAGGTCCTACTGATAGAAGAGGGAACTATATTCAGTATCTTGATATAACCTATAATGGAAAAGAATCTGAAAAAAGAAGAGATGTACACACGTGTGTGTGTGTGTGTGTGTGTGTGTGTGTATAAAACTGAATCCCTTTTCTGTACACCTGAAACACTGTAAATCAACTATACTTCAATTTAAAAAAAAAGGTATCACAGAAGGGAGAATTAGCAGGAATCCACTATCAGTTTTTAGGTTGGGAAGTGAAGGCAAAGCTTGGAATTATTAAAACTCAGAAATTTGGAGGAGGCTCATTTTTGGGCCGGGATCCACACCTTTGAGGAGAGGGGGCAGACAGCTTGTCCTTGTGTCTTCAGGAAAATTTGGTGGGACTGGTCAGCAAGTGTTAAAAAAAAAACCCTGCAAACTGGATTCAATTGAATTCAACTTCTCCTACTGCAAGTAGTGCTGCCTCTGAGGTTCAAAGGTGGTGGTGCTGACAATAACAGGAAACCAAAAGGAAACAGACAGGGGCAGACAGGTTTCTTTCCTTCCTCCAGGTATTCAGTCTTCCTCTCGTACCCGCTGCTGGCAGAGCTTCACAGAGGGTAGTGGGCAATGCTGGAAGCTGGTTCACAGAGTCCCGGCCCCGGCATCACAAAGCTGAGTCAGGAGGCTGGGCTTGAAGCTGGGATGAGCAACCTAATAAGTGACACGAGGTTCTCAGATCCAAGTCAGACTGATTTTCAAACTTGTGTTCTAAACCACTACTCCATACTACCAATTTTGTATTTATATTCTACCTCTTATTTAGCACGTCCTAAATACCTGTACACTTCAGTAAGTGAATGCCTCACTTCTCCACAAATTCAGGCATTGAGAATCAGGATATGTTATTTTCACCTTGTGGAGACACATTCTTTGTTTCATAGATTTCTTCCTTAGGTTTTCATCCAAAAATAGCGACTTGGAATCACATTTTAACATCTGAGTTTAAAATTTTCTTGATATTCCAACTTTTCCACAAATTCTTTCTAGAGCTATCCCCAATAACGCAAACACATTTCAGGCCTCCTGATGAGTAGCTATCAATTCAATTGTATGAGTGAGTTTGGATGATATATCCTTGTGTGTGGTGTGGGAGACATTGTTCCTCTTTAACACAGTATCTTTTTCAAAGGAAGATAAAACACAAGTCATCTGTCTCTAAGTCATTTGGGAATTTCATTTTCTTTTAAACTCTGGGCAAACTGAATTAAGTTTTTCCTATAATTGCTTTTCTTCATACTTTACATGGCTTTCATGTACAACCCCCCTTTATAATGCATCTTCCTATATGGATATAGGAATAAAGATGCAGTGTTACCACAAATGTTTTCAGTCATCCTAATGCCTAGCAGAATGATCAAGAAATATTTGTTGAATAAATATATGCATGAATAAATTATTTTCCTTTCTGTTAATTTTTAAAAAGTTATTTTCCCTAGAAATAACTTACTTATCTGTTGTCTGGATGGGCATATTAGAATTCAAAAATCAAAATTCAAAATGATTGTGTGGGTGGGTGTGGGTGTGGGTGTGGGCGTGTGTTTTAGTGGGTGTAGTAAGTAGTCTAGGCTTTGTTTATTTTGTATAGTTCATTTTGCAACTTTGTCATTGGTTTGAAAAGCCAATGTTAAAACATTTTGGCTTAAAATGATTGGAAGGTACAACTCAACGACAAAAGGCAAACAACCCAATTTGAAAATGAGCAAAGGACTTATCTCCAAAGAAGATATACTAATGACCAATAAACACATGAAAAGGTGCTTAACATCAATAGTCATTAGGGAAATGCAAAGCAAAACCACAGTGAGTACCACTTTATACCTACTAGGATAGCTATAACAACAACAAAAATGGAAAATGTTAAGTGTTGGTGAGGATGCTGAGAAATTTGAACACTTGTGCATTGCTGTGGGAATGTAGAATGGTACAGCACTTGTGGAAAATACTTCGATGATTCCTCAGAAAATTAAACATAGAATAACCATATGACCCAGCAATTCTACTTCTCGGTACCTACCCAAGAGAATTGAAAACAGGTGTCCAAACAAAAATTTCTACGTGAGTGTTCATAGTAGCATTTTTCATAATATCCAAAAAGTGGTAACAACACAAATGTCCAGCAACCAATCCATGGATAAACAAATGTGGTATATCCTTACAGTGGAATATTATTCAGCTACAAAAAGGTACTGATGTATAGATATACCTGGTAAACATTATGCTAAATGAAAGAAGCCAGACAGAAAAAAGCCATATCTCGTATGATTCCTTTTATATCCTAGATATGTCCAGGATAGGCAAATCCATAGAGGCAGAGAGCAGATTATCTGTTGCTAGGACCTAGGAGTGAGGGGTGACTGCTTAATGGGTATAAGATTTCGTTTTGATATGATCAGAATATTTTGGAATTAGATGGTGAAGCAATACACTGTGAATACAGTAAATGCCACTGAATTGTACAATTTAAAATGGCAAGATGGTGAATTTTATGTTATGCGAATCTTACCTTAATAAAAAAACAAATGATTGATAGGAAACGCATTCAGATGAAAGAGACATTTAAACGAAAGGGGAAGGGGTAACATGAGGAATGAGAGAACAAGCCAGGGACATAATAATAGACCCATTAATTTTAAAATAGGAAGTAAACCTAAATTTCTTTAGCTTTTGTCCTTTCCAAAATCTTTAAATAAGAAGACTTTTATTAAAAGTGAAAATCTACAAGGTAAAAAAGAGGAAGAATTACTGTGTATTAGAAAACATCAAATATGGAAGGCTATTAGAGAGAATCTGATTTTTCTTAAAATAATTAAACAAGCCACTGTATCTTGTCACTGTGATTGGTGTCACCAATAAACCTGTCTTTCTGTTGTGTTTTTCCCACTTAATAATTTCATAATCTTATTCATACACATTCATAAGTGAGAATTAAAGTGACACTGATTTAAATATGCAGGTGGAAGACATTAGAGCATGTACCAATCCAATTTACCTGTCCAGAGGAGACCAAGGTATAATCAGAAAAGGACTTGTTTAAAGTAAGAGTAGCATTTCAATTTTCTGAGTTTCCTTTCCAGTGATATTGCTGTATATTTCTGTTTAGTCCTGCGTGAATATGGGAACACCAGACACTACATGGACACTCTTGTTCCCCACCTGATGTTTCCAGTGTGACTAGGATTAATGATCTAAAGAGAGGTAGGGTTTGTGTCTTCCTGAATACTCTCTCCAGGACTGGGTGGCCATTTCCACAAAGTGACAAGAGCTAAGTGACCCTCTGAAGCTGGATGATATGGGAGAGCAAGCATGTGGGCATAATGATCGTGGGCCTGGCTTCATTAGTACCTGCAAGAGTAGAATGGGGCTGATATTCAGATGGTTTGCCCCAGGACAGCCTTAGACGCTGTTAAAATTCTGGTTGGCAAATATTTAATGACCTGAGCCTCACCCCTGTCCTGCGATCCTCTTCACAATCCAGAAACTAAAGAGTTAATGCATGGCTCATCAGAGAGCTTCTAGGTCCCTGAGTTAGTGCCTTGGCTAGTGCAATTTCTGATCGGCTGTTTGCAAAGTGCACTGAATATTTTTCCTGGAGGAAACCCACCAAGATTGAATTTTTTAAGACCTTACTCTCCCATCCTAACCCTCTGAGTGTATGTATTCTCAAAGTAGGAAGTCTGTCATTCCTGTCATTCCACCCAAACACCCTAGTATTTTTTTTTTTTGCGGTACGCGGGCCTCTCACTGTTGTGGCCTCTCCTGTTGTGGAGCACAGGCTCCGGACGTGCAGGCTCAGCGGCCACGGCTCACGGGCCCAGCCACTCCGCGGCATTTGGGATCTTCCCAGACCGGGGCACGAACCCATGTCGCCTGCATCAGCAGGCGGGCTCCCAACCACTGCGCCACCAGGGAAGCCCCATTTTTTATTTTTTGAAAAATCCTTTCAGTTCTCTTTGATTCATGACTTCACATTTCAAATAGCCCTCAGATAGTAATTAAAAATTTCAGACTCAAGATATTGCCTCAATGTTTTTTCTTTGTAGTGGTTTTATTTTCTAAGAAATATTTAGTTTGATACCATCAGCTAAAATCCTGTGTGAAAAAATGAGTAAACAAACAAATAGTAGTTGGAACCTGTTATTATGATCTCTAGGTCAGTTTTGTCTTTACCACAGTAACTGGTTTGGTCTTTTATTGGTCAACAGTAAATGTGCCATTCAAGAATGCCTGCCTTATGGTGAGCTGGAATTATCCTTTTTTCCCCTGAAGCAGTGAAAAAACATCTTGAGGTACAGGCAAGTTGTGTCATTTGGAGGCGGTGGGCAAGGGCTGGCAGGGGCATAGAATAGTCTAGTTCCAGCTTCCACAGACTGACAGATCCCCAGACCACTGACAGCAAAAACATGGAGGTGGACAATTCTCTGAGCTCAAGCAGTCCTTGCTGAGATTTTTTTTTTTTTTTAATGGAACAAAGGGGAAAAAGTCTATTCCTTTTCTTCCATCTTTTATTGGCTGAGAGGTCTGTCAATTGGTTAATAATTTTTGCAGTTCTTAAGTATTTCAAGAGAATTTGCTTCCCCAAAATATTGAACAAATGGGAAGAGAGTCTCAATGCCAAATAATTTCTATTTTCTCTCCTTTCATTCTGGAGAAGATGTTAATTGATACTCACATTATGGTGGAAAATGCCCTGTATCTATTATCCCTCTTCTCCTTCATAAAAGATTACAGATTTTAAACTGGAACATTGCTTTCCAGCTAAAAGACTGAATTTCCCAGCCTCCCTTTGTAGTTAAGTGTGACTAAGTTTTGACTAATCAGTGTAATTGAAAGTATTGTTTGGGTTATCAAATAGAGGAATGTGCCCTTTTCGTCCCTTCCCTTCCTTCTATCCTTCTGCCTCTGCCTGGAATGAAGATGTAGTGACAGGCGCTCTAACAGACATCTTGGACCTTGAGGAGAAGGGCCAGGCCTAATGGATAGTAGAGGAGGGTGTGACAGTGGTCCTTGACCACTTTGTGCAAACATGGTACCTCCCCTAGCATTGCCTACATCCTGACTTTCCTAAAAATGTGGATGTGAAATAAAATTCTACCTTGTTTAAGCCATCCATACTTTGGATTTCTCTTTTACTCAGAGCCAAACTAATTTTAACTAATTCAACTTCCAATATTATTTCTACCTTGAAGATTGAGGCTTTTATCATGGCCTTCTGTTGTTCTATATAACACTGCAACCTTATTTATTTAATAAATACTCAATGAATACTTACTATACACCAGGAATTGTACTAGGCACTATATATTCAGTGGTTAGCAAAGCAAACATAGTCTCTACCATTTGGAGCTTATAGTTTAGTGAGAGAGACATAGTAAAATGTGAGAAATAATCTCTTGTTTCCTACTTTTGCTACTTTTTTTCCTCTCCTGTCTCCACTGAATTTCATTCAATTTGTGTCTTAAAGTCAGAAGAAGGGACCATATAACTTCATCATTTCTTGAGCTATAAGCATATTGGCACATATGACTATCAAAATAAGACTCTTCTGACTCTGGCTACTTTCTTTCCACATAAGATTTTAGAGAATCCTATATGAAAAGCCAATTTTAGCAGCCAGTAGGTCTTCAACTTGAGGACTTTCTGTCCTAGTGTAGTAAGGCGTCTGTGTGTGTGTACATGCACATGCATAAGTTTGGGTTTCTTTGCTCCCATTGTGAGTCATCAAATGTTAGGATTTCTTTTCTGTCTTCATCCTGCCTCTGCTAAAAATCCATATTTGTTCTTGAATTGCCTTTTAAATGGTCCTCAATCATCTTATGGTTTTCCTAATTAGGTGTTATCAACCCACACATTGTCAGAATGATGGTCATGACTACTCTCTCACTCAAGGTCCTAACTCATTGCTAGGACCATAGCAGAAGCCATGCACCCTGACCTCTTTGTTGACTCTGTTGGCGATGTGGGTCTTCAGAGCCATGGAAAATTCACAAAAGGTAGCTCTGCCTAACACTTTGTTGTGTTCCCTTGTTCTCTCTCACTGATGCTATAATTTGGGATGCATATAGGTAGGTCCCTTTCCCATAACTCCTCATGCTTTTGGCTTACTCCTTCCTTCATTGATCTGCCCTTTGATTTCAGTCTTTCTCCATCATTCCCTCGTCCACTATGTTGCATCTCCTGTTCCACTAGTGCTGCCCATGATTTTAATGACTTTTCACCTGGGTTGGATAGCAGCCAAGTATCAAAGACATGATTTCCTTTGACCAAATTCTTGGACAGTCTGTCCCCCAAAAGAGTGGTACATTAATAGACACTACATATTTGTATGGCATCTTTCATTTAGCCAAGGAGTATTTTTGTCATTGTGTCCTTATTTTTGGACTCATAGCTTTAGTAATTCTTTTATCACACTTAGGACCACTTCAGAGACTCAATTAGTGCTCAGTGAGTAAAATCCAAAAAATATTCCTTTTCCAAAAAGCACATTGCAAGAGCTGAGGAACCATAGTTTGGCCATGAAAGCAACCTAAGAGAGAACAGTTGGAGTTCATTTTCAAGACAGGAAATGGTTTACTGACTTCAAAAAGTCTAGTCCCTGCTGAAACAATCTGAAAGAAGCAATGGCACTGGGTCCATTAAGTTCAAGAAACGATAAATTTCAGTTATTGGCACAAACATTAAGTATCTTGATATGTAGAGCCGAAGTCTGATAATATTGCTAAATTTGGGTTCATCATGACAAGATATTGAGAAATCCTTGAAATTTATGACATGTTAGGGCAATGTGATATGTCACTTAATTGATGAAAAATCCATCCTCTTTGAATCATGTTATGAAAACTGCTGGCAAAGCAAAAAGAGTCCAAAATTCAGGACTGATAAGCGGAAGCTTTGGAGGCAAATACTGATTAGACTGTAGCATTTCTTTCAAAATATCAGTCTCTTCTTTCCAAGTGGTGGGAGTTGCTTGCTTTTGTGTTCTTGGGAAGCCTTAGAGGTGCTGAGGGTGTGGACATCCAAAATAGAAAATCTGCGGTTGCCTTTATTTAAACATTCTCTCAATTCCTTCAGTCCTTATAAGAGCATAAGTAAACAGAAGAGGAACCAGTCATTGTAAAAACGGGTTTTTGAGTCAGATTCACCTCAGAAATGGTGGAGATGGTTTGCAAATCTGGATGTCTGTTCTAGTGTTTAAGACCCTATTTTCCCTCTACTGATAGCGTTAGATGGTCTGCCGGGATTTCACGTTGGTTCTTCCCTCAGATACTCTCTCTCCGATTGCTCTTTTCTCCTCATTATGGGTCATATATTCCTGCTGCTTTACGTACCTAATAATTTTTTATTAGAAGCTGGCTACTGTGAATTTTACCTTGTTGGGTGCTGGATATTTTTGTATTCTTGTAAATATTATTGAGCTGTGTTATAGTACACAGTTACTTGAATGGTTTGAACCTTTTGGGTATGGTGGGACCAGAGCACCCTGTAGACTTAGGACTATTTTTCCGTCACTACTGAGTCACCACCCTTCTGAATATTCTACCCACTGCCCATGAATTATGAAGATTTTCCACCTTGACCTGTGAGGCTAGGAATGATTCCTAGTCCTGTGGGAGCACTCTAGATTGTTCCCTCTGCTCCCTCTAGGTGATTCTTCCCATGGCCTCAGGTAATTTCTTCACGCACCTGGACTCAGCTGAAGACTTGACGGGGACCCTTTGCAGATATCTCTGGAGTTCCATCTCTGTGTATTTCTCTCTTCTCTGGTATTCTGCCCTGTGAACATTGGCTGTTGTGACTTTTCAAGACAATAAGCTCCATCCCCTCAACTCTGTGGGAGGAGGTCATCGAGAGGACATGACCGCCAGTTGATCTACAAGCTGGACCCAGGCAGTCTGAGACTCTTCATCCCCTCCCTTGTCCTTGGAATGTATGGTCCATGCACTGGTCCTGTACTAGGAGCCACTTCAAAGATGCAGTCTTGGAAGAGCCCTGTGTTGTTGAGACAGTCTAGACTGTGTAGTGACTTTAAGGCCCTTTAAGGCTTCTATGTAAACTCTTAAGATTCTGGAGAGCTGTGCGGGGTTGTATTCGCCTTGCAGCCTCCCAAGACAAGTGTCATATGTAAGTTCCTTTGCTTATTTGTTTTTTTTTTTTTTTTTGCGGTACGCGGGGCTCTCACTGCCGTGGCCTCTCCCATTGCGGAGCACAGGCTCCGGACGCACAGGCTCAGCGGCCATGGCTCACGGGCCCAGCCGCTCCACGGCACGTGGGATCTTCCTGGACCAGGGCTTGAACCCGTGTCCTCTGCATCGGCAGGCGGACTCTCAACCACTGCGCCACCAGGGAAGCCCTCCTTTGCTTATTAAAACTGCCATCTACCAATCTGAAGTGGTCTGCCTCTTTCTTTGATTTTTTTCTTGCCCTCCATGTGCAGGGGCCAGTTTTAAATTTCACCTGGGCAACCCTGGAGGTTGTGAATGAAAAAATTCAGGGAGAACATCAGTGTCTCTTGCATTGTTCTCCCTTCCTCAGCTGCAGCCTGAAAACTCTCTGGAGGCAATAAGATGGGGCATTCATAGGGCTCACTGCACAAGTTTCTCTGTCTCAGGAATCACTGTCTTAAGCTGCCTGTCCAGTGTCTGAAAATCATACTTTGTCTTTTTTTTTTGTAGTTGTTTCAGGTGGAAAGGAAATCCAGTTCCTGTGACTCCATCTTGTTCGGAACTGACGTCCCATTGCAGGTATGTTCCCTGGGCAGGGTATCACAGCAGGTATGTTCCCTGGGCAGGGTCTCTACGCTAAACAGGGGTCTTGCGTCAGGATCCTGGTGTCTAAGAAGGAGGATCAAAGAGGTATAAACTCATTCCAGTATAAACTCAGCTCTTATTCATGCAATTACATTGCCACACAAGTTTCATCTCTTCAGTCAGTCATGGTCCCAGATTGCATCCCTAAGAAAGTTTCCTCCTTGGTTCATTAATTCATCCGTCCATCTATTCATCCATCTGTCCATTCGTCCATCCATCCATCCACTATTAGCTAAATATCTTTTACATAATGAAACTCACTTAATTTTTGGAGAATAGCAAAGAATAAGACAGACTTGGTGACTTTCTTCTGGGTGCCTAGACTCTAGTTGGGGAAAACAGCTGATAACGATCCAGATGGTTAACTGTGGTATAGGCTATGAGGGAAAAGCAAAGGATGCTATGGGAGCATATAAGTGAGGGCCTAACCTGATCTGGAGAATTAAGAAGATTTCCCCGTGGAGGTGACATATAAGCTGGGATTTACAAAGAGGTGATTATAAGATAGAGACTGTTTTTCTCTAAAGGGCCTGAACTATTCCAAACATATTTTATTGAGCATTTAACATAAACTCTGTGTCCAATAATGAAAACACTTCTGATTTATTACCCAAGAAAACTAACCTCAGTTGCAGAGAAAGACAGTAAAATGAAAAATGCATATCAAAACTTTCCTAAATCATTAGACATAGATTAGAAATTAGTGGTTAAAATGTTAATAGCGATACCTTTGTATTGTGGGACTCTGAGTGATTTTTCCTTTTTCCACGTTTCTGTTATCTCCAAAATTTCTGACGTGAACGTGCATTGCTTTTGTAGAAAGAAAAAAGAGAAAGCAAGGGGGAAGAGAAAAAAAAAACATGGAGTATAATACAGGTGCTACTCTTTAACAGGTATTTCATGAACTGATGCTTTAAGTACCACATTGTGACATTATGTGTCATGTGGCAAAATATCGATGCTGTTTCCAAAAACATTCTCAAGCTGATCAAGTAAGTCATTTTACCAAGCATTTAGAAAACAAGTTTCAGGACTTCCCTGGTGGCACAGTTGTTAAGAATCCACCTGCCAATGCAGGGGACACGGGTTTGATCCCTGGTCCTGGAAGATCCCACATGCTGCAGAGCAATTAAGCCAGTACGCCACAACTACTAAGCCTGCACTCTAGAGCCTGTGAGCCACAACTACTGAGCCCACGTGCCACAACTACTGAAGCCCGCCCGCCTAGAGCCTGTGCTCCACAACAAGAGAAGCCACCGCAATGAGAAGCCCATGCACCGCAACGAAGAGTAGCCCCCGCTTGCCGCAACCAGAGAAAGTCCGCGTGCAGAAACGAAGACCTGATGCAGCCAAAAATAAATAAATATATTTTCAAAAAAAAGTTTCAAAAGAGGATTTGTGTTCAATTTCTGTAAAGTGTGAAGTTTGCATTTGATATTGGTCTTGAAGGTCATGGGCAGATGTGCTTGGTAACCTGGTAGTGAGCCTGTTGTTGGATGCCTATCTCTACAGACCAGTGCGGTTTCTTGGCATGTGGAAATCATGGCAGCTCTGCTCCTAGGAGAATTGTGTGGCAATGTCAAAGGGAAGGAGAATGGGGGAGAGCTCTTAAAAATAGTATGCTACTATTTTTAAGCAAAACTCTTTCATAGTCAGAGGCATAGCCTTTCTAAGTTTGGAGTTTTTAAACTGCATGTACTTTTTTACAGCTTGTCATGTAGATCCCTTGTGTGTCCAAATAGAGGAATATGGGACCAATTTGGAGTTTTGAACTATTTATATATTGTGTTTATAAAGGAAGTAAGGGGTTTCTTGGATCATTTTAACTTAGTTTTTAATATATCTGTATTAGTCACATTGATAGAATATAACATTTGTAATTCATGGAGGAGAGTTGATGGAAATTATTCAACTCTGGAAGGGTTTTCTAAATTCATGAATATGAGTACATGATAGGTATTATTATTAGTAGGCTTGAATAATTTTAGATTTTGGTGGCTGTAATGATATCAAGGTCCATATCTTAAAGCTCAGAAGGTTACAGTCATGGGTGGCAGATTGTTTATTCCTGCCTGAAATTCTTACCATCAATTTTCATAGATTTATAAAAGCTTTTATTTGATATTGAGTGACTGTTTTTGAAAACATTACTGTATATTTTTATAAAATAGAATACGTAGGCTTTTAAAAATTAAGGTAAAATTAATCTAATCTAAAATTAACCATTTAAAGTATATAGGTCAGGAACTTCCCTGGTGGTCCAGTGGTTAAGACTTCGTGATCCCAATGCAGGGGGGCACGGGTTTGATCCCTGGTCGGGGAAGTAAGATCCCACATGCTGCACGACATGACCAATAAATAAATAAATAAATAAACGGGCTTATCATATTAAAAAAAAATATGATTCAGTGGCATTTAATACCTTCACGATGTTACGCAAACATCACCTCCATTTCGTTTTAAAACATTTTCATCAGCCCAAAAGGAAACCCTGTATCCAGTAGAGCAGTCACTCCTCATTCTGTCCTTCTTACCAATCTGCTTTCTGTCTCTACAGATTTAGCTATTCTGGATATCCTGTATAAGTGGAATCATACATGTGACCTCGTGTTTATGGCTCTTTTCACTTAGCATGTTTCTGAGGTTCATGTTTTAGCATGTACATGTTTTAGCATGTATCAGTACTTTATCTCTTTTTATGACTGAATAATATGCCATTATATGGATATAACCACATTTTGTTTATCCATTCATCATTCAGATTGTTTCCTCATTTGGCAATTGTGAATAATGCTACCATGAACATTCATGTACAAGTTTTTGTTTGCATACTGGCTTTCAGTTCTTTTGGGTATATGCATAGGAGTGGAATTGCTGGGTCACATGCTGATTAATTCTATGTTTAACTTTCTGAGGAAGGATCAAACTGTTTTCCACAGTGGCCGCTTCAGGTATATTCCCGCCAACAGAACCCATAGGATTTTAGATGGTTTTTTTTGTTTTTTGGTTAGCCAAATGTTTGACATCTTGTCCACTCATGAGAGCATTGTTTGATTGAAGCTTTAATTCTAAGTAATAGTCATTGAACACGTACATACACAGGAAGAGGAAAAGAAAGGCCCAGCCTTAAGGATCCTCTTCTTGAACTATTTTGACTTGACTGCATAGCACCCAAATAGGAACATGTCTTAGAGAACATTTATTCATTCTGCACATGGGAAACAAGGTCAGTCGAGGTGGAATGACTTGGGAGATAAAAAAGAGGTCACTCAACCAGTTAGTTATTGGTAGAGTTAAGGCTCAGACTGTGGTCTTGCAACTCTGAGCCCACTGTTCTTTTCCCTGCACTATGCACTTAACCCACTCATTTTTTGATGGGCGAAATTCTTAGATTATGGTTTCCTTCTTTTTATTTTATTTTATTTTTTTTGCGGTATGCGGGCCTCTCACTGTTGTGGCCTCTCCCGTTGCGGAGCACAGGCTCTGGACGCGCAGGCTCAGCGGCCATGGCTCATGGGCCCAGCCGCTCCACGGCAGTGGGATCTTCCCGGACCGGGGCACCAACCCATGTCCCCTGCATCGGCAGGTGGACTCTCAACCACTACGCCACCAGGGAAGCCCTATGGTTTCCTTCTTTTGCTCAGAAATCTTCTTAGGAAAGTGGTGGATATATCATCAAATTAGAGCCAGCTTTATTTATTCATTTATTTCTTCATGCATTTATTCTAGAAACACTTAAGGAATGCTAATATATACCAAAGAATGTGCTGAGATCAAAGGATACAGTAGGAAACAAGCAGTCATGGGACTGATTTCAGAGTGAACGTTCTGGTAGTAAAGATGGCCATATGACAAACAGTTACACAAAGAATGGGTTATAATTGGGCTAAGTGCTGTAAAGGAGAGGTACACGGTGCTCTGAGACTTTATGGGAAGGACACCTGCACTATTTCAGTTGTTAAATGTGTCAGGGAAAGCACTTAGGTTTATAAAATCTAATGTGGTTTGATTTCAGGGTCACCTGGAAAACTCTCTTAAGCCTCAAAATTCTTCCGCCATCTGCTCATTTATGTCAGGATTTAAAGATTTGATGTGCCAGTTCTATGTTTTCTAATGTACAGTTAAATTTAAAAATCCATTAAATTTAAAAATTCATTTGTGGGCTCCCTAAAATGACCTCGCATGCCACCCTTGGTCTACCTACCACACTGCTCTCACTGCTGCTCTAGGTGCTGATGGCTCTTCTGTCATTTTGAATCCAAGAAACAGAGCAGTCCAACTCCAAACAGGGGTATGTCATCCATATAGCAGCAGGGAAGGAAAAGGCAGTGATGAAAGCTAGAGGAAAGAAATGGGAAAGATGTGGGGGATGCAGTAAACAGAAGAGATGCAAACTGAGATAAGGAGGAAGACACGAGGAAAAAGGATGAATTTGGCTGGAGAGAAATAAGGTGGTCCTCAGGGAAGCTGGGCTCTGATCGTGGGCAGCTTCACTCTCTTAGCAGAGAATGAAATAAATACCCTCCTTTTCCATCTCATTCCATTTATTCCATTCATCAGTAATTTGGATACAACTCACACACCATGGAATGAGAGAGGGAGTGCCCTGAATCAACTTCAGTTCTTTCTTGGTGTGTCGAACGTGAACATAGTTTTCATTTTGAAGTTTTCAACTGTTTTTCTCTTTGTCAAGAGATGGAGATTTGAATTCCTCTTTGGGGCATATCATTCTGTTATGTTTTGCACATTTGTAAAGGTACTTGTGAAAAATCATCAGGTAGATTTTTTCACACTAAGAAGTTTACTATTTTCTCTGCAAACATAAAAAAAATGGCTATTTATGGTTGAACCAGGAATCTATCTTGGAGAGTTTGCTGGCTTTTATTTTCTTGGTGGAGGCGGTTAGGGGAAGGGGGTTAGCAAAATGCTTTTGTTTTTTTTCTGTATCTAAATTTTACCGTTAGACTGTTTTGTGCCTATGAACTATTTTTGTGGAAAATTCCATTTTCCTGTTAGTAGTCATGGGCAAAACATGTGAACCTACTAAGACTCAAAGTTTTATCTTCTGCCTTCTGGTGGAAGAAAGACCAAAAGGAAGCTGGACTTAGTTTGACATAATTCAAACTTGACATCTGTATTAGCTTGCTAAGTCTGCTGTAACGAAGTCTGCTGTAACAGACTGGATGGCTTAAACAACAGAAGTATATTTTCTCACAGTTCCGGAGGCTACAAATCTGAGATCAAGGTGTTAGCAGGATTGGTTCCTTCTGAAGACCTCGAGGAAAGAATCTGTTCCAGGACTCTCTTCTTGGCTTGTCGATAGCTATCTCCTCTCTTTGCCTTCACATCATCTTCCCTCTGTACGTGTCTGTATCCAAATTTCCTCTTCTTGTAAGGATACCAGTCATGTTGGATTACAACCTGCCCTAATGACTCAACTTAATTACCTCTTTAAAGACCCTCTCTCCAAAGTACAGCCACATTCTGAGATACCAGGGGGAAGAATATTTTTTGGGGGAGGAATACGATTCAGTCCATAACGGTGTCCTACACATTATTTCAGTTATATTAACCTGGAATTTACTAAGATTTCAGAGCATATTCTTTTGCAACTGTTGGGGCCATAGGTTAAGTCTATGATCAGGGTTTTTCTTGTAGCAAGTTCTACTATTCTGGCAAAGACCGAACCAGAGAGAGAAAGGAAAATTGAGAAGTCAGGCCAGGGATTGGAGGGAGGGAAATTCTCTCTGGGCTTCAGGGCAGATGGACCTGGACTTTAGGTTGTGGGAGTGTATGGCGCACGTAGTGGTGAGGGTAAAGAGGAGTCAGTCTTTTGGGAGCAGGTTGGGAGCTAGGCAGCGGGACACTTTAGGAGATACCACTGAGCGTAAGCGTGGGGCCCATGGGCCCCCAGAGTATCACATCTAGTAGCAGGAATACCTTACTGCGTGTAGTGTTATTTCCTCCACTTACGCTTAAACTTCCAGTGTCTTGTAAGAAATTCAAGCTAGGTCTCAGTGATGCTATTGAGAATCAAGGGAGAGTTATCTTCCAGACTTGGGCTTGAGTGACATAGGGAGACCAAGACAACTTCCCAAACCACCTCCTATGTGTCCTGTGAGCTGCAGCAGCTCATGTCTAGGGATTATAGCCTGGAGGCTTGATGAAGAACTAGAACAAGAAGAGCACAGACTCAGAAATAAGTGGGTGTGTGTACTTTGAGCTGCAGTGTAGCTGGTGTAGGTGCTAAGCCATTGTAATTTGGATGTTAATATAAATGTAACCTCGTTTTATTGTCATTAGCAGTGAGGCTTTGGGAGAACATTCACAGAGCAGTCTTTTTTACAATCAGATGTGTCCATTAAAAATCCTTTACTGGCTATTCATCCATATGAAGGCAACAAAATGTTCGAGAAGAAATGAAAACTTTGTAACTAACTAGACTTCTGCAAGTGCTAAAAACAGTTAATAGTCTCAAAGTTTTGAATCTTTAAATAGCAACTCAGAGGCACTTACTAAGATCCAACTTTAGTATACATCGACTACTTCAAGAAGCAGTAATGCTTCTTATTCTTTTCCGACCCAGGATCTTATCCAAGAACATGTTTTCCTTTAGTTATCATGTCTCATCAGTTTCCTTCAGGTTGGAACAGGTCTTCAGTCTCTTCGTGTCTCTCACATCCTTAACAGTCTTGAAGAGTATAGGTCTTTCATTTTACAGTATGACTCTTACTTGGGTCTACCTGATGTTTCCCCATGACCACCAGATTCTAGTGGAGGATGTCATTTAGAAACCACCATCTGGGTATTCAATGTGATCGTTGCTTCTAGGGTACCCCTGCATCTAGACAATCTCAGAGGATAGAGTTAGGAATATATATATATATATATATATATATATATATGTGTATATATATATATATGTATGCATGTACATGCATTCACACATCTACATCAGCTGCTATTTCCATATTTATCTGAATGTGTATATTAAAAATGCTACAAGTTCATACTGAGGCTTAAAACCCCAGTCTAATACTTCAAGGTTCTTTCTAGTCTCCTCTTTTCCATGCTTATAAAATACCTTCTCAGACAGTGAGAAACCTGGCTTCTGGTATCCTAAGTGTATTTACTTATTTGCTCTATCAGTTAACTTATATGCTCAATTTCCAAGCACTCCAGTCCCCTTCCCTCTGCCGCTTCCAGGCCATACCCTCTCCTCACGCAGCTTCTTCAGATGTCAGCATCTCTGCCTCAGCATGGGAAGTGAAAGGAATGTGAGAATAAAAGGAAAGTTGGAAAGGGAAGTGAAGATGGAAAGGGCACTTTTCTGTTACTTGTAGCCTAAAGCATGCTAAATGATGCAACCCATAATACACTATTGAAATTATTTGTTTGCAAATATGTCTGCCCCACTTGGTTATGAGCTATGGAAAAGACTCATCTCTATATCTCTGTATCTCCAGTGGTTTCCACAGTGCCTGTCACATGGTAGGTGCCTGGTAGTTGCATTTGGTGCCAGTGACACAAAAACGATTAAGACATAAGTTTTGTCCTCAAAGAACTAGTAGGAATAATTAATACAATCAGACAACCTCTATAATAGATACGAGTGGAAAGTGCTGTGGGCATATAGGAAGAATGCATGTCTAAATGGGACTTGCCAATATAAATAGAAATCAGAGCTGTCTTCAGATAAATATATATGTTTTAAATATATTTCTTTAATTTGTATAGACATTAACTAAGAATTAGAAGCTGATTGAAGGATTATATGTTCTGAGTGAGTGGGTTAGAATTAGAATTAGGAGCTGAATGAATGCTTGAATTAAAGTCCATGAAAACCACGAGATGCTGTCTTCCCAGCGACAAAACCTCTTTTAGTAGCATTTACTTAAAAACCTCAAAATAATTTAGTCTTTTCTAGCAGGAGGAATCAGGACTGATCTCATTTCAACAACACTAACAACAATGGTGACAACTTGCATCTCCATAGTCCTTTAAAATGTCTCTGACTCTGAGCCCTGAGAGGGTAGGAAATGTGTCTGCTGTCTTCATCAAGGCATCCTCCGCTCCCAGCTAAATACTGAATGAAAACGCTTTCCCATGTAACTTTCATCCGGTTTTCTGAATGCACTGAGAATGGCAAACATGGTACCCAAGATCAACAGGTATCTATTCTTTTTAAATAGAGCTAAGGACCTATATGTCTGAATTAATATGCCACCTGTTTGCCTGCTCCCACCTCTAGTTTCTTTTTTTTTTTTTTGTGGTACGCGGGCCTCTCACTGTTGTGGCCTCTCCCGTTGTTGAGCACAGGCTCCGGGCGCGCAGGCTCAGCGGCCATGGCTCACGGGCCCAGCCGCTCCGCGGCATGTGGTATCCTCCCGGACCGGGGCATGAACCCGTGTCCCCTGCATCGGCAGGCGGACTCTCAACCACTGCGCCACCAGGGAAGCCCCCCACCTCTAGTTTCTTGAACTGCCCTTTCCTGGGTTTTAAAGGCTCCCTATTGGCTCCACACATCTCCCTTTTTTGCTCTTCACTCAATCCCCCTCCTTGTGGACCGATCAATCTCTCTTGATTCACCTTTCTGGCAAAAGACAGTGAAACTTCTCTTTAGGAAGCAATCTCTGGGTATTCCAGGACCAGGCAATAGACAGAAAGCAAAGTCAGAGAACAGAGCCTAAAGTCACAGAATGTGAGGGTAGCAGAGCCAGAATTTGATTTTTCAACTCCAGGGCAGTTCTGGTAAACCACACTGAAAAGGAAGCCAGAAATGGCAATTTTCACATTTCTGTAGAATTTTTGGAGAGTCTGGGCCCCAAGTTGGTTCAATTAACTCACATTTATGTGCCTTGAACAACAACCTCATATCCCATGCTTAGACTATATAGTCAGCAAGTAACTCAGTTCACTTGGGTCATTCCTTCTGTCTTTATAACTTAAACAATATGGTAGCTGGAAGTGATCAAGTCTAACAGCAAACATGGAAAAGATCACTCCAAATAAAATCTTAACTAATGCATGTCTGCTGTGTAAGTGGCTTGATGCGTGGTAAATTGCATTTGCACTTGGCCAAATGGTAAGTGATGTATGTTAGGCACAAGAATAATAAATACAAGGGACAATCAATTGAACTGAACTAAAGTGGTGCGGTTTTGAAAGACGAGTTAGAGTTATACCTTCCAAACATGGCTAAAAAAAGGACTCAATTAAAAAGTAAATTGGAAAACTATAAAGTAGCTGACACAAATACAAGGTTAAGTTTATGGAAGTTATAAATGCTAAACAGTTTCCCTCTACGATTCCAATTTCTGCCCACTCTCTGATTCTTCTCGTGCCTTCCATTTCTTTTTATGAGTCTTATTACTCAATGGGAGAACAATCAGTTATATCAGGGCCATTCATTGTAAAGTTTGTGTCAATAATTTTTATTGAAGTAGGACAAAAACAGAGGAGTTTGTGTCCACAAGCATGCATAAATAGGAGAGAAAAGCAAATTATTATGCTATCAGGGTACCAGGAGGAGTCTTTGAACAGAAGGGGAAAAAAGGAAAAACTCTCCCTGTGGAGAGAATAGAATGTGCTTCATTTCAATATCTCTTACAATTATGAAAGAGCCAGAGCATTCCATGGCTTTGAACAGTCTTTGTGAGCAGAGCTTTGTGTCAGGACCATGGTTATGATTTTCAGGCCCTGAGGCTGGTAGTTCAATAACTAGCAGAAATAGTCAGGGCTTTGGGGATGGAGAGTGAAGTGAGGGGTAAGAACCGGGATGCTCTAGCCAGAGTGATGGCAAGAAACCCTTCAGGGGGTTTTTATTTTAAATATGGATTTTTTGGTACCCTTATGGAAACGAAACCTCCCGGGGCACGGTGGGGAGGCACGTCCTAAATTAACTATCTTTCCGGTTTCAGGGCTTGAAAATTACAAACATATAACTAATACCAGGCTTGGTGCCATGGAATGTTCTGATTGGAGGGACATGGCAACTGTGGGAGGAATGAGGTGGGCAATGAAAATCTCTCGGTTGGCGTGCTTAAATGGATACTCTGCCACTAGAATGTGAGCTCTTCCAGACAAGGGAGTGTCCTCATTACTTTTGGATCCCTAGATATCCAGTGTCTGGTATATAGTGGCACCTGGTGGGTAGATCCTTTTGTGTTGGTGTGGTCACCTCCAGATTCAGAGCCAGGTAAATTAATGGCAATCACAAGGTTGTTAGGCTGGTTAAAACCTATTTTAAATATCCAGCAAGAGGATTGGGATAAAAGCCAATAAGAGTAATATTGAATGACTAATTATCACAGCCAGAAGTATCATCATTAAGCGAAGCACAAGGGAAAAACGAGGCAGAAGGCTTGGACTCTGTTCATGTTGCTCCGGAGTCCCCAGGATGCTGCACTGTTGCCCCCTGCACTGCCATCTCTCTGTCTAACTGCAAAGGAGGAAGCTAGATCTTGGTGTGGAAGGCTGGGGCCACTCTCCTCTCTTTTTCAGAAGGCACACACAGGAGTTCAATCAGAAGAGCCCTTTTGGTGAACTATCAATGTGGCAAGTTGCATCCTTTTATCAGACCTTGGATCTGGTTTGTGTCATACGCAGATTAGCCTGCCCCAGTGTGCCGATCTCAATAGAGTTAACTGTTTACATAAAAAATAAATGCCAACCCCAACAGGCTGACTGGAAGAAAAACATGTTTACAGGTTAATTTCTTTACCTGTCTAGTACATACCTTTCATTTATTACCAGGTGTTTTTCTAACGTTGTCTTTGTTCCTCTGCCTTTCATCCTCTGTGGTTGAAGCCTCTTGCTCTTGCTGACAGCTTTGACTTGGCTTTTTAGTTCTAATATCGAAAATCAAACTGACACTTACTTATTTTTTATGGTTAATTCTTTTCAACAAACATAACACAAAAACACAACAGCAGCCAAAAATTTAAAGACCACAGGTTAGAAATCACTGATCAAAGCTAAGCCACACTACCTGGCCTGCCCCCAGGTATGCAGAGACCAGCTAGCTCCAGATAAGGGTCCACAGGTGAGTTTCACTGGTTCTGCATAGTGGTGTGCGTGTATGCATGTGTGTGTGTGTGTATGTGTTGGTGCGTATGTGTATTTAGTGAATTTGTTGCTACTTTTAAAAAGTGAGTAATTTCATATAAAACCAATCTCTGCATCCAGCTTCTTTAGAAACTGACAAGACATATGGATTGAATTGTAGGGTCTCACTTACAAACACTGGGAGTGTACTTTCCGTTCTCAGGGTTGGCCTGCTTCATTCCTTTACGTTTCCTGCCTGGTTCTGATGGGCTTTTCAATTTGCCACCCCCAGCTAGAAAAGAGTAGCCCTGGTCTCTTGCTTGGCTTTGAAGATCCCTTGCTTTGCGGTCTTCCCTCCAGCTCCTAGTGCGTTAGTAATGATCGAAGCTCTTTAATAGCAATGAACCCTTGAAGGTAGTGCAGATTCACATTCAACAGCAATTATCAAGTGTGTTCTAGGGGGTCAGTTACTGTGTTTTCATGTACATTGGCTTTTCCAAGCTTGAGCTTACTGCACAATCACTCAGTCATCTAGGAGAGACATAATCTTATCTGATGTCCTTCAGACCTGAGGTTAACTTAGACCTTCCATGAGCACTGCCAGCAGGTGTCAGCCACAGCCACCCCTGAAACCCCCCAAGGCTTATATGTACAATGAAAAGCTATGGCCGGAGTTGGTAAAGGTCAGGTTAAAGTTACTCTTGAGCTCCCTGAATTAACCGCTAGAGATACCCTAAGCTAATGGAGGTGGTGGGGCCTTTCCACAGGCACACCTCACATCTCCTAACTCTAGACATTGCTGTAGCTCCTGGGGAGCCCTGACCACTGCTGAAGAAGAGAAGTAAGATGCTCATGAGGGAAGAGTTGATTCGGTACTGGCCAGCCTGTAGGGGTTGGTTGTCCTTTGGGGTCAGGGGAGGTACTGGGCAACATGGGAAGACGATCGTGCAGTGATGGTCTTCTGGACAGGGCGGTTGCACTCAGCAGCATGAGGTGATGTCACGTGCTATATTGGGTATCCGTCTTCCGTGCTTCCCCATATGTGCCTTTCTTTCCTAAAGGGATACACTCTTACATTCTACAGTTAAACAAAGGCAACACCTGCAATCCTTTGTAAATGGCCTGGTATATATTAGGATAAGACCTTTCCTCAAGAGGATAATGTGAAGGGGAGGAGGTGTTACACGGGGATGGGAAGAGGATGGGGAGGAGCTAAGTGCAGGTCAAGAACTCAGCAAAGCACTTATGGATGGGAGGAGATTGGGTGATGACACCCTGAAGCCAGAGGGATCTTGTAAAAATGCAAAGCTAATCATTTCCCTTCCAGGCTTGAAGCTTTCATGCCAACCCTGTCCAATAGAAATATAAGGGCTTCCCTGGTGGCGCAGTGGTTGAGAATCTGCCTGCCGATGCAGGGGACACGGGTTCGAGCCCTGGTCTGGGAGGATTCCACATGCCGCGGAGCAACTGGGCCCGTGAGCCACAACTACTAAGCCTGCGCACAGGCGTCTGGAGCCTGTGCTCCGCAACGAGAGAGGCTGTGATAGTGAGTAAGCCTGCGCACTGCGATGAAGAGTGGCCCCCGCTTGCCGCAACTAGAGAAAGCCCTCGCACAGAAACGAGGACCCAACACGGCCAAAAATAAAAAAAAATTTTTTTTAAAGAAATATATTGGGCTTCCCTGGTGGCGCAGTTGTTGAGAGTCCGCCTGGCGATGCAGGGGACACGGGTTCGTGCCCCGGTCCGGGAAGATCCCACATGCCGCGGAGCGACTGGGCCCGTGAGCCATGGCCGCTGAGCCTGTGCGTCTGGAGCCTGTGCTCCGCAACGGGAGAGGCCACAACAGTGAGAGGCCCGCGTACCAGAAAAAAAAAAAAAAAAGGAAATATCCATAAATGTGAGCCATATATGTAATTTCAAATTTTTTAGCAGCCACATTAAAAAAGTAAAAAAAAAAAAAGATGGGTGAAATTAATTAATTTTAAGAATATATTTAACCCAATATAGTAAAATATTATGATTTTAAAGTATAATCAATATAACAATTATTAATGCAGTATTTTACATACTTTTTAATATGAAAAAACATTTTAATTTAGTCTGTATCTTATACTTGCAGCATCTCTCAATTCACACTAACAATATTTGGAATACAAGTTAGGCACACGGTGTTAGTGGCTACCATGTTGGATAGCACAGGCTTAGATGGCTTTTATGTGGTTCAGTAGGCTCTTGATAATAAATATAAAGCATGTTTTTGTTGAATTGTTTTCCTCTCTCAAACTTCTCTGGTCTTGAAAATATAAATTCCTTTGCTGGAAAACTCTCTCTCACATTTGCCTGAATAATTTTTACTTATCTTTATGTATTTATATGTATATTGATTTGAGTTCATGTTGGGCTTTCCATTTATTTTTCTTTATTTTATTTTGTTATGAACCCCATTCTATATGACTTACTGTAGCTCTTCGGTGCATTTTAATATCTAGATTCTAGAGAAATGGAAATCTTATTTTTTTCCTTTTCAAAGATTTTTTAAAATGTTTCTCACTTTTTTACTTCCTGTTGGATCTTAAAATCATTTTTTTCTCTCTTCCAAACAATACCCACATTAATTTGGTAAAAATGTTTATCTTTGCACATATTGAGACTTCCCACCAAGAGTGATGTTATAACTTTTTATTTGACTGTTCAATATCCTTCTTTTTTGCCTTGAAGCACACTTTCCTATGCCTTCTGAGATACCGAATGATGAAGGATGGTTTCCCAAGAAGATGACTTTGAGGCTGATCTCAATCAGCCTGCAGAAGGGTGCTCCTGGAATTGCTACCTATGAAGAAGGAAGGGAATCAGGATGGAGCAGAGATATTGGGCTCCACAGAGGCTTTGGCCAACCTCATGAGAGCTCTGAAACCCTTTAGAGATGTCCTGAATTGTGGTGAGGGGCATAGTCTTTAGAGCCTCTGGACAGCTTTGGATGTGGCTGTCATGAGATGTGGCTGCCCCCCGAGGAGGGGGTGTGTGACCCCTGGTAAGGTAGCTCTTTCCAGCTGAGGGTAATTTCCTAGGTGGAAGGAATAAATCCTCCAGCCCTGAAGGGGGCTCTAGGTAGCACATGACACCCCACTCTTCTGGTGTACCTACTGTATCTCTGGCTGCTCAGGCTTTGCAGGCATTTTACAGGGTCTTTTTTCCCCTCTACCCCAACTCTAAATATTCAAGTTCTTCTACTCATTCCTAGGTTCTCTTATATTCCCTCTCAACGTTTCTTCTTCTTCAGTGAGTATTTCCTGAATTATACATTTTCCTGCTGGGATCAAAGTTGGTTTTAGATGCATGTTAAACTGGAATGTAACTATCATAATAGGAGATTTCACAGATATTACAGCTTTGAAGGAGGTTAAAGTGGGTATTTAAGTGAACATTTTGGTACATTTCTAGAAAAAGTAAATAAAGCACATAGATGTGCTACACAGATATGGCAAATAGCGTGACTCAGTTTGGAACCACCGTCCTAGGCAATTTCATTCTCTTCCTGGCTTAATATGCTATGATATGCTGACAGCTCCACTTATGTCTTTAGCTTAAACCTCTCCTTGGAGTTCAGGCTCTTATACCTGACTGCCTACTTGATAGCCCTTGTAGACATCTCACAGCCTTCTTCCTTTTTTTTTTTTTTTGCGATACGCGGGCCTCTCACTGTTGTGGCCTCTCCCGTTGGGGAGCACAGGTTCCGGACGCGCAGCCTCAGCGGCCATGGCTCACGGGCCCAGCCGCTCCGCGGCATGTGGGATCTTCCTGGACTGGGGCACGAACCCACGTCCCCTGCATCGGCAGGTGGACCCTCAACCACTGCACCACCAGGGAAGCTCCTCTCACAGCCTCCTTAAATTTATTATGTTCAAAACTGAGCTCTTGAGCTTCCTTCCCCTAAACTCTTCCTTGTCCAGTCTTAGCCGCTTCACCAAGGCCCGTGTGGCTCAAGTCAGAAGCCTGGGAGTCCTCCTTGATTCCTTTTCCTCTTTCACCTTGTGCATATAATCCTGCAGAACTCCTCTTGATTCTGTTTCCAGGCTATTACGTGAATTTATTTTCGTCTCTCTGTCTCCATTTTTGGCCCTTTATTTTAGGCAATGATCATGTATCTCCTGTATTCTAATCATACTGTCCTTCATGGTCTCTGATCCATAGTGCCTGCTGAGCCAAAGTAATTTTTTAAAACCATAAACCTGATAACATAATCTTCTATTACTCATCAGTGGCTTCCCATTGCACTTCAAATATAATCCAAGCCGTTTAATGTGGTCTCCAAGGCCACACTCATTTACTTCTCCAGTTTCATCGGGCACCATTCGTTCTTCTTGCCCTCTGATCTCTAATGCAATTGGCCTTTTTTTTCTGTTCTTGGAACACATTTAGCTCTTTTTGAACTCAGGGCCTTGCTCATGTTGTCTCTTCTCCCTGAAATACTGTTTTTCTGGCTCTTTGGATGATAGGCTCTTCCTAATACATCAAGTCCCACCATAAATGTTATCTTCTCTTACTCTCCTGGCCTGGCTGTCCTGTCTAAAGCAGCCTACCTCCCTGTCCCAGCCTCTGGGTTATGCTTTAGCTCCGCCCTCTGTTTAGCACCGCCTCTAATGTTTATTGTAATTTTACTTATACATTTATTTATTTGCTTACTTGTTAACTGTCTTTCCCACTAGACCACAAGCTCCCTGAGAGTTCTCCATTGTATACCTAGCACTTGTGACAGTGGCCAGCAGAGTAGACTCTCAAAATATATTTTTCAGTGAATGAATGAGTAAATAGCATAAAAATATTGTTGAAATATTCTGTAATACCTCACAGAAAATTTTTTTCTTCTCCTAATGGAGGCATTGCTCTTTACTTGTGAGGAGAGAGAAAAGTTTGTCCCCTGTGTGGCCCTGGAGGCAGCCTCATTCCCCTGTCTGGTAGCTTTGCTATGAGCTGTCAGCAGGTCTGTGCTGGCTCAACAGTAGGACAGCAATATCTCTGGCTGTTAGAGACAGTGTTGATGTTCAAGATCTCCAGGCTGAGCTCATGGTGCCTCAACTCTCTGTCTTTCATAATAAGGCTCTTTCTCAAAACACATTTATTTCTCTTTCTGACTATTACAGTCCAATAAAGATGTTCAAAAACAAACAAACAAGCAAAAAAACACATTTAACTCACATCATTGCAAAGACAGTTGGAGTTTCCCTCTGCCCCTCCTCCCCCATATAAAGGAGCGAGGCCATGCGGGGCTCTCTCCTGGAGCCGAGTCCAGCCTCAGCATGGCACTCACTGTGATAATGAGAGCTTGCGAATCAGATGGGTTCTGCGCACTCTGCTTACGTGCCCTTGCACTTAGAACAGCAAACTCTTAGGTATATTACAAGAAATTGCTATTTGTCATTTCATTACTGATGGGATCATCTTCCACCACGTATTCTAATTCATTGCTACTGATATATAGTCAAGCTATGGATTTTCTACATTTTTTTCTACTTGGCTATCTTCCTAAACTGTTATTTGTTTAAATAGATTTTAGTTGATTTGCTTGGGATTTCTGGGTAAAAATATAAATTATATCATCTGCAAGTAATGAATTTTTTGTCACCTTTCCAGCGATGATCCATCTTATTTCTTTTATTGTTGTATTTCAGTCTCTAGAATTTACGGAATAATGTCGAAGTGTCAACAGTAAGCGTCACTGTTTAATTTCTAATTTGAATGGAAATGCCTCCAGTGTTTTATGGTTGAATAGGGTGTTGATTGATGCTGTGTGGTCTTTACTACATCAGGCGTACCTTCCTATTCTCTTACTTTACTAAAGACATTTTTTTCAATACGTTATTTTCAAGGGTTAGATTGCCTACCTTTAGGCTCAGCCAGCTTCCTTTCCACTTGTTCCTCTTGGTCCCATTTTATAGATAATTGTGCTTCTTGCCCACGTTTCTGATACTGGAAACTTAAAATCCTGCTCAACTTCCCTCTTCTCAAGATTTCCCAAACTGGCCCACATGCACCTGATTTTCAGACCTTTCACCATATGAGTTACTCAAAGAAATACATGGAGTCCCTTAGAAATATAAGGCCAACTTGAGGTCAGTAGTGATTGACCTTTGTTCTGAGGTGTCACACTTGGGGACAGGGCGGGGCTACCCATGCTTTCCAGGTATCATGAATTCCAAGACTTCTGTCTCTCAGAAGAAATTCTATAATTTTAGAGTCATGAAAATAAATGTTATTCCTGACAGAGCCTAAGCACTGGGATATGAAGTTTGTTTTAAAGCAATTGCTCTAAGGGATTTCAGATGCTCATAGCCTCAAAATCGTGAAGCAAGTGTCAGCTCCAAAATCCGACATTGGAAAAATATGACCCACCCGTAGGCATCAGTAGCAGAGCTACGGAGCAATCCTGGGAGAAGGTTCTTACCAGTAAACCTTATGAATTACTGTGTTTTTGACAATCATAATGTAATAATTTCTGTTGTGGGTTTATTGTCATGCCAGCAAATTGCTCTATGGATGGAGTAAGCCGGCTACTTTCAGAGCCTCAAAGGTTTATTTCACGACAACCAGAAGCAGGAGGGAAGGAATGTAAACTTCTTATCTATGTCTTCACACCTCTCTCCTAATCTCTAGAGACATGTCTCCAACTGCCTCCTGGGTGCTTTTCATTAACTGTCCCCACAGCTACCTTCGTCTCAATCTTGATTTTTCCCTCCAACTTGCTTCCCTGCCCTGTTCCTTGTCTGGTTGTGGCAGAGATTGCTTCTTATTCCCCAGGATCTCCTGTAGCCTTCTAACATAACGTAGCGATAGAATCTTCAGCTGTTAACTGGGCACTCCAAGTAAATCTACCTACTTGCCTCCCTTGCTTATTCTTTCTAATATGATGCAAGTGAAAGGGTCATGTGACAGCTTCTGAGAACACCTTTAAATGAGTGTCATTGAAAGCATTTTTTCTTTTTCATCCATTTCTTTTTTCCTGATGGCTGAAATGAGGAGATGATGGTTGAAGCTAGAGCTGGTGCAGCAACTTGAATCATGAGGTGACCTTGGGAAGAGAGACCTTGCATGGGATCAACAAGATCAAAGGAGCCTCGGTCCCTGACACTGCTGGGCATCGTATCAGTCCTGAGTTGCCTAGCTCTGGACTACTCTTGAGGGAGAAATAAACTTCTATGTTGGGAATCTCTGCTATTTTTGGTTTTCCAGTATTTGTAGCTGCCCCCTAAGGCCTGACAATGACACAAGATGAGACGCTTCACCATCATCATTCTTCTCACCCTACACAGAAACTCAGGGTCATTCTGTTACCTGATTGCTCACTGAAGCCTAGGAGTTCGAATTCAGAGATGTCTCTTGAATCCGGCCATACCCCTCTTTATCACTAACGTTATTTTGACCATCGTCTCTTGTCAAGTTTGCTGCAGCACACTGAGTAGTCCACTCTTTCCAGGCTCTTCTCATTTTACTCCATCTGTAATGCTTCCTAACAAATGAACGTCATCATAGTACTCTTTTGCATCCATACCCAGTATCCTCAAGATAAAATGGAAGTTTCTGAGAATGTCATTCCAGGCTTTGTGCCGTATTCCCCAAACTTACTGCTCTAGCACCTTTTCCTGCCTGTGCATAGACACTTTCCACTGCCAGAAATTCTTTTCAGCTTTTCTCTCTCTGGAAAACACCCTCTTATCATTCAAGATTCAGCTCATATATTGTAGTCATAAAAGGTAGCATTGTTTTGAGTGCTTACCAGATTCTGGACACCGTGTTATAAACTTGACATGTCTCATTGAGTCCTTGTGACAACCCCAGGAGATGGGCCATTTATTATCATCCCCATTCTAAAGATGAAACAAAGAAAGATTAAATACTTTGCATAGGTCGTATAGGGCCAGTCCATATTGATGGTTTATCCAACCTAAGCAGGTACATGTAGATGGCTTATTGAAACCTAAGCACTCTGACTCCAGAACTCCTGCTTTCAACCCCATGACGATATATTCCCTTCCTATTATTGTGTTTTATTCAGTTGCCCATACGTAACTTCCTCTCTGCAGCTTTGCCTTACTGGCTCGGTCAGGATTTAGTAATTCTTGCCCGCCTCTGTGATGCTATAGTATTTGTTCATACCTAATAGATGGTCTGCTAATGACTTTTTTGTCTGCCTTCTCCTCTAAGTGTGTAAACTTCCCAGACTGGGGTAATGGTTTCTCTATTTTTGTTACCCTGCAGTTAAATACAGTTCCTCATCATAGTAACAATCACAATAAAGGTTGTAAAATTAAAATGTTTAAGCCTAAAGAATAATCGAACATGAATATAAAAAACCCTGGCTCTCTTCATATATATTAAAGCTTTTCTTCTTTTTCTCAGCCCCCAGCCCACAACTGCAGCTGTGTTCATCTAACATTTTAACCAGCCTCTGAATTGGTCTTTACCTGGAGACTGCCCCCTTCACAGCACTGCCCCCTCACTTGGAGAGTGATCATGTTGCTCTCCCGCATGCCATCCTCCGTGAAAGCTCACAACGTTCACGTTCACCATAAAATGCAAACTCCCAGGATGGCAGATAGCGCTCTCGAGATCCGACCCTCCCTACCTTTCCAGTCGCAGTTTTACCCACGCCCGAATTTGCACTTTTCTTTCCAGCTGCACAGAACAACTTACGGTGTCCCCTTAAAACCCAAGTGGAGTCATTCTTTCTTGCCTTTACCCACACTGTCTCACCGTCTCCATCCGTGTTCGTCAAGCTCTAATGTGCTTGTGGCACACCTGGGGGCCTGGTTACACTGCAGGGTCTGATTCGGTAGGTCTGCGGTGAGGTCTGATAGTCTGCGCTTCGCACAAGCTCCCCAGTGCTGCTGGTGCTACTGGTGCTGCCGATTTCCAGGCCCCACTTTGAGGAGCACAGATCTAGAGGTACGTTCTCCTCTTCTTCTGCTTGGTGAGTCCTTCTAAACCGGCACACAGGACACAGGTTTCGCCTCTTATAGGAATCACTAGACGACCCTCCGTCTAGCGAGAAGAGACAGTAACGTTCATCTTTGTATTCTCAGCTTCTGGTTCCCTACCTGGAACAGAGTGAGTATTCAACAGATTCTCGCCAAGTGAATGCTGACTACTGAGTTCTCGAGCAAAGTGTTTATGGAATGGTAGCCTAGGCTAAAGAAATGTGCATGGTGTAGTGAGACACAGTCTGACCCACAAGCCTCTTCTACGTGCAAAGAACTGTGATTGGTGTTTGGGGTGCAGAAAAGAGAAAGATACAGTCCCTGCTCACAGGGTCATGCAGAGAAGCTGGGGAGACAGACCAGCATCTAGATCACTGTACAGTGTAGCATGATACGAGGTACAGCAAAAATGATTTATCAATGATGAACAGTCTGAAGAGGGAGCTGTTTGTTCTTCACTGGCATTTGACGATGTGTTTGTGGTCCTATGAATTGAGACTGGATGAAATAGTAGACGCCCGACAGGAAGATGGTGGAGGGAGATATTTCAGAAAAAGGCGACGGGATGCTGAAACTTCGCAGGCTTTTTTTCCTCACTGAAACTTACGTGATTCAGTGGTGTTCCCACACTTGTTACTATGGGAATGTCCATTGTCACTGCAGCTTTTCCCTCCTTTCTCTTGTTACTCACCTCTCAAGTAAGTGAGTGCTGTGTTATCTTAGGGCTAATCTTGAATCTGCTCTAATTTATTTGGAAAATAATTCAAAAACATAACACTCATACTATTGTTAGTAATACACAGCGTATGGAATTTCTCCTTACTGATTGGGATATAGCAAGGGCTTAGCACCGCTGCTGAGAACCCATCAGTAGATGCAAAGAGGTGCGGGAGTAAGTGCTTTCGGAGCACTGTCAAGAAATAAAGTGGCAGAACGGCGGACTGGTTACGAGTACAGGTCTAAATTCTGACTTTCTGGGAATAACATCACCTTGCTGCACACTGCCTGTGTGTCCTTGGGCACAGTGAGGATAAAGCTAGTTTTATCCGTAGAACTTTGTGATAATTAAATGAATACATACAAGTAAAATTCTTAAACTGGTTCCTGGCTCATGACACACATGCAGTGATTGTTAGCAGTGATTATTCCAGCAACTCAGTCCCCTCTGAGGAGGGAAAGGGGGGGACTATCTATGATTACAGTGGGACAACAGGGAGAAAACAAGACATGGGCAAACTGGTGGTGTAGTTATTCTAAGTATAAGGTATGATGAAGTTGGGAAGGTGAATTGGGCTCATTTTTTGCTTGTTCATCTCTTGGAAGCTTAAAAAATTAGGTCTATTCCGTTAGTGTTTAAAACGTGGACACTTGAATGTCTACCACCTGGTTAGAAAATAATAATAAAAATAATAATAATAGTAGCAGTAGGAGGAGTAGTCATCACTATTTACTGAGTAACTACTTTGTTCCAAGTTCTGCACCTACATTCTCTTTTTTTTTTTTTTTTTTTTGGTGGGGGTACGCGGGCCTCTCACTGTTGTGGCCTCTCCCGTTGCGGAGCACGGGCTCCGGACGCGCAGGCTCAGCGGCCATGGCTCACGGGCCCTGCCGCTCCGCGGCATGTGGGATCTTCCCGGACCGGGGCACGAACCCGCGTCCCCTGCATCGGCAGGCGGACTCTCAACCACTGCGCCACCAGGGAAGCCCCCTACGTTCTCTTTGAGCCTCCTGTTGACCCTGCAAGGTGACTGCTATCCTTGTATTCATTTCCTGTGGCTGCTGTCACAAATTGCCACAAACTCGATGGCTTAAAATAACCAACTTATTCTCTTACAGTTCTGGTCATTACAGTTAAGGCGTCTATAGGGCCACACTCCCTCTGAAGGCTGTAGGGGACTTCCATTCCTTGCCTCTTCTAGCTTCTGGTCGATCCAGGACTTCCTTGGCTTGTGGCCACATCACTCCAGTCTCTGCCTCTGTGGTCACATTAACTCCTCTTCTTCTGGGTGTCTTCTCCTCTGTGTGTCTGCCCCCCAATTCTCTCCACCTCTCTTATAAGGTTGCATGTAATGATATGTAGGCCCCACCCAGATTATTCAGGATGAGCTCCCCCTCTCAAGGTCCTTAACTTAGTCATATCTTTTGCCAAGTAAGGTAATATTCACAGATTCTGGAGACTAGGGTGAGGGCATATCGTTTTGGGAGCCACATTCAACTCACTATAATTCACATTTTACAGAAGAGGAAACTCAGTCTCAAAGAATTTCATTCAGTGGCTGAGATTGCCCAGGTAGCAATGGATGCACTACAGTTATCAATATAAACGGTTAAATTTGCAAGTGCAGGTTCCCTAGTGGGGCTTTGAGCCTCCTGGACTGTATGGATATTGAACAAGGATATGTGACATTGAGTTCCACCAAGCAAAGACTCAGTCCTTAGGAGAAAAGGAAACCCGCAGAAATTCACAACAGATACTTGCACCATGTTCTACTTCAATGGTTGTAATAGACCAGAATCAAGTGGCATTAAAACTCAAAGCAAGGGGAGCAAACTTTCCATGTTAAGTTTTTCTCAGAATAAGCTATGAATCCTAATCACGGGGACAGATGTAAGGGGATTTTGTTATCTTTCATATTTTATATCAACTAATTTTATGACAATAACCCAAGAGATTTCAGTTTACTTTTTCTGAGTGTTCTGCTCTACATGGTCAGCCTGAAAGCTGATACGGGAGAGGGACCTAAGGGGAACAAACCTCCGCACATGTACTGATGCTGCTGGATGAAGGAGATGGTGGATATGAGGTGGAAAAGAACACCATGGTGGTTTTCAGTTTATCAGATTTCTTTGGAACTAGAACTGGCTCTCCCTCAAGAGTATTCCAGTATAAAGTGTTCCATTCCGCTCTAAACAGATACTTGGAAAAAGCCATACCATGAATCTGACTCAGCCGAAGTGAAAGAAATACACCTCTCTCCATGGCTGTCTCTGGGTCTGCTCAGATCCCATGTCCATTCTGTGTTTCCCAAGCACACTGTGCCCCGGATAGCATCACCTTCCTCTCTCCATTATAAATATCTCCTGGCCTGCCTCGTTTCCCTATCAGACTGTGAGATCACTAGGATATTGAAGTCGTGTCTGGAACATACATGTTGGTTGAATTAAATAGTCTATTGTTTATTCTCAATGCCCAGCATGGTTCTGATGCAAAGAAAGTACAAAGTAAATATTTTGTGAAGGAGAGACTGAATCAACCAGGAAGACAAAGTTAAGAGAGTAATGGTATCTAGAGAAACTCATTTAGGAAAAATTGAAGATGAAGAATGAGAGGAAAAGCCGTGAACAGAGTGAGCTGGCTGGAGGAATCCACAGAATACTCGGTTCTGATTGTATTCCTGTAGTTGCCAGTTCACCTACAGACACACAGCACGGGAAAGTAGGGAGGAGGAGTGTCCAAGTGGAGAAAAAGACCTACCCAGGTGGCAAGGGGTGAAGGTCTCTATTTTATTGGAAATGTATGTGACTAACCTTGCCTAGAAAGGAGGTTGATCTGCGCACTCTGTCCCTCAGAGCTGCAGCAAAAGTCATCGGAAAAGGCGTGGACGCGATGCAAGTATATGATAAAGGGTACCTCTTCCGAACTTTGAGTATGTCAAAAACTATGAGTACCAGAATTATGTTTTCTCATTTCCCTCTTCCTTCCATCCCAGTCTCAGTGCAGAGCAGCTCAGAACACAAGAGACCGAACTCGCTAAACAATAACTTCAGTGTGGCCCTGTCCTGGGTTATGGACACAAATTCCATGACTCCATGGGGCTCAGTCAGTGGGGTAAGTGGGCAAGCACAGGAAACCCTGCAGATTCTTCACCTCCTGTCCCTGTGATTCAGGCTGTGGGCTGCATAGCTCCTTCCTTCATTGTCAAGATGCTTTTCTTGGAGGACTACACCAAATGAATGACTAGTGAGGAAAAAGCTAGAGAAGATGCTTCAAGTCCTCCAGTAGCCCACCCGTCTCTGTCAGCTTGATAATACTTACAGCACGTGAGCAACTAATGCTGAGGCTGCATTTGCAATTGTTACAAGATGTCTTATCTTCGAATGAGCATTCTTACCTGACCCAAAGATCTCTTGGGAATCTACATATTTACTCCTATGAGGCTTCCATTGCTCAAAAACATTGGTGCAAAGTTCTACTTGGGACTGGACTTCAGAGTGTCTGAAAATCACTTTCACATTTTGGATCCCAAACTGAATTTTAGTGAGCTTAAGCTGATTACTGTTCATGGCTTGCATTGTATCCCCTATCAACTGTCAATAGCAACCTGCTTCTCCTCTGGGGCATCAGTCCTTCCCCATTTCATGCTGTCCTTCAAGAATCTCCTCCACCCAGGCTGGCCACTCAGAGAATTCCCTTTCCTTGGCCACAGGGGTTCAGTGATGGCAAGGCTGTTATCAACTAGGACCGCACAAAGATAAACACCAAAATCTGTGCGGTAGTAACGTGCTAGATGATCAGAAATAAACATTAGAACTGGGATGAGGACAGCAATAGCAGTCAATTCAGAAAATTATTTAGAGAGGAACTCATCAATTTAAAATCGAGAATCCTATCTGGCCTGCTTTGCCTATGGAAGGATTTGGTCCAAACTAAATAGAGCAAATCCCCAAGATACTGGCAGACACCTTTTAACAGCTTAGTCTTAATCCTTTAAGTCAGTGGTTGATAATGTTCTGGTAAAGTAGGTACTTTTGCTCCACCCCTTAGGAAAAAGTTAATTGTCTTGTAGGCTGCAAGGAAAGCGGAGACAGTAGGATCCAGTTTATAAAACCGGACTGGAAAGAAATGCACAGTTTGATTTTTTATTTGCTACAGTTGCTACCTGTGTTAACAGTTGCTTCTTGGCAGAGTATAAAGAAGGCCTAAGGTTTGTTTCTCAAAAAATCATACAAGAAACAAAAGAAAGCTGTTTTCATAGTCTAGAGTGGTTTTGCCAGCAATTATGTTTTGTAAAATATAAATAATGCATTCTGTTTCCAAAAGGCCCTGACAAACTATGATAGAAAAAAAAAATCAAATCTCTTCTTTTGGTTTTAGGGTGGCGAGTTTCATGACGGAAATAAAGTGGGTCTGTGTTCTCTAAGTAATTTATTACTGCATCTTGGAACAGCAGCACGAATGGGCTTGCTGCCAGGTATTCCGAGCTGCAGTTTGTCATGTCTGACTCTTTAGTTCTTTCAAGCAATTGAAGAAATGGCCTTCTGCAGGCTGTCAGTGACAGATTCTAGCTCACTCACATAGATAAAGCTCAATTAGCTCCTGGAAAAAACATCATTTAAGAATGCAATGAGCTGCACCGTGAAAGATAGGTAGACAACGGCCCAGAAACAAAATAAAATGTTACTGTTGAGGGGAGGACGTGCCCACAATGAACAAGTGTGAGGCTGTTTTATGGGACAGTTCCAGCCACTGAAAACAATGGGAGGGTAATTTTTAATTACTTCAAGAGTCAGGATAGCTCTTTGCTTCAGAAGCAAGGTAAGGGTAGCAGTCCTGAAGGGTTGGCAGGTCATTCATTCATTCATTCATTCATGGCAAAGACCCATACTCTATAACCTGTAAGCAATTCTGGCCTAGAATAGAGGTACCAAAGTAGCCTCTCACTGGTTAAGTGTAGCCTGCCAATGTGTTGTTTCATCCACATAGTATTTTATTTATTATTATTATTATTAAAATTTATTTTATTATTTAATTTTGGCTGCATTGGGTCTCTGTTGCTGCACACGGGCTTTCTCTAGTTGCAGTGAGCGGAGGCTACTCTTCGTTGCAGTGTCCTGGCTTCTCATTGTGGTGGCTTATCTTGTTGAGGAGCACGGGCTCTAAGCATGCGGGCTTCAGTAGTTGTGGCACACGGGCTCAGTAGTTGTGGCTCGCAGACTCTAGAGCGCAGGCTCAGTAGTTGTGGCCCACGGGCTTAGTTGCTCCGTGGCATGTGGGATCTTCCCGGACCAGGGCTCCAACCTGTGTCCCCTGCGTTGGCAGGCGGATTCTTAACCACTGCACCACCAGGGAAGTCCTCACATAGTATTTTAAATGTTGAACTAACATTTTAAAAATCAGAGTATTTAACACACACAAAAATACAGGCTTTGACATCTCTTAAAATACTGAAACACCTGGAAACTGCATATTTATTTCTTTCGGGCAAAAGTGACTTATGCTAAGTAACTGCTCCACCCGGCAGGAAAGGCAAGGCTTCCTCTCTTCGCCATGGTCCCCAAAGAGCTTGCTTTACTCATTTCTGCTGCCTACCTTGCCCTGGTCTAGACAGAAGCCTAGTTTGAGTGTGCATATGTCTGATCTCCAACAGTGATTCTGAGGACCTCCTGTGTCAAAAGCACTTGAAATTCTTATTAACAATGGAGACTCCTGGGTCCCTGCCCTGAGCTGAAGAATAAAATGCATGGATGTAAGGCATGGTAATACTTTTGCTACTAAAGTTATCAGAATAACTGATATCAATGACCAAATAGAACTACAGTCTTTAAAAAATGGATCAAAATGCTAATATCATAAATGGACTCTTGTCTTAACCCTACATATTTTTTCTTCTAATTACATTACCTTACTCTTAATGGCTGCTTTTTTCCTAAAAATTCCAGCTAGCCAAACTTACCCTACTAAGAACAAAATCAGACAACTTAGTGTCTGTTACTGACTTTGGCCAAATTTTCAATTTGGAGATAAAATCCACTACGTTTTATG
The DNA here is from genome assembly GCF_949774975.1 of Lagenorhynchus albirostris. NCBI lineage: Eukaryota > Metazoa > Chordata > Mammalia > Artiodactyla > Delphinidae > Lagenorhynchus > Lagenorhynchus albirostris. The sequence goes on along the minus strand of NC_083101.1, from coordinate 74,576,315 downwards.
AACTAATTCGTTCTCCGTGCAAGTGGTTGAACTTGACAGCTATCTTTGTTTCTTGCACCACTAAATCATAATTACAGGAAATAGTTCTAGAGTTAGAATTCAATTGGCACAAAGCCTACATGAATTAATAAAAACTCTGTATTTTTCCCCCCCAGGCACTATTCTCTGACTTCTGAAGGTCATTCGCTAGAAGGAGTCTTGAATATCTACTGTAATAATGATGACAATAATCCCACGTTAGTGTGGTGTTTCAGAGCCTACAGAGCACTCTCAGATACATTATCCCCTCTGATTCTCTCAGTCACCCTGTGAGATGGGGACAGATGGAGAAATGAAGACTGAGTTCATAGTGCAGATGATTGTAGAGTGAAGAGAAGATCCTTACATTTTACAAATTCAGGGTTGCTTTTGTTCCATGACCTTGGATCCAAATTTATAATACGAAATCTATCCCTATTAAAATATCCTTGTAGGTTTCTCCCGACTAGGTACCATACCTTGTGCAATAAACCACTAAGGATTATCAACGGAATCTGTTAAATTGCCTGAAAAAGCCCCACATTATGTCTTGTTCACGGCATAATCCTGCAAACGTCATCATTATCATGTTCTTTGGTGAGTGGCACAATTTGCACTGTAGATTTAAGGTTCTAACCCCTTTCTGTGTATTTTTTAAAGAGATTGCCTCATCTTCTTATTCCTTGATATAGGCAACGCATCCGTCTGCTAGAAAAAAACGATAACAAATCTGACTTTGTGTGATCTCATCGTTCAACCGTCTTCCAACATCCTCCCATCATTCCAGGGACACATGGTCCTCTTGAAACAACGACCTAGGCATTTGGAATTGTCAGAGGTTCTTGGTGGTATAGACTCTTCTCCCAGTCTGCAAGAGTGGCCTCATCATTAAAAATGCATATTTTGGGAGTTTAATGCTTGAGTTAATATTTGAGAATGGAAAGGAACCAAACGAAAACTTGAATATTAGTCACGATAAAACCTTAACTTGAAAATTTCCCATAATGCTGACTGTGTGGGCTGTAAACATGGGCTAAGAAATCATCCCTCCTCCCTTCCCCACCTCGTAAAGAACACTGGCCCCTCTCCAATTTTTGACTGGCACCTCGACAATTAAACATGAAATGCTCTTTAAGTTTGGTTTTTTGGAGTCAGGCAGTCCTGGACAACTTCTGAACTGCCAGTTGGGAACTTTGTGACTTTCAGTAAGTTAAGTAACCTTAGTTTCATCATCTGTAAAATGGTTTGGTGAGAATTGAGATCACACAGAATAAGCATTGAGAATATGCACATTTTAAGTACAAGGATATGTTAGCCCTTATTCTTGCTATTCTAGGAGAGTTAAAATTAGGTTGTTAATGTCTGTGAATGCCCTAGTGAAAATGAATTTATTCGTTCCTCAAGAAAGAATGTGGAAGGAAGAATAGAAGGCTGGGCAGAGTAGTTTAGATGGGTCGTCAAGGAGGCAAATCCAGTCCAGGTCATGCCAGAGGACAGAGTCTCAGCTTACTCATGAGACTGTGAAGAAGTGGGCTCTCGGGGGACATGCAAGGACAACGAAAGCAGGACAGGGGCACAGTAGAAGGGTGGAGTAGGTTTTACACAGTGTCATGATGGAGTGAAAATAACTAAATTGTGTCATGAGACCCACCTGAGTTGGTATTCTGGCCCCTAACACCCAATATTAATATGGTTTTCTGGAGATTTAGTTTCCTCAGTTGCGAATTTTAAATTATTTTGAATTGCAGGGTCACTGAGAGAATTTGCAATAATGTGTGCAAAGAGCCTGTGGTGGGTACCCAATAACTTTAAAAACAGCTGTGTGGCTTTTATGTTTTTTTTTTCTTTGCAACTTTGCTGTGGGCTCGCTTTTGTTCAGAGAACTAAAAAATATGTATTAGGATTTGCAGGGTCCTCTGAATTCCTGCCTCTGATTCTAAGGCTAATCTCTGTGGAGCCATTGCTTCAAAGGAAGCCTCGTCTGCCATTGGCTCAGCTGAATGAAAGGACAGCTGAAGAATTTGACCCAGTCTTTGGGAGAAATGAAGATAAGCTAATATATGTAATATATTTATTAGGTGCCTGCTATGTGCCTAGAAATAAGCTAATTAGTTTATATATGTTATTTTCCTTTGAGCCTCATAGCAATTCTAGCTCAATTTATACAGGAGGAAACAGACACAGAGAGGCTTCCTAAATTGTCCAGGGTCACACAGATTGTACATGACAGATGTGGAATTTAAAAACCAGGCAGCCTGACCCTAGAGCCTCCTCTCTAAGCTGTTTTTGGTCAGAAAGGCATTTTAGCCAAAGAGAACTACCCTTTGCTTCGTTATGATTCTGACGGAATTGCTGGAGTCAGCAAACTTTTTGCCATGAAAAGCTGCTCAGCGATGTCAGGAGAAAAATGAGGTTATAGATCTCTTCCTGTCTGGGATGTGTATTTATTGTACAGTAGGATGTAATCTAAATTATTCACATTTCATATTTTATGGAAATTTTAGCTTCTGTAAATCTGAGATTTTAGGACTAGAGTTATGTGTAATAAAGTTCTTGTAAAATCCATTTAAAAGATTAATGATAGATGTATTGGTAGAAAATTAAATCTCGGTATTTTATTTTCTCCAGTTTTCTGGATCTTCCAATTTCATTTGCAGGGATTGTCTTTGTGACAAAGTCTTCTCTTTATGTCTCTTGGGCAAAGCCAAGTGCAAAGCGGCTTTCTCTGCTGGTCCGGTGGATGTAGAACCTTCTCTTGGGAAGAACAGATCAGTTAGTTCTTCTTGGAATAGCTTTCTTCTAAGACCTCTTTATAAATTCTGCTTTGCGGACTTGGAATCACACATTCTGCGGTGAAATCTGGTCTCCAGCACTTATTTGCTGAGTGAATTGATGGAGATCACGAAACTACTTCTGAGCCTCTGTTGTTTCTTCAGCTGCAAAATGAGGATAGTGCATCTTATCTCACAGGTGGTCATTAGAATTAAATAAATACCAGTTGAATGGGAATGGAAAAGGTGGGTCTTGAAATTCAAACAAGTCCATATGTAGAGAAACAAACACCATCCATATCCTGGAATCACATTGTTGGTTGATGGGTTTAACACCTGGAGAGTGCCAGATAGGACAGTTCCTTCCACTTAATTTCGTCAGCTCATTCATTGAGAGCAAAGGGAATATTTCATCATTCATTCATCTCATCTCAATTAGCACTAATTAGATTTTTCCTTTGCATTAGGCGCTGGGTTAAGTGCTGAAGAGCCTCACACGAGTAAGACATGGATTCCCTGAAGGGTCTTGAAGCCACATCGTAGCCGTGGTGGGAATGAGGCTCTAGAGTGACCTTTTCAGTTGAATTGGTTATGATAGATGGAAACCTGTCAAAGTTTAAAAGAGAGTACATGTTCCTTCAGTATACATTTGCTATCATGGTAAAGTCTCTTTGTATGTCATTATTCTTTAAAAGAAGTTGTGATTGCTGATCGTGTGCAGGTGAGTTGAGAGGTTCAGGGAAAGCAGGGCAGAAAAAAACATGGTGGAAAGGGATCAATGAAGAGGCAGTCTGGTGCTGAGGACAGAACATGGACTTTGGACTCAGACCTAGATTCAAGTTCTGACTTTGTCAACTCCTGACAAATTCCTTCCTAGAGATATTTTCCCATCTGTTAAATGATGGCTTGCAAGATGGTTGTGAAGATTAAATGAGATAACATATTTGAAAGACAACTGTACCTTATTTTAAGAAGCACAAGCTATGATGGTGTGTGATATACAAAGGTCATCACCATGTTATTAAACAGAACGCTCCTATGTCAGTCAGCTCCCACCACCTCCATCTGTTGAAAACCTAATCATCCTCAAAAGCTTAGAGCAGATCTCATCTCTGTCTTGATTTTCTGCAGTCAGCTAGGTCAAAAGTGATCTCTTCTGTATCCACAGAGTATCTGTTTTCTATCCCATGTATTATGGGTTTTCTCACATGCTATCTTAATTGTAGCCATAAATCTGCTGCTTCAGTAGTCTCACTGCTTCAGCTGGATTGCAAGCTCCCAAGGGACAGGCCCATGTCTATGCATCTATGTCTGTCATCATTTAGCATAATGTCTGGCACATGGTAGGTAATTGATGAATGTGGGATAAATGCAGCAGAACTATTTATAAAGTAGATCACAGCCACCAGGCAGGAATTTTCTCATATTCTGAGTTTTTCCCCTCTCTATTCACCACCCCACCTCTCAGAAAAACCATTTGTGTCTTTTCTTTCGTTGTGGCGGACAAGGCTTTACTCCTGCAGCTGAGGCTAGTCCCTTCTCCTGTGCTCAACACTCATGCTTCTCAAGAACCACACTCTATCTCTGTTTTCTCTCCTTCTTCTCTCCTGTATTTTTAACTTCTTTACACTCATCACAGTGAAAAGAACAGGGTCTCATGCGGGAAAGATACTCAATAAACGTTTGCACAAGAAATGGAAACAATTCTTTGGTTTAGGGAAGGATTTGCCAAAGGATTCCTTTAAACTGTGTGTTCCTTTGGTGCAGTGATCTTCAAAATTTTCAGCTGTAAAATCCTTTGCTCTAATACATTCTTACCTGAAGACTCTGTTCCTAACACGTAAAAGCCCAACTGCTCTAGGTGGGTGGAGACAAGCAGAGCCAATGGAGGCCTGAAGCTTTGCGCACTCCCTGCCTTTTCCCACTTCAGTGATAGAGCTTCCATGCACTGCATTTGGCACACCATGGGCACATTAAAAATGAGATTTTACTTATAAAAATTAATGACCACAACTTCTGAAGCTTATATCACTTGCATTTAGATAGCTTGATTATCATAGGCTGTTTCTCATTTCTACACGTTGTTCACAACGTTGACATTTACTGCCATTAGTGGGTAGCTTTTCTATTTGGGTCTGCTTCAATAGGAGGAGTATAACAATGAAACACAAAGTGGTGTCTGAACTCTCCTCTTACTTGAGAAGGGTTGGCAGGGCAACGGGATGGAGCTGTTCTCATCGGGTCTCAGAATATAAGCAAAGAGTGATAAATACATTGCTACACACCAGAAAGAAGAGTCGCTTCCATTAATCCCGCTCCTTTGATGACGAAGGAACACAAAACACCCCGTACACATTGTTTCCTCAATCCTCAAAGACGTTTTATTAAGACACAAAGCCTCATCAAACCTACTTTTCTTTGCTTCCCTAGTAAACCACCAGTGACTGCATAGGATGAATTTGGATGATGTTATTTGCTGGTTGCTAGGTTTTCTCCCCTCCCGTTGCTTTCATTTGTTCCCTCGCTTCTGCTCCTGCCGCATTTCTTTTGTTGGGATGCCTGATGAATATTTGTAATCCTTGTGTCAGATTTACATGAGCCTGGGTCACCGTTAGAGCTGCACGGCAAAGGAAGCGGACAGAAATTCATATAAGTCCCCTCCCAGAAAGCTAAGGAAACATGTCCGTTGGACACTCTAGTAGCTGTCCCCGACTCCCCCCACTGAAGGTGGGCTGGCTACAGTGACTCAGTAGAGTAAAACAACCTCTTCCAAGGCCCACAGTTTTATTCCAAAATTTACCAGTTTTATCTAGCCTCCAGCCTCACCCCTCACCCCTCCCTGCCTCTGAAGGAAACCTCGTTGCTCCTGCTTCAGGAGGGCAGAGCAACAGGCAAGAATAAATGCTTGAAAGTTCTGTCCCTCTCAAGTCCAGATTTGTTTCTGTCTTCTTTTATCCTTGTTCTTTTTCTACTTCTTTTCAGAGGAGAAAGGTTCTTCCTTCATTATCTTGATTCTATCTCTTCCTGCTACCTTTTGGACCCCATCTACCAGTTATTCTTTTTGACACTTCAATCTGCAATTTCATCTCTGGCTTTATCTCTCTCTCTCTCTCTGTCAATTCCTAAACTGAAAGTGTGTGTGTGTGTGTGTGTGTGTGTGTGTGTGTGTGTGTGTGTGTTGGCTTCACCACCTCAAAGTAGAATATCTTTTATCTTCCCTTTAAATGCCAAACTTCTCCAAAGAAAAATCTCCTGTAATTGACACCACTGTCTCACCTCCCAGCCAGTCCTCTAGATGTGGCTTCCAACCCCACTGTTTTGCAAAGCTTTCCCTACTAATCAGGGTCACTGGTTGCCTGTTTATTGCCATGTCCCTTCTTTCCTTCTTAGCCCCAAACTTATACAATCTCTGTAGTATTTGGCACTTTTAACCGCTCTTCTTTATCTTTCTAAGAATAATTTCTCCCCTAAATATTGTATAGCCACATTGTTCAGGGACCTGCAAGGGGCCTGCTCTCTCAAGTAGGGTAACTAATGATGGTTAGTGAGAGACTACAAAGGTGTGAGCAGGGTTAAGAGAAAACAGCAGAGGATTGTGAAGCTCACGGGGCTACAACATCCTTGAACTATCACTCACCCTGCTGCTACACCCAGGCCTGAAGGGGCAACAGGGAGCTTTTTTAGAAGTTGAGTAGCTGATGTGAGTTATGGTCTTTGGCAAAAAATACAGCCAGCGTTGGCTAGCCGTCAGGGAAAGACCCAGGGGAGTACATACTCCAACCTTACACCCCTCCCCTCATCTGCTATCTGCGGTCTTGGCCAAACTCAACTGGCAGCTAGAGGGATGGCATTATTTTGATGCAGTCCCCAAAGACCAACTTCCTCGGGGCACAGAACACAGCAGAGAAACATAAACATAGGGTAACTGAGGTGACACATTGAAAATATCCATCAGAGTAAACATGAATGCATATTTACAAAATAAGTGTAGAATATAAAGAATAATAACACAACGCCTACCCTTATACCCTTTCTCTTACCCTCAGAGTGAAAGATGGCTTCAGTGCTCTCCTAACCTGGATTTCCTCTTTCACTTATTCATTGGCCCCTGAGAATTTCTTAATCGTTTACCAGCTCATTGATACATATTATTTATATTTTGTTTTCAGTAGAAGAGTTCCTCAGGGTATCTCGTCTGAGAATCTGCTAGATACAGAAGCTCCTTGTTCCTTTTCAGACTGCTTTTTCCTGGACTTCTTAGTGTGGCAGGATGGAATTTTTACCTTGCTCTCTATTGCACTTTGTATTCTCACAGGTAGGAGAATTTGTCTTTGGCATTTTATAAGACAGAGTAAAGAGACAGAGATTTTTGCAAACGTATCATGTATCAGAATTATGCTTACGATTTGTGAACTTCTCAATGTGAGCAAGAGAAAGGTTTCTTTGTCCTCAGGCCTCTTCGCTCTTTTGAACTTCCATCCTGTAATTTCTTTTTTGTTATTCCAAATCTCCTTCAAATTCTCCTTCTCAGAAATGCTTCTTTGCTTCATATTTCTAACTCAGTTTCATCCTCAAATCAAAGGCTTCCTGTCCACGTACACTAACTTCTCTCTTTCTCTCTTATTTTTTTAAAAAAATCTGAGCTAATTGAGTCTTATTTCATCCCTAGAACAACTCCAGGTGGTAGGTAGAAGACGGGATACTGGTATTAGCTTTGTATAAGAAGACAGCAAGAATGAAAGCACTGAGCCTGTGTATGCCCAAGGTTAAATAGATATCTAGATGAATTTTAAATATTTTGACTGAGAGGGCGTAGAACAGCTGTCCATACAGTTAAAAATAACTTTTTAATTTAAAATAAAGAGCAGCAACAATCTCCAAATAAAGTTAATAGAATTTTTTTAAATGCCATGAATATGTTTTTCTAAAACAACCAAGCAAATCTGTGAATTTAGGTAAACATGCCCAAGTCTCCCAATGCCCTTGTTAGTTTTGAGTGCTTTAGGCCACTTGCTTCCCTTTGTAAACCCGAATTGTCAATCTGACCATTTCTTAAAAATATCAGATATATTTTAAATTTAAAAAAATGCTCACAAAAATTTTCTCTTTGAATTCCAAGCCAGGGTGAAACTTGGTTGCAGTTATAAACCCTCCAAGCGATGGTTTATCTGGAATTGCCAACATAACCCCATGTTCAGCAATGCAAATGACACAGCTATAATAAAAGAAATAAGAAAGGTTTAAATATGTTGTTTAAGAACTTGAGCACATTGAAAGCGATTTATGAGCAAGCAGATTAAACATTTAAATGCCTTTCCTAGCAATGGTGTATTTTTCAATACAACAAGTGCTCTCATATATGATTCTGTATTCCAGGACGGCACTGCTTCTGACAATATAAGTCCTTTCTGAAAGGGTAACATTTCTAATCCAAGATTAAAATCTTGGAAACTTGTCAACAGAAAAGGATGATTATATGAGTGAAACAGCAGCTATCAAAGAAAAATGCCTTGAAAGTAATTTCTGTAATGGTCAACTTCTAGAAATTTTTCCCTTCCCCTTTTACTCTTAAGTAAAGGGGTTGGCCTGAAGGTCATTTTAATATTTTGGATAAGTACGGTTACAAAACAGAAATTCATGAACACAGGAAAAAGCAAGTCATTTACTACCGCAAAAATCAACTTTTTACACTGCCTTTCTTATTTCTATTTCTAATGCAGACCATAGGGAATATATTTCTTTTGATGAATAGGGGTTTAAGCAATGAGTTGACAATAAATCCTTGAATTTCGTGAGGCACTAAAAACTAGAGGATCAGAGAGTCTTAAGTTTTCTTGAGTATATTTCCATAATTTTTTCCTATGTTACTTTATTTAATCTTGCAGTACTCCAGAGACTAGACGTGAATGACCTACTGGGTCTCTTCCACTTTTTTCTTATACTTCTTTTTCTGTTTAAGATGTTGGTGATCTCTTTAATCTCTGGTGTGCCCTTGGCTATGCTGCAGGTAAATGGGGGTGATTCTCAGTTCTACTAGCTACACAGGATGGAGCTTTGTGGGCCAAAGAGTATATCTGAAAATGTTCAAACCATTTGTACACTTTTATTACTGTGATATTTCTAAATTATTTTATTCCCATCACACACTATGGTAGCTAAAGTGAATTTCAAAATCTAATTTCTTATTTTTCCTTTAGTTAGATATATCTTGCCTCTTTTTTTTTTTTTTTTTTTTGTGGGATCTTCCCGGACCAGGTCACGAACCCGTGTCCCCTGCATCGGCCGGTGGACTCTCAACCACTGCACCACCAGGGAAGCCCTTGCCTCTTTAATACTCTTTTCTTCCCTGAATACTCAGCGCTTTCTTTATCACTGTTCTGAGTTCTTCAGATCACAAATACACACACACACACATACACACACACATTCTGTTTCTTCCTCAAAACTTACATTTTCATTTATTGGATGATCAATCAAGTATCATTCAACACCTAATTATTAACCATCTACTACTCTGCCATGCAGGCCCTGTGCTGTCTCCAGGGGCTGTGGAGTACGTGTCTAAACTAGACATGCACTTGTTTTAGGTAGCATAAAGGAGCATAAAGTTCTGATCAAGGAGCTAGATGTGTTATCAGCCATCAGACTCCAGAGTGATGATCCTAGAAGAGGGGTAAACAGATGGGGGAGGGAGGCTCATAGAGGACCAAGGTACCCAGTCTCAGGGGTCAGAGAAATCTCCCTAGAGCAGCACTTCCCAAAGAGTGGTCCTTGGGTGAAGCTCATCATCACCTGGGAACTTGTTAGAAATGCGTTCTGAGGCCCCATCCCAGGACTACTAAATCAAAAACTCTAGGGATGGGTCTTCTGTCTGTTTTGTAATAAGCCCTCTGTGTGGTTCTGATACATGCTCGACTTTACTAAGCACTGCCTCAGAGGCAGTAACAACTTTATAAGGAAAAGATGCTTTCTTTACCATCAGGCTGAAAGCATAATTGATTTACATAATTGATACCTCTTGATAATTGTCATCTAAGATCTCCCATTGTTCTCTTTGTCTCTAAACTGTACCAAAAAAAGAAAAAGAAAAAAAAGAAAAAAAGAAAGAAACAGCTTCCATTTTAAACAAATATTACTTACATATACTTTCTCTATCCAGCACACATTTAAATGGTTTAAAGGTAGAAGACAAATAACTAATTACTTTAGAGTTGCACAATGCAAAACAACATCATTAACAACAGCAACCCATTTCTATTGAAAGCAAAATAGGCAGAATTGTCCAAATGGGTCTTCCTGGAAATCTAGTTTGGTTTGTGAATGTGAGAACATCTGTGTCCTAGTACCCAATATTTTGGAGTACTGTTCTGACTATTTCTGGGAGATAATGGAGCATTCAAGTTTCCATTCTTATCCCTATGGCATAAGAGTAGAATTCACTGTCTTCTTGCCCCATACCCTCTTCTCCATGGGAATGAAGGCAAATGGAAGAAATGAAATAAACTAAACAAGAGCTGAACTAATTAAGTGATGTTTTAATTATAGTTCTACATTATAAGTAGAATGATAGAATTTATTTTTTGATAACAATATATACTTTGTGTATGAGAACCAACTGTATACAAATACTTGTGAATCATTCTATAAAGAATTATTTGGAAATTAAATGGGCATCTTAAACAAAACTCAAAAGTTGTTCATTGTACAATGGTAATATGAGAGTTTTTCACAATTTTCGTAAACATTATGCTAATATATTATTTTTTCTTACTTAATAATGTTATTAATAATTCAGTATACTATTATAATGATTCAGATTATGTCATGTTACAAATCATTCCCTGAAATATAATTACAAATCTAGTGGGTCACTAAATTCTTTAAATATCTCTCATCATTCTTAAAAATACACCCTTGTACACACAACAGTGTTAAAGCTATTCTTAATCTGTTCACCTCATCCTGATTTATTTTAAACTCCCTCCATCATCCCTTTTTAAAAAAATTTTATTGAAATATACTTGATTTACAATGTTGTGATAGTTTCAGATGTACAGCAAAGTGAGTCAATTATACATACATATATATGTTCTTTTTTTACATTCTTTTCCATTGTAGGTTATTACAAGATATTGAGTATAGTTCCCTGTGCTATACAGTACGTCCTCATTGGTTATCTATTTTATATATAATAGTGTGTATATTTTAATCCCAAACTCCTAATTTATACCTCTCCCCCTTCCTCTTTGGTAACCATAAGTTTGTTTTCTATGTCTGTAAGTCTATTTCTGTTTTGTAAATAAGTTCATTTGTATCATTTTTTTGGATTCCACATATGAATGATATCATATGATATTTGTCTTTGTCTGGCTTACTGCACTTAGTATGATAATCTCTAGGTCCATCAATGTTGCTGCAAATGGCATTGTTTCATTCTTTTTTATGTCTGAGTAATATTCCATTGCATATATATACCACATCTTCTTTATCCATTCATCTGTCTATGGACACCTAAGTTGCATCCATGTCTTGGCTATTGTAGATAGTGCTGCTATGAACATTGGGGTGCATGTATTTTTTTTTTTTTTTTTTTTGCCATGCCACACAGCTTGTGGGATCTTAGTTCCCTGACCAGAGACTTAACCTGGTCCTCAGCAGTGAAAGTGTGTAGCACTAACCACTGGACAGGCAGGGAATTCCAAGGTGCATGTATCTTTTTGAATTATGGTTTTCTCTGGATATATGCCCAGGAGTGGGATTGCAGGATCATATTGTAGCTTTATTTTTAGTTTTTTAAGGAACCTCCATACTGTTCTCCATGATGGTTGTACCATTTTACACTCCCACCAACAGTGTAGGAGGCTTCCTTTTTTCTCCACACCTTCTCCAGCATTTATTATTTATAGACTTTTTGATGATGGCCATTCTGACCAGTGTGAGGTAGTTTTGATTTGCATTTCTCTAATAATTAGTGATATTGAGCATATTTTCACGTGTCTTTTGGCCATCTGTATGTCTTCTTTGGAGAAATGTCTATTTAGATCTTCTGCCCATTTTTTGATTGTTTGTTTGTTTTTTTGATATTGAGCTGTGTGAGCTGTTTTTATATTTTGGAGATTATTCTCTATCGGTTACATTGTTTGCAAATATTTTCTCCCATTCTGTAATTCGTCTTTTTATTTTGTTTATGGTTTCCTTTGCTATGCACTTTTATACACTAACAATGAAAGATCCAAAAGAGAAATTAAGGAGACAATCCCATTTATCATTGCACCAAATGTAATAAGGAATAAACCTACCTAAGGAGGCAAAAGACCTGTACTCTAAAAACTATAAGACACTGATGAGAGAAATCAAAGATGACACAAATAGATGGAAAGATACTCTGTGTTCTTGGATTAGAAGAATCAATATTGTCAAAATGACTACCCAAGGCAGTCTATAGATTCAATGCAATTCCTATCAAATTACCAATGGCATTTTTCAAATGGGATTTTTCCAAATAGCCAAAGCAATGTTGAGAAAGAAAAACAGAGCTGGAGGAATCAGGCTCCTTGACTTCAGACTATACTACAAAGCTATACATTAAAACGGTATGTTACTGACACAAAAACAGACATATAGATCAATGGAACAGAATAGAAAACCCAGAAATAAACTCATGCATCTATGGTCAATTAATCTATGACAAAGGAATAAAGAATATACAATGGATAAAATAATCTCTTCAATAAATGGTGCTGGGAAAACTGAACAGCTACATATAAGAGAATAAAATTAGAGCATTCTCTAACACCATACATCATCTCTTTCTTGGACTTTTTCAATACTTGCCAACTTGACTCCCAGCCCACTGTCTTTACCCCACCCACCCCATTCTAACCACATCATGACAAGGTTTATCTAACATGCATATAAATCATATTATTCTCATAATGAAAATTCTTAACTGTCCCTCTCTGGCATAAAGCCTTTTGTGATCAGGTCCTTGTTGATTTCTCAGTTTTCATCTTCTCACACTTCCAACTTCCCTAAAGCAATATAAACTTATTTGCAGTTTTTTGAAATTGCCAACTCTTTTCTTGCTTCTGTAAGATTGAGACTGCTGTTTCCTCTACCTGGAACACCCTCCTCTTCCTAGAAAGCCTAGATAACTCATACCCATCATTCAACACTAAGCATTATCTCTTTTCTTCCAGTAAACTGGACTCCTTCGTATTTGTTTCCTTACAAAAATACAAATTTATTTATTATTATTATGTATACACATGGCATAAAAATAAAACATATCGTAGCCAGAGTACACAAGCTCATACGTCTTTAAGATAATGCTGTCTCTGGGTGGGGAAGAGGAAAACACAACTATACTTATAATGATTTATTTTGTAAAAAGTAATTTGAAGCAAATGGCAAAATGTTCAAATTAGATAAACTTAAGTAGTGGATATATGAATGTTGGTTCAGTTTTCTCTGTATTTTAAAATATTTTCAATATGTTTCATGATTTAAAATAAGTTGAAAAAATATAGTAGCTTATAGTTAAATCATGGGATAAATAACCAAGGAGGTTGGTAGAATCTTTGCTTTGGGAGATTATAAAATCTACACTTAGAAAAAAACTTTAAGATTGCAAGATATGGGTTCCAGCCACTCACTGGATATTTGTGTTCCAGTCCACACTTAAGTAAATTCATTTGTAGAAAACTCAGCACCTTTCTGAGCTCATCTGGAACTCCTGCTCTGTCCCATTTCTACTTCTTTGAAGGCACTAAAGTAACTGTGGGTTTTCTCTTTTTAATATTTCATTCTGTCTTCTCAATATGATTTTATTGCTGTCTTTTCATCATCCTGATCACTCCTTTTAGGATATAATGCAGAGTTTCTCTTAGTGTACGGAGCAGAAAGTGAATGCAGTCTACATAGAGAAGAGCAGAGGCATTGCCTCACTCGTTTTAGACACTTTATTTGTCTGACATAATCTCAGGTTTACATGAACACTTTTGAAAATCAAATCACCCAAGTGGAGCATTTGAAGGTTGCTGCTGTCAAGTCTGATTTCCTCCATTCTCTGTAAACTTGAATCACTAGCCCTTGACATAGGGCAAGCATAAGAGGTTGGGAAAAAATTGTTAATTGAATTAAAACAATTTGTTGAATGTATGATTAATCATTATTTCCTTTTGGGTACTAATTGTCCGTTGGCTATAAGTCTGTACAATTGTAATATCATTTAGGCTGCTTTTCCCCCATCTTGCCCTCAAGGGTATCATGAGAGAACTTGTCAAAAGCTTTTCTGAAATCTAGTTACACTATTTCTACTCTATTTCTCTGATCTCCCAGTGCAGTAACTCTGTCACTAGGAAATGAGGTTAGTGTGACAGGACTATTCTTAGTGAGCCCATGCTAAGTTTACCACTTCTTTTCCTAAGTGCTCAGAAGCTATTGTTTTTTAAAAAAAATTGTTCTAGAACTTTGCCCAGAACAGATGTCAAGCTCAGTGCTCTCTAGTTCATGAGTACACATTCTTCCTCTTTTTATAAATCCAAATGACACTTGCTTGTGTCCAGTTTCCCAGGAGCTCATTTCCTCTGCGGGGTTTCTCAAGTGCACTGACAGTGATTCAGCCATTTCTGTAAGTTCTCTGAGGACGCTGAAACATACTCCTGGGCCAAGAGTCTAGGATTCATTTAGCACAGCACTTCTTAATCTCCTCATTTATTTAAGAATACATCTATCATCTTTTACAGAAGGGAATAGGAAATTGGTTAGAGTAAGCTGTAGTTGAGGTCCTGTTTGGTTTGATGGTCAATATCAAAGTGAATCAAGTCAGGAGAAGAAAGTGTTATTAAAGGGTTTGTAGCATATGCAACGCTATGCTAGGTGCTGAGGGATGACAATAAGGTAAAGACAAAGCCCTGGTCTTATAAATTTGATAGTCAAGTTGAGGGCCATAAAACTTGTAATACCATAACCCATATGGTTTAATTTGGGAACAAAGTGGGCCTTGGAAGGACACAGTCCTTGCCATCAAAAGGAATTAAAAATAACTCAAGTTGTCTCCTTCCATTCCTGAACACTATCAAGAAGGTGTATTAAAAAGCTTCTATTAAGGGTTGCAATATAGCTATGGTGTCTATTGGCTGCTTCGGTGGCCAGAGATTGTTAGTAAATTCTAAACCTAGGTGTACGCTAAAATGAACCTTCATTTGTGGTAAAATCTGTATTTGAGATGAAATGTCGGTATGCCAATAGGAGAAGAAAGGGGTATTGGTTCTGCTGCTAAGCCAGCCCCTCATGCTACCAGCATTGTTGGGAGAGGAGAGGGTAGGAGTAGAAAGCAGGACAGCAGGAAGAGTAGCTAATGAAGAGAGCAACAATGCCTTGGTCCTTGGGATCTTTCCTACTTGCTACCTCCTATGCAAAGAGATTCCCATTTATTGAACACCTTCCTTGTGTTAGGAGCACTGCTAGGTACTTTGCGTACTGTATTACCATCATTCCTCCACAATCCTGTAAGATAGTCAGTAGTATCCTTTTTTACAAGTGAGGGAATTGAGCTCAGAGAGGTGAAGTCATTTGCTCAAAGGTCACCCAGTGCTAAATGGCAGACCTGGGGTTTAACCTCAGATGCATCTGATTTCAAAGCTATTTCTTTTTTATTACATGACATTATCTAGATTAAAACAAATCAGGACTTGAAGAGACTTTTCTTCTTGTCCTTATAAAATGTCTTGTCACTGAAAGACAAGGCAGAATTCCATGCCATGTTTCAAATAGATTGCCATACTCTGCTAGTTTTATTGAATATACTTTAACTTCTATATTATAGAATAAATACAGTCTAATTATTTCAGTGAAGTAATGTCACTCTATTACCATGTACAGGTGAAATGTATTTTCACAAACATTCTATTTGGGACATAATATCAAGAAAGTGAACTCTGCAAAGATAACTCCTTGCTACCTGATTATGTACTGCATGAGAACAATGCTTGGTGAATGTCTGGCCCTTGGCTGAACTGACTTTCCTAGTTATTAATGGAACAGGTGCTGCAAAGTGTGAACTGAAGGCCAATTTTTGTGCAGAGGATAAAATGTGAAGCAATAGATAGCTCAGGAGAGGACATGGTATATGGGGATACCGTGTCCCTGCAAGGGACAGACATATATTGCTGAGCAAGGGCTCTTCCAGAGTGCCCTGGCAGTTAATCCAATCAGAACCCTGTTCTCTAAATTAAAGCAGGAAAAGAACAGCAAAAAGACAGAGCACCCATAACCGAGAGCGGAAAGGTCCCCAGAGAGAACACTGCAGGAGCAATAAGGCTCTTTTTCTCTTTGTTTCTGTTTGCTTCCTTTACAGGAGCTTGGAACGCCTGGTTGTAAGGACTTGAGTTAAAAATGCAGATGTGTGAGTGAAGATTATTAGCTTTTGGGAGGTAACCGACTGAGACAACTAGAGATGCCAGAATATTCCTGTGTGGGCATAAAAGCTCTCTCTGTGTGTGTGTGTGTGTGTGTGTGTGTGTGTGTGTGTGTTGAGGATGGTGTTAGGGAAGGGGCAGCCATTTTCAGATGGCCCTGACCATCTCCTACCTGGAGGGATTTTTGGAAGGAATAGGCAATGGATGTCTGGACCATCTCTCAACAGCGTAGTGATGCTGCAGCCTTTACACTGGACTTTGTCCACTCTTGCCCATTTTCTCCCCTAGCCACCATGAATGCCTGTTGCCTGGGTATGACATGACCCTTCATAGTTCATTCTCAGACAACATACTTGACAGTGACCTATGTGGAGTTTCACATAGTGGGTTCCATCCATTCATTCATTCTCAAACATTTACTGAATTTCTACTGTGTGTAGGTAGCAGTTCCAGGCACTAGGGATTGATATCAAGTTAAATACCCCTTTTAAGACCTCATGATGGTTTGAGCCATGTGAAAAACGACTAATAGCCTGAGGATAGTACCATAACACAGATGCATAAAGATACAGAGTTGGCACAAAGGAGGGTATGGTTGATTATGCTTGCACAAGGCAGAAAATGCTGCAGAAAACCTTCGTGGTTAAGATGCTAGGTTGTTTTTGGAATCAGACTCAATGAATTCAAATCCTGGTTTTGTCACTTTTGAGCTAACTAAGCTAGAACAAATTACTTAACTAATCTTGAGTGGCCTCCACAAAACGCGTGACCATTATCACATGGGTTCTTGTAATAATTAAATGAGATGATGTGGTTTGTAAATGCATGGCATATAGAAATTACTCAGTAAACTCATTATTACTATATTATTATTGTTATTTTTGCTATCATTAGTTGTGAAAATAATAAGGCTTCCCAGAGGACATATTTCAGCTGAGACTGGAAGGGTAAGTTGTGGTCACTAGGCCAGTGATGGGAGGGTAGTGACTGGGGTAGGGATGGAGACGACTTTGCAGAAGAGGAAACAGGATATGCAATGGCCCAGGGCCTCAAAGAGCATAATATCGATAAATTTGAGGTAGTCGGTCAGGCAGAATTAGTTTAGCTCTAAGCACTTTATTTAGTTCTCCATTCTACTACTTATCATACTACCTTGTAGTTGTTTGGACGTAATCTGTCTTTCTTATTTCCTCACCTGGTGAACTACTCATTCTTCTGATTCATCTGTTTCTACTGAAGCCACCTTTGCTGTAATATTTCTGCGTTCCTGAGGCCAGCTTACTTGTCTCTCCCTCTGTCCTTGCCCCCATCACACTGCATTGTGATTACTCGGTGGCTGTGCCTTTTCTCCTTACCAGGATTCTAAGATGTCTTACTCATCTTTGTCTGTTCAGCACCTGGGATTGTGGACCTGTGAAGACTGTTTTTTGTTAATTAAAAATAAAGCAGAGTGATGAGAAATCATCCATAAGAATGGAATATCTCATTCTCTCCTGGAAGATCTGAGTCACTTTGAAACAGAGAAGTGGCCTGATTTCTAACCCAGCTGCAGAGCTTCAGATGGGCTTTTTAAGACACAACTTTCTACATTTACATGAATATCGTAATATCTAAGGAAATAGAACCCTGAGTCCACTATGGAACCCAGGCTTCAGGTTAATCATTTATACGTAGTCCTGCTTGGTCCTGAGCCTATCAAAATTGCTTCATTTTTACCTGCCTTGCATCTTCTCCCCAAATCCTGTAATAGCTCTATTCCTTTGATGAGATGCCCGATGGTTCCTCTTCATATGTGGTCTCTTTGCTGCAGTTAGTTAACAAGGAGTGTCCCTGATGGTCCTCATCAGATGAGGTTTAACAGTCTTGTGGACATAGGAATCAATAAATGTGGATTCTGGACCTACCTCTATGCTAATGGAGAGACCCAGAGCCAGAGAGCAGATGGTTGAAAAGGTGGGTTCTGTTCAAGTCTGTCCCATACGGATGCTTCCTAGTGGTGTAACCTAGACAAGTCCCCTGAGATCTCTGAGCCCTCAGTTTTCTGCTTTATAAAATGTAGGCGATAATAATGTTAATTTCATAAGAAGATAAAAGAAATATGATGGTTAATATTATGTGCCAATTTGACTAGGCTATGGTGCCCAGTCATCTGGTCAAATACTAGTCTCCATGTGGCTGAGAAGGTACTTTTTAGATGTGTAGACTTTGAATAAAGCAAATTACCCTCCGTAGTGTGAGTGGGCCTCATCTAATCAGGTGAGGATCTCAAAAGCAAAGTCTGAGATTTCCTGAAGAAAAAGCAATTCTTCCTTCAGACCGCAACATAGAAAACCTGCTTTCTTTTCCAGCATGTGGATTTCAGACTCAAAACTGTAACGTCAACTTTTTTTTTTATTTTTATTTTTTTTAAATTGGAGTATAGCTGCTTTACAATGTTGTGTTAGTTTCTGCTGTACAGCAAAATGAATCAGCCACGTGGATACATATATCCCCTCTTCCTTGGATTTCCTTCCCATTTAGGTCATCACAGTGCATTGAGTAGATTTCCTTGTGCTGTGCTATTGCTTCTCATTAGTTATCTATTTTATACATAGTACTGTATATATGTCAATCCTAATCTCCCTATCCATCCCACCCCCCCTTCCCCCCTTGGTATCCATATGTTTGTTCTCTTTGTCTGTGTCTCTAACTAATTTGCTTTGCAAATTAGTTCATCTGTACCATTTTTCTAGATTCCACATATATGTGTTAATATACGATATTTGTTTTTCTCTTTCTGACTTACTTCACTCTGTATGACAGTCTATAGGTCCATCCACCTCACTGCAAATAACTCAATTTCATTTCTTTTTGTGGCTGAGTAATATTCCATTGTATATATGTGCCACATCTTCTTTATCCATTCATCTGTCGGTGGACACTTACGTTTCTTCCATGTCCTGGCTGTTGTAAATAGAGCTGTGGTGAACATTGGGGTGCATGTATCGAACTCTTATCTGAATTTCCAGTTTGCCAGCCTCCCCTATAGGTTTAAGTCTTGGCAGTTCTTTAGGAGTCAATTCCTTAAAGCCTCTTCTCTTTCTCCGTGTGTGTGTCTCTCTCTGTGTCTCTCTCTCTGTCTGTGTCTGTCTCTCTCTCTATATATGTGTGTGTGGAGAGAGAGAGAGAGAGAGAGAGAGAGAGAGAGAATATATTGATTTTATTTTTATTTCTCTGGAGAACTTTGACTAACACAGGGAATAAAGCACTTGGTACACTTGCAGGCACATAGGCCTCCATTAGTATGAACAACTATTATCACTAAACTTCCCAGACCCTAGATCCTCACTTATACAATGAGGGCATTGAGTCAGTAATCTCTGCTGTATTATCTAGCTTCATACTCAGAAAACTTAATGGAGAGTCCTGCTTCATCAAATCTGTCCTTCTGGGGCGGGAAAACAAATTAAAGTGCCTAAATCCTTTTCTACTTGATTGCAATACTATTTATGCATTGCTGCTGCTTAAGTTTCAAGATGCGCTTAAAAGTATGCCAGTGTGTTCTTGGTAAGTTGAATATGAGAGAAATTTTGTAATGTTCCTGAAGATTTTCACATTCAAAGAGAGCTGTGTTGTTGTTCTTGGTATATCAAAGGATAGGAATTGTTGGCCCAGAGGGAAAATTCAGATAAAGAGGAGGTTGGGAAGGAAGTCTCATTCTCTGGGAGCCTCAGTGCTGTGTGCTTGTAGATTTCACAGGGGAAAAGTATAAGTGGAGATGGGAATTATGAAAGTAAGGGCAGGGTCTCAACTTCTGAGCTTGCTTTTTGTTTTTGTTTGTTTTATTTTATTGTTATTTTTCTTTAAAAGGGAACAAAGCACTACATTTTGTTTTTGGAAATAATGTCAATATTCATTTATCAGAGATCTCCTTAACTATATCAGCCCATACCCCTGCCTCACAGAGGATCTATTCTCTTATATTCCTCCATCTCTGCTTTATTTTTATTAATAGAATGTATTACCTCCTGATATGTATTTATTTGTCACTTTGTCTATTGTTGGTTATTCCCACTAGAGTGTAAAGTCCTTGGGAGCAGATATTTTGTCTGCTGTATTCTGTGCTGTATCCTGAAAGTTAGAATTATATTGAAGATATAATAGATGTTCAATAATTATTTTTAAATATAAAAAGACCTGGAAACAAATTTTTATTCTCTGACACTCTAACAATATTACTGTCATTCCCTGAGGCCATGGTTGCATTATTTTTTCTTTTTCTTTACAAGGCAGAAGACTTGGTGGAGAACATGGCATATCTGGTTTCATCCTCCCTCCATAGAGACTGAAGAACTTCCAAACTGCAAATCTCTGGTGAATGGTGAGTGGCTTTATTTCTAGGTTCATGCTATGATTATATTAGCAAAATATCTCCTGTTATATCTTCTTCTGCTAAGGTATCACAATCTTAGTAATCCCAACCTGAAGCCATTGGACAGTCCTGTGACCAGCTTTGGTCATATCCTAGGTCAGCCATTAGCATGTGTCTCCTTGTCTCCATTTTCCCATGTGCTTCAGGAGCATTAAGTGAGATAGATATATAAATAGTGAGAAACTTTAGAATTTTCTATGTATACTATCATGTCATCTGCAAACAGTGACAGTTTTACTTCTTCTTTTCCAATTTGTATTCCTTTTATTTCTTTTTCTTCTCTGATTGCTGTGGCTCAGATTTCTAAAACTATGTTGAATACAAGTGGCAAAAGTGGGCATCCTTGTCTAATTCCTGATCTTAGAGGAAATGCTTTCACCTTTTCACCATTGAGTATGATGTTAGGTGTGGGTTTGTTATATATGACCTTTATTATGTTAAGGTAGGTTCCCTCTATGCCCACTTTCTAGAGACTTTTTATCATAAATACATGTTGAGTTTTATCAAAAGATTTTTCTGCTTCTATTGAGATCATATGGTTTTTATTATTCAACTTGTTAATGTGGTGTATCACACTGATTGAGTTGAAAATATTGAAAAATCTTCGCATCCTGGGATAAATCCCATTTGATCATGGTGTATGATCCTTTTAATGTATTGCTGGATTCGGTTTGCTAGTATTTTGTTGAGGATTTTTTGTGTCTATGTTCATCAGTGATATTGGCCTGTAATTTTCTTTTTTTGTGGTACCTTTGTCTGGTTTTGGTATCAGGGTGATGGTGGCCTCAGAGAAAGAACGATATTATATGATATTGCTTATATATAGAATCTATAAAAAATGAGATACAAATGAATTTATCTACAAAACAGAAATAGACCACAGACATAGAAAACAAATTTATGGTTACCAAAGGGGAAAGTGGGGGGAGGATAAATTAGGAGGGTGGGATTAACATATACACACTGTTATATATAAAACAGATAACCAGCAAGGACCTACTGTATAGCACAGGAAACTATACTTAATATTTTATAGTAACCTATAAGGGAAAAGAATCTGAAAGAGAATATATATAATATATAACTGAATCACTGTGCTGTATACCTGAAAGTAACACAACATTGTAAATCAACTATACTTCAATAAATTTTTTTAAAAAGATCTAAGGTAGAATGAAAAAAAAAGTCAGCAAATGGTAAACTGACTATACAAATGTTCATTACTGCAATACAAACCAGAAAGATGGTGAAAAGAAAGGGAAAGTTAAATTTCCTGAACATCTATTATGTACTTTTATGTTATTTAACTTAGTCTTCATGTCAATCTTGCAAGTTTTACAAAAATATTATCCCCATTTTAAAAATGAGGAAACTATAGCTCAGAGCTGTACTTAAGTTTCCCAAGATCAGATGACGGTAAGTGGTTCACGAGATTTAGCTGAAGGTTTCAAAGACTCTCAAGTGGGTGTTCTTTTCATCAGGTCACACTAACCAACATGAGGAGTGCCACGCCTGGCTTTTAGGCACATGTATATGAATTAGGGAAAGGGGTCTCTTCTGGGTGGTCACAGCCCTGAAAGTGTAAATCTTGGTCAGCACAGGGGGCCTTGCTGGGAGGAAAAAGACGTGCCTTCCTCTGGGTGGAGGTGACCGTGCACAAGGGCAGAGGTTCTGCAAGCAGAGCATGGGCTGTTTTCAGCCCCACTTTCCTCTCAGCTGCAGAACCATGAAGTGTAGCCTTCAACACGGAAAGGATTCCTCTAACAACCTCAGACCACTCGGCATCAGCTTACACAGCAAAGTTAAACAGCATCTGTCCAGGTGTCACTTTGTGGAAAGTGATGATGTAGCTGAACTCAAAGTTGTATTCACCACACTTTAGAGGAGAGTAGTTGGAATTGTTTCTCTAATCATAATTTAGGTGAAGCCTCTTTTGAAAACCCAACAGGAAGAAGCGATGTGCAGGAAAGAGCTCTGTCATTTCTGGACTCTGTGACCTTAGCGATTCGGGAATCATTTGATTATTCCTCACTGATCACAGACCTTCAAGTCAGCATCGGCTCTCAGACCAATTAGGACTGCGGAGAATTACCCAGGTGTAAATGTGGTATTGAGGAACCTGTCTCACTGCCAACAACCATGACACTGCAGAAGTGCCCTTGCTTAATTTTTAGGAAGTGTAGCAAAATGGAGGGGCATGTTAGGCAAACCGAAAAAAAAAAAAAATGCACCTCTGCATTGAGATGTATTTCTTCAATCGTTTTTTTGACATCGGTCAAATAATGCAAAGGAGAACTTGAAGACTGAAAACTACTGCAGCAGGTCATTTGAAAGATTTATAGTGTCTGGAGTTAAAAAACTCACATGAAACAAACTCTTCGGCTTGCAGAATGCAATTGGGTTTTGATTGCACCTGGCTGCAGACCTCTCATTACTGGAGGGCGTTTTCCTTCACTTAACAGAAACCCATGGTGGATAATAGGTTCCTGGCTGCTGGGTGGGGTGTGCACCCTCCATTCCCTGTTCGACCTTCAGATCTCTGCCTCGAGGACCTTCATGCTCTGAGAGTGCTTCCAGCCAAGGGACCCTGTTAACAATTCCTTAGCCTATCTTTATACCTCATTGAAAAAAATGAGAATTGATGCTATTTTGAACAAACACCTGAGATAGAGCTAAACATTTGGCTGATTTGCTACAACTCTACTGTAAATATTCAGTAGGGACTTTGTTTTTTTGTATTCTGTTATCATGTCACACGGAAAGTGTCCAACCCATTCTTCTAAAGGATGAAGATCATTCCCAATCACTAGAATCTTTGCCTGTCCACTAACATAGTTACTACCATCATGCTTTCACTGAACTTTTCTAAAAAAATGAAAATCATTTCATGTTTTTTACTGTTACAGTTATTGGTGGATTTGTTAACCAAACTAGGTGATTTGAAGAGTGCTGGTTTTGAGGGGCAAATTACGTGTTTCTTTTTCTTTATTTATTATTTTCTTGAAGTTTTGAATTTTATTTTATTTATATTTTTAATACAGCAGGTTCTTATTAGTTATCTATTTTATACATATTACTGTATACAGGTCAATCCCAATCTCCCAATTCATCACACCACCATCCCCACCCCTCCACGGCTTTCCCCCCTTGGTGTCCATAGGTTTGTTCTCTACATCTGTGTCTCAATTTCTGCCCTGCAAACCGGTTCATCTGTACCATTTTTCTAGGTGCCACATATATGCGTTAATATATGATATTTGTTTTTCTCTTTCTGACTTACTTTGCTCTGTACGACAGTCTCTAGGTCCATCCACATCTCTACAAATAACCCAATTTTGTTCCTCTTCATGGCTGAGTAATATTCCATTGTATATATATACCACATCTTCTTTATGCATGCGTTTGTCGATGGGCATTTAGGTTGCTTCCATATCCTGGCTATTGTAAATAGTGGTGCAATGAACATTGGGGTGCATGTGTCTTTTTGAATTATGGTTTTCTCTGGGTATATGCCCAGTAGTGGGATTGCTGGGTCATATGGTAATTCTATTTTTAGTTTTTTAAGGAACCTCCATACTGTTCTCCATAGTGGCTGTATCAATTTACATTCCCACCAACAGTGCAAGAGGGTTCCCTTTTCTCCACACCTTCTCCAGCATTTGTTCTTTGTAGATATTGTGATGATGCCCATTCTAACTGGTGTGAGGTGATAACTCATTGTAGTTCTGATTTGCATTTCTCTAATAATTAGTGATGTTGAGCAGCTTTTCATGTGCTTCTTGGCCATCTGCATGTCTTCTTTGGAGAAATGTCTACTTAGGTCTTCTGACCATGTTTGGATTGGGTTGTTTCTTTTTTTATGTTGAGCTGCATGAGCTGTCTATATATTTTGGAAATTAATCCTTTGTCCATTGATTCATTTGCAAATATTTTCTCCCATTCTGAGGGTTGTCTTTTCGTCTTGTTTGTAGTTTCCTTTGCTGTGCAAAAGCTTTGAAGTTTCATTAGGTCCCATTTGTTTATTTTTGTTTTTATATCCATTACTCTAGTATGTGGATCAAAAAAGATCTTGCTGTGATTTATGTCAAAGAGTGTTCTTCCTCTGTTTTCCTCTAAGAGTTTTATAGTGTCAGGCCTTACATTTAGGTCTCTAATCCATTTTGAGTTTATTTTTGTGTATGGTGTTAAGGAATGTTCTAATTTCATTCTTTTACATGTAGCTGTCCAGTTTTCCCAGCACCACTTATTGAAGAGACTGTCTTTTCTCCATTGTATATCCTTGCCTCCTTTGTCATAGATTAGTTGACCATAATTGCGTGGGTAAACCTCTGGGCTTTCTATCCTGTTCTGTTGATCTATATTTCTGTTTTTGTGCCAGTACCATATTGTCTTGATTACTGTAGCTTTGTAGTATAGTCTGAAGTCAGGGAGCCTGATTCCTCCAGCTTGTTTTTTTTTCCCTCAAGACCACTTTGGCTATTCGGGGTCTTTTGTGTCTCCATACAAATTTAAAAATTTTTTTGTTCTAGTTCTGTGAAAAATGCCAGTGGTAGTTTGATAGGGATTGCACTGAATCTGTAGATTGCTTTGGGTAGTATAGTCATTTTCACAATATTGATCCTTGCAATCCAAGAACATGGTATATCTCTCCATCTGTTGGTATCATCTTTAATTTCTTTCATCAGTGTCTTATAGTTTTCTGCATACAGGTCTTTCATCTCCCTAGGTAGGTTTATTCCCAGGTATTTAATTCTTTTTGTTGCCATGGTAAATGAGAGTGTTTCCTTAACTTCTCTTTCAGATTTTTCATCATTAGTGTATAGGAATGCAAGAGATTTCTGTGCATTAATTTTTTTGTTTCTTTTTTTTTTTTTCGGTACGTGGGCCTCTCACTGTTGTGGCCTCTCCCATTGCCGAGCACAGGCTCCGGATGCACAGGCTCAGCGGCCATGGCCCACGGGCCCAGCCGCTCCGTGGCATGTGGGATCCTCCTGGACCGGGGCGTGAACCCATGTCCCCTGCATCGGCAGGTGGACTCCCAACCACTGCACCACCCGGGAAGCCTCTGTGCATTAATTTTGTATCCTGGAACTCTACCAAATTCATTGATTAGCTCTAGTAGTTTTCTAGTGGCACCTTTAGGATTCTCTATGTATAGTATCATGTCATCTGCAAACAGTGACAGTTTTACTTCTTCTTTTCTAATTTGTATTCCTTTTATTTCTTTTTCTTCTCTGATTGCCGTGGCTAGGACTTCCAAAACTATGTTGAATAATAGTGGTGAGAGTGGACATCCTTGTCTTGTTCCTGATCTTAGAGGAAATGCTTTCAGTTTTTCACCATTGAGAATGATGTTTGCTGTGGGTTTGTCGTATATGGCCTTGATTATGTTGATGTAGTTTGCCTCTATGCCCACTTTCTTGAGAGTTTTTATCATAAATGGGTGTTGAATATTGTGTAAAGCTTTTTCTGCATCTATTGAGATGATCATATGGTTTTTATTCTTCAATTTGTTAATATGGTGTATCACATTGATTGATTTGCATATATTGAAGAATCCTTGCATCCCTGGGATAAATCCCACTTGATCATGATGTATGATCCTGTTAATGTGTTGTTGGATTCTGTTTGCTAGTATTTTGTTGAGGATTTTTGCATCTATATTCATCAGTGATATTGGTCTGTAATTTTCTTTTTTTGTAGTATCTTTGTCTGGTTTTGGTATCAGGGTGATAGTGGCCTCATAGAATGAGTTTGGGAGTGTTCCTTCCTCTGCAATTTTTTGGAAGACTTTGAGAGGGATGGGTTTTAGCTCTTCTCTAAGTGTTTGATAGAATTCACCTGTGAAGCCATCTGGTCCTTGACTTTTGTTTGTTGGAAGAGTTTTAATCACAATTTCAATTTCATTACTTGTGATTGGTCTGTTCATATTTTCTATATCTTCCTGGTTCAGTCTTGGAAGATTATACCTTTCTAAGAATGTGTCCATTTCTTCCAGGTTGTCCATTTTATTGGCACAGAGTTGCTTGTAGTAGTCTCTTAGGATGCTTTGTATTTCTGCAGAGTCTGTTTTAACTTCTTTTTCATTTCTAATTTTATTGATGTGAGTCCTCTCCCTCTTTTTCTTGATGAGTCTGGCTAATGGTTTTTCAATTTTGTTTATCTTCTCAAAGAATCAGCTTTTAGTTTTATTGATCTTTTTGTTGTTTTCTTTGTTCCTGTTTCATTTATTTCTGCTCTGATATTTATGATCTTTCCTTCTACTAACTTTGGGTTTTGCTTGTTCTTCTTTCTCTAGTTCCTTTAGGTATAAGTTTAGATTGTTTATTTGAGATGTTTTTTGTTTCTTGAGGCAGGATTGTATTGCTATAAACTTCCTTCTTAGAACTGCTTTTGCTGCATCCCATAGGTTTTGGAACATCGTGTTTTCATTGTCATTAGTTTCTAGGTATGTTTTGATTTCCTCTTTGATTCCTTCAGTGATCTCTTGGTTATTTAATAGTGTATTGTTTAGTCTCCATGTGTTTGTTTTTTACACTTTTTTCCCTGTAATTTATTTCTAATCTTATAGCATTGTGGTCAGAAAAGATGCTTAATATGATTTCAATTTTCTTAAATTTACTGAGGCTTGATTTTTGACCCAAGGTATGATCCATCCTGGAGAATGTTCCATCTGCACTTGAGAAGAAAGTGTAATCTGCTGTTTTTGGATGGAATGTCCCATAAATATCAATTAAATCTATCTGGTCTATTGTATCATTTAAAGCTTGTGTTTCCTTATTAATTTTCTGTTTGGGTGATCTGTCCATTGGTGTAAGTGTGGTGTTAAAGTCCCCCACTGTTTTTGTGTTACTGTCGATTTCCTCTGTTATAGCTGTTTGCAGTTGCCTTATGTGTTGAGGTGCTCCTATGTTGGATGTATATATATTTATAATTATTATACCTTCTTCTTGGATTGATCCCTTGATCATTATGTAGTGTCCTTCCTTGTCTCTTGTAACATTCTTTATTTTAAAGTCTATTTTATCTGATATGAGTATTGCTACTCCAGCTTTCTTTTGATTTCCATTTGCATGGAATGTCTTTTTCCATCCCTTCACTTTCAGTCTATATGTGTCCCTCGATCTGAAGTGGGTCTCTTGTAGACAGCATATATATGGGCCTTGTTTTTGTATCTGTTCAACCAGTCTGTGTCTTTTGGTTGGGGCATTTAATCCATTCACATTCAAGGTTATTATCGATATGTCTGTTCCTATTACCATTTTCTTAATTGTTTTGGGTTTGTTTTTGTGGGTCTTTTTCTTCTCTTGTGTTTCCCACTTAGATAATTTTCTTTATCATTTGTTGTAAAGCTGGTTTTGCAGTGCTGAATTCTCTTAGCTTTTGTTTGTCTGAAAATCTTTTGACTTCTCCATCGAATCTGAATGAGATCCTTGCTGGGTTGAATAATCTTGGTTGTAGGTTTTTCTCTTTATCACTTTAAGTATATCCTGCCACTCCCTTCTGGCCTGCAGAGTTTCCACTGAAAAATCAGCTGATAACCTTATGGGGATTCCTTTGTATGTTAAGTTTTGTTTCTCCCTTGATGCTTTTAACAATTTTTCTTTGAATTTAATTTTTGTTACCTTGATTAATATGTGTCTTAGTGTGTTTTTCCTAGGGTTTATCCTGTATGGGGCTCTGGGTGCTTCCTGGAGTTGGGTGACTCTTTCCTTTCCCATGTTAGGGAAGTTGTCCACTATAATCTCTTCAAATATTTTCTCAGACCCTTTCTTTTTCTCTTCTTCTTCTGGGACTCCTATAATTCGAATGTTGGTGCATTTAGTGTTGTCCCAGAGGTCTCTGAGATTGTCTTCAATTCTTTTCATTCTTTTTCCTTTATTCTGCTCCTCAGCACTTATTTCCACCATTTTGTCTTCCAGCTCACTCATTCGTTCTTCTGCCTCCGATATTCTGGTATTGATTCCTTCTCGTGTATTTTTCATTTCATTTATCATGTTGTTCATCTCTGTTTGTTTGTTCTTTAGTTCTTCTAGATCTTTGTTAAACATTTCTTATATTTTCTCAGTCTGTGCTTCCATTCTTTTTCCGAGATTCTGGTACATCTTTACTATCATTACTCTGAATTCTATTTCAGGTAGATTGCCTATTTCCTCTTCATTTATTCGGTCTGGTAGGTTTTTACCTTGCTCTTTCATCTGTGACACATATTTTTGCCCTCTTATTATTATTATTTTTTGAGTGAGATTGTGTTCATCTTTTACTGGTTGTTTGACCTGAGGTGGCGTTCGTAGGCTACTGGGTAAAGCTGTCTTGGTGATGAGTTGAGGGACTCTGTGAGAACTCACTCTGATGAATATTCCCTGGGGTCTGAGGTTCTCTGTTAGTCCAGTGGTTCGGACTCAGAGCTCCCACCGCAGGAGCTTCTGCCTGACCCCAGGCTCCCGAATCAAGATCCCACAAGCCCTGTGGGGTGGCAAAAAAAAAAAGAGAACAATAAGAAAGTAAAAGATAAAATTAGACTTGGAACGTAACAGATACGTTAGAAAGAATGTAAAAATAAAAATATAAATGAATCAACAACCAGAAGGTACATGAGTACCACAATACAAAAAATAGGAGAGAAAAGAAAAAAAAAAACCAATAAGTGAGTGGGGAGGGCCTTGGCTTTGGAGAGCCTGGCATAAGTAAGGGCAAGGTTTGGGCAGTGGGCAGGGCCAATGCTGAGGACCCACAGGGCTGGAAAAGGCCCTGGGGGCTGTGGGGGGTGGGGCTTAGCCTCAAGGAACAGAAGGGGCCCAGGCGTGCCCCCACCCCTGATGTCAGAGGGCAGGAGACCTCACCTGGGAGCCCAGCAGGCTTCCTGGGCTTGAGTGGGCAGGGCAAATGCCTTTCTCTCCTCTCCTACGCCTCCCCAAGGGTCCCTCCTGCCTGCCTCTCCTGTTGTGCCCTCGGCCTCCTTCCTATTCTCCCAAGGACCTGTGACTTGGAGGGGGCTTTTGAGTGCAGGGGATGGGCCTGGGAGCTCAGCAGGCTCCCGGGGCCAAGTGGGCGGGGCCATTGCCCTCGGTTCTTTTCCCACTCCTCCCAGAGGGCCTCTCCCTCCTGCCTCTCTTGATCTCCCCAGCCTCCCTCCTATGTCCTCAAAGACCCATGTGGCCTGGATGGGGGTTTGGAGGGGGAGGAACTGGCTTGGGAGCTCAGCAGGCTCCCCAGCCGAGTGGGCCAGGCGATCGCCCTCTGCTCCTCTCCCGCTCTTCCTGGAGAGTCCCTCCCACCTGCCTCTCCTAATTTCCCCAGATTCAGGGGCGCCGATCTTGTCTGGCTTCCACTTCTCCTCCCCAACTTGGTCCCCCTACATCCTACCGGTTTGCTCTGGGATTCCTCCCGTCTCCTTGGGGCTCAGAGTTCCCCACCAGCTACCATCAGGTGCCCTAGTTGTGGGGAGATGCTAACTCCGCGTCTTCCCACACCGCCATCTTGACTCCGCCCCCATGGCTACATACTTTTATCTGTAGCAATGCTTTTTGTTTGAGGTCTACTTTTTCTGATATTGGTATGGCTATACCAACTCTCTTTCGGTTTAGTTTCATATCTTTTTACTTTAAATCTTACTGGGGCATGTACTTTGGTTATGTGTCTTATCAACAGAATACAACCAGCTCAAACAATCCGTTTGACAGTTTTGCTAATTAGAACATTAAATCCATTTACATTTATTGTAATTACTGATATGTTGAATATTTTTTCTAGCAATTTATTTTGAAGACTGCTTGTCTCATTTATGTTTCTTTTTCTCCCTCTTCTTTACTTCTTCTGGATTGATTATTTTTCTTCTCATTCCTTTTTTTTCCTCTCTACACTCTTGGTGTAAAGGTTATTCACTATATTTCTGTTCATTTAGTTGCTATCATATAAATTACACTATGATTACTTTTCAAAGGCTAAAGTAACTCAATATTTCTACCTTCTCCCAAATAGTATAAAGACCATTCCACACTTTAACTCCCATCACCTTCCTCCCTCATAACCTCTTTCGACTTCTATGCTATTGCTGCCATAAATATTAGTGCCATATCTTTTATCCTAACCACACAAGCCATTATTATTTTTGTTTTATACAGTC